>NW_020173124.1:3693383-3706245 GCF_003031525.2 Neophocaena asiaeorientalis asiaeorientalis | reverse complement strand
GGGCGGAGCTGAGGGCCGCGCGGGCGGCGCGCTTCCCGGACGCACGCGCTGCGTTCGCGGCGCCGCCGTCCGCCCTGCGCCCTGAGCCGGGCACCCCGGCTGCTGTGTCTCATTCCTGATACGCGCTGGCCATTTTCTGACCTCCTTTTCTTGGGTTCTGCGCTCCTTGTGGGCCGGCTTCCCGCAGCCAGTGCGCCGCAGCCGCCTCGTCGCGCGGCCGGTGAGGGTGGCTGGGGGCGCGTCGCCTTCTCGCGGGGAGGAGGGGCCGGGCTCCCGGCCTTGGCCCGAGGAGCGGAGCGGCCTCATTGCCGACCACGAGACTGCCGGGCCAGTGGTCCCTCGCGCCGCGCGCCGCCAGGTCTTCCTGAAGGACCCTTTGCGCCTGGCCCCATTATCGCCCTAACTCTCCTGACCTCAGCAGCCCCTTAGCGGAGGCTAAAGACCTCGCTCACTCTGCGCTCTCCCCGCCCCCTTCCCTCCTCTGACGATCCCGCATATACTTATTTTAATCGGGACCCAGGCAGTCTGTTCGGGCGGGGGAAAGGTTCTCTGAATTTGTCCTGTAAATCCAGCCGTGTACCCAACAGCGAGGTTGCAGTACTACGTTAATTTAACCTTTAGTCTAGAGGGAGTTTTTTTTTTTTTTTTTTTTTGGTCTCTCCTCTCTGGCAAAGGCAACTTTTAGAGTTTTCTGAGAACTGTACTGCATTACATTGTCTTTGAGATAATTCTTAAGTTAGCGCTTGGAGGCAGTGTGATGGGAGGTTCAAAGAGAAGGCTTTACACTTTTTCCTCCACCTGTATCACAGTTTGAAATGGAAAACGTGCGTTGACGGTGATTTTCCACACCAGGTGGGTTGCAGAATGCAGCCCCCGTGAGCCGTGGCTCTCCTTGGTTATTGGGTGCTACCTCTGAAGTTGGTTTTAAAGTTCAACAGAATGGTCAGGTAAAGGAGCTGTTGAAAAGAAATCCAGTATAATTCAATAGAGCCATTTTATTGGATTCTGTTAACCTGTTTAACCTTAAGCTAGAGCATGGCAGGAGTTTCATGTAGGAGCCCACGTACCAAGTACAATATTGAATTTTAATTAGTGCATTCCAGGTTTGATGTGGAATAGATTCACATTTCTCACTGCCTTTCATTATATATTTTCCTTAGGATCTTGTATTTAAGAAACAGTTTTAGTATTGGGGGTGGGAGGAGTACCCTTTGAATCATGAAACTTTCTTTGACGAACTTGAAAACTGGGTAGGTAAAATGTGAACCGTGATACTGAGATAAGGTAGGAAACTGAATTTTATAGCATTACCAATTTGAGAAGTTAAGAAGGCTTTTTTACTCCTGTTTTGAAACCGTGTTGACATCTTAATCTGACAGACTGCAGAAGTACAGAATTTTCTGTTTGTGAGGAACTTCAGCAGTTAACTATTAATTATTATTAATAATTAATTTATTGCAACCCTATAATTTTGCAGAGTAAAAGTAATCCAAGTTTCCTGAAGAGATTTAACATGAACTGAATAGAACTAGCTGACTTAACCGAACACCTAGGTAGATCATTCATACCTCCCCAATGGATATTTTTGTACCAAAATTTGTTTTGATTTTGATGTCTTAAGAACAAAAAAGCCAAGTTATTACTAACGTTGAATTTTTTCCCGGTGTTTTGAGTATATGCCTTAGTTTGTGATTTGGAGTCATTAGATCAAATGATACAGATTATATTTAGGCAATCTTTACATTTCATCAATTGAAACAGTACTTTCCAGTTTGTTTGAATTTAGTAACTATTTTCACTTCGAGAATGTTTATTCATATTCTTGATTCAGATAGTCTGTGTCAATTCCAGCAGGTTGGCATTGCAGGAGTCCTAGGGTTATGGTGTATGTAACCTTGATATTAATTAGGAAGAAAGGTCCTGTAACACATGGAGTCATCGAATTCCAGCATCCTCAGCTCCCTTTTGGTAGTGGTCCTCAATGCAGAAGTCCCCAGGTCCTTGCTGGGGTAGGGTGAATTCTTTGCATCTCCCACTCCAGTGTTTACTGCAGGTGTTTAGTAGATACTTTTTGGCTTGTGTGCATTTTCCCTGGTGTGGCTTCATGTAAGGTGGGCTGTGTTTTATTCATCTTTGTATGCTTCATGTCAAGCGAAGTGTACTTTGTAATGCTTGTGGTTTTGTTGGGCTTAATCAAATTTAAGAAGGTAGCAGAGTGCTTGGAAGTCATGAATCATGATATTATAAACTTGAAATACCTCATTTCCATTTTTGTGTTGAATAGATACTCTGTTAGGCTGAATTCCAATATTGAAGGAGGTAGCAGGTATCTAATATTTTAGATAAATTGAGGCAAGAGGTTAACATTGAGAATTTTGTTCTTTAACGTACATTACCCACTGTGAAATTGGAAAAGGACACCATTATTTAAATTTTTTGATAGGACACCTCAGTTGAGCTAAAATAATACAAATTTTCCACTGGAGCAAAGTTTGAGAATCGTGAATTGAATGACCCTAATTGTTACTGTATGCCACATTTTAAGGCCTTGGTTTCACTTTATAAAGATATATTTTTCAGTACGTAGACTTCTGGAAGCAGCATGACTTATGGAGTTCAGACTCCTGTGGTAAAAAGCTGTCCTGAAATGATATTTTAAACAGTTTTTGGCTGATGCCTTGTGCTTCATGGTGGTGATAATGAAAACAAACAAACAAACCCCAAACCAAACAAACCTTACTGTATTTTCTTTTTCCCTTAGGCTTATATTCTTTCTTTAATAGATTATTATAGTGTGCTTTGTTTATTAAAAAAAAATTACTGAGGAAATTTTTCAAGCATTTCTTTTGGAAAGTACCACCACTCCACCCTTTGAATAGCCTTGGCAAGTAATGTTTGGGCAAATGCAGGGCCATTTCCATAGTGTGATTCCTATTTGAGTATGTTGAGTTATATGAATAATAGTTTTCATAGGGACATCATCTTTGGACTACATGCATTTTTTTCCCCCTCCTGACACTATTACTGAAAACAATTGTACAGTAGAGTATGATAGTGCTTAATTTGTAGGGGGCAAATAATTTCATATCTATCATTGCTGGTTCCTGTGTCAGTCCCAGGCTACCTGGCCCACCCACTCCCTGTTCTGTCTTTTCCACCCACTTCTTGAATTGATTTTTAAGACTGAAAATACCTTAAGATCCCCAGCCTCTTCAGGAGGTGGGATCTGGAATTATTCTGGTGCCCTCGACATCCATTGCTCACAGAGGTATGGCGTCTTACTATATCCTTGGCATGTACTCACTTTGACTGAGTTTCAAAATGAGATTCTCGTTTTGAAAAATGCTTTCACTCATCAGGAGTTTTGAAATATATGGCATAAACATTTTAGGGAAGTATGTGTGAAGCATCTAGGATATATTAATATAGATTTAGATGGAATTAGGTTATAGAATCAGACAATTGATTAAGAATTAGTGAGACTGTCTAGTCGTTTTCTCCCACACTTGAAGGTCACACTTAAGTCATTTAAACTCAAGATTACAATTTTTTTGAGTACTTATTTTTAAAAGTGAAGCAGTTCTGCAGTATTTCCTTAGCATAAAATAATCCATAGAGTTGATATATTTCTTTTATTATTCCTTTTTGTATTCCAAATCCCTTGTGGACCTGGAACCTTGTCTTGAGCCTGCTCCAGAGCTCTCCCTCTCCTCACCATCCTCTCTTCCTTCAGGGAACTTGGACCTGGTCTTGTCCATGGTGGACAGTTGGGGTTCTACTTCAACTGGGGCAGAACTAGCAGAGTCAAGATACTTTGATACTGCTTCTCAGACTCACACTCACTGGATTGACTTCTTAGGTACTGAGGACAGGACAGCTGAGAGCTGGGCTCTTTGGCTGTTACAATTTCAGCTTTTTGTGAGGGTCAACTTTCATTTGCATCTGACGCTAGGACACCCTGGTCATCCAGTCATTACGCAGATCCCCTTCCTGACTACCCTGCTCTTGGTTCTCTGCCTTTGTAGCTGAGTTACTGGGTGATTTCTATCCAGTTTCAGTGGTAACTAATTATTTCAGGTGTTTGATTTTCTAACCAGGTTTTCTCTCAGTTTTGAGCTTTCATTTGACCAAGTATCTGTTATACTTTCCCATAGCACATTTGTTCGTTATCTTTCTTTCTAGACTGTGTGTACCCAGAGTGTTGGGACCGAATTTGTGCTGTTCCTGTCGGTGTCCTCAGCACTTAGTGGCACATAGCAGGTGATAAATAAATATTGATTGGATATAATCAATAGTATGTTATCAGTATGGGAAAGCAATTTTCATATAGAAATTGAGAATTCATACAAGAAGTTCAGACATTTCATTGCCATCATAAGTACTAGGGAGTCTGTGTATTTTAAATTATAAGCATATCCACATACAAAACAGCATCATTAGTCATCTTGCAGGGAGTTTATTTAAGAAAATATATATAATTTTCACCATGTATTGTTAGGTGTTGCACATTTCTGTTTTTCTGGAGTTTGATTAAATGTATATTATTTTATATTTCTTACAAATAGAAGTTTTATGGCACTATAAAGAAGTGAATTTAATGGCCCTATTTTTTTTTTTTTTTTTTGCGGTACGTGGGCCCCTCACTCTTGTGGCCTCTCCCGTTGCGGAGCACAGGCTCCGGACGCGCAGGCTCAGCGGCCATGGCTCACGGACCCAGCCGCTCCGCGGCATGTGAGATCTTCCCGGACCAGGGCACGAACCCGTGTCCCCTGCATCGGCAGACAGACTCTCAACCACTGCGCCACCAGGGAAGCCCTAATGGCCCTATTTTTGTGCATTAGTAATTATATACTAAAGAATAAATTCTCATTAAAAGGCCCTTAAATGCCTGCTCATAAAAAAAGAGAGACCTCTTTGATTTTGTTCTCCATACAATCCCAGTTATTGTATTGAAGCGAGTCATCAAACTCTTTAGTAGTCTAAACCTTTAATTTGGTTTCAGAACAGTAGTCATGTATTGAATACCCAAATTACCATGTCTTTAACAAGTAATGCAGACACTTATTAATAAAGTAATGACCATAACTTTTTGTGTAGAATTTCTTGTGCTAATTTTTTAAAGAGGACTGTTGAACTGCATTCCCCATGAAGGCCAAAATCTCATACTTTAAAGGATAGTGGAGTATACATTTATGTGTAGAGAGGAGGGGGTGGTAATTTTTGTAGTGGAATTTTTAAGTGGATAGTTTACTAATTATGTTGAGGTAAACACTTTACAACTCTAAGAGGAAAACTTCAATTATCTGAATGAGATGAGGTGCATGAAATTAATTCAGATAAGTGGGGGAATCCTTAGTGTAAATGATGCATGTTAAGGGCCATGACCTCAATCTTGATTTTTTTTTTTTCTATATATCTGTCAGCTGGTTTTACATTACTAGATTCTGATTCTTTTTGATCATGCTGGGAATCATTGATGGAGGAGGTAAAGTTTGCTCTATAATTTTTCTTTTGCCACAGAGGGAATCCAGAATATCGTATTCTGTGACAAGTATAATTGCTCATCTCTCGCCCGTACTGCCTGCCCTTTTAGGAGGTACACCACAGCCTCCCATTTTGTCACCTTCCTGTCAAATGTCAAATGTGTTTGGGGACTCCTTGAGAATACACTTGATTTGAAATTAAAGCCACACTCCTCTGTCCAGTCTCAAGATGTTTTCCTGCAAGTTGTTGCAACAAGTTGTGGAGGGTGAATTGAGCTGGATAAAACCTTGATTCTTTTCATGTCCCCCTTGGGCTTTAATATTTAAGCAGCAGTTTGCACTGTAAGCCCTTGAAATAGAAACAAGCATTGGGGCATAACCCCTGACCTTTGCAAATCCTAACTTGAAATGAAAATTTTTGTGATTGATTAGAGTGTTTTAGGAAAATGATTTCTGCTGCCATTTACTAAGGTTTGCAGCATTCCTGGGCTCCTGGCATCTGAAAGTTATTGTGCAATCTGTAGATAGTCTGTGTAGCTGTGGTGACATTTTCCTCTAGGCTTTGGTTTTTTTGGTATGTTTTGTTTAAACAGAGGTAAGCTCATCTTAGCAGCAGAGGTGTGTGCTATCTGACACCTCTGTAAGTGAATTTTACTTCTTTCTTCAGCATTACCTATAGGTGCTTTACTTAAACCACCTCAGAACATGGCTCTTTATTTTCAGCATCACCAGCTTCCTTTTCACCTCTTGGTCTTTGAGATACAAGACGGTTCATATCATGATTGCCTTGGGTAGAGTGGATATGATATCAGCAAGCTCTGTATACAGACCTTGTGAGCAATTTCTAGTTCATTGCCTGAGACCTTCTTAAATACATGCAGGCAATGTGATTGAAGAGTTTAGGCTTCCTCTTGGTTTCAGTTTCCTCATCTGTAATATTGGAGTAATATCAGCTTAGTGTATTTAGTTTTTTTTTAAAGAGTAATCTTAGCTGTATTGATTTGTTGTCATGTGCAGATAAGTGTTTAATAATGTGAATTAATGAACTATTTATCTGGATCATACACGATTTTAAAAAGAAGTAGATTTTGTTCCATTTGATAACAGATAGTCAAGTAAGCAAGAATTATTCCAAATAGAGGTCTTGCGCAGTTGACTTTGTTTTTCTTTTATTCCTATAACTGCTTTGCTATTATATGTTTTATTTATTTATTTTTATGTGTTTATTTTTTTTTTAATTTTAATTTTTTATTGGGGTAGAGTTGTTTTACAATGTTGTGTTAGTTTCTACTGTACTGAAAAGTGAAGTAGAGTTCCCTGTGCTATACAGCAGGTTCTTATTAGTTATCTATTTTATACATATTAGTGTATATACGTCAATCCCAATCTCCCAATTCATAACCCTCCCCAGGCTTCCCCTCCTTGTTTGTTCTGTACATCTGTGTCTCTATTTCTACCTTGCAAACTGGTTTATCTATACCATTTTTCTAGATTCCACATGTATGTGCTAATATACGATATTTGTTTTTCTCTTTCTCTTTTGAAAGTACGTAAGACTTTTGCAACAATCTATTTATATACAAAGGATGTGCCGATATGTGGGATAGGGAAGCAGAATGTGGAGTGTACTTGCTGGAGTAAGACAGACTTGGATTTGAATATAGATGATCTAACATTTGAGTAACATTGGGCAGGGTTCTTTACTTTTTCGATTAAAAGTTTTCATCTGTAAAATGGGTATTAAAGTTTAAAGAGTTAAAAAGGGGAAAAAGGATAATAAAAAGGTTGTTAAGACTTAAGAGATGAGGTACGCAAAATATTGAGTAAAGCTGGAATCCATAAATACTGATAATTGTTATTATGACTTTGGAAAAGTGGCTTTACTTCTCTGGACCTCAAGCTTCCTCATCTGTAACATGAATATGTGAGAAAATTAATAGAGTTATTATGAGTATTAAATGAGATAATACATGTAAGAACTCATTAAATGTTAATTGCTGGGCTTCCCTGGTGGCGCAGTGGTTGCGAGTCCGCCTGCTGATGCAGGGGACACGGGTTCGTGCCCCGGTCCGGGAAGCTGCCACATGCCTCGGAGCGGCTGGGCCCGTGAGCCATGGCCGCTGATCCTGCGCGTCCGGAGCCTGTGCTCTGCAACGGGAGAGGCCACAACAGTGAGAGGCCCGCGTACTGCAAAAAAAAAAAAAAAGTTAATTGCTACTGTTATTTATATTATTAATTCAGTTTCAGAACAAATTGGACCAATTTTGAGTCAAAATGAAAGAATTCATACAGATATTTAATATATTTTTTTTGTTGGATTTGGGGATGGCAAGTTATTCATTAGCTTTCAATGTTTCCTTAAGACAGCCGTAGTTCTCAAGTTGTGGTATACAGGCCTTTTGGGGTCACTGAGACCCTTTCAGGGGGTCCATTAGGTTAAAACTATTTTTATAGTAATACTAACTGTTTGCCTTTTCCACTGTTTTTACATTTGCCTTGCTGATACTAAAGGAATAGGGGGTAAAACTGTGGGTATCTTAGTAGATATTAAATGGCAGTGGCACCAGGGTGTACTAGTAATCATTGTATTCTTCACTACCACGCATTCACTGTATAAAAAACAAACAAACAAAAAACAAAAACTCAAAAAGCCAGTTTTACTTGAGTGTCCTTAATGAAGCAGTAAAAATTATTAGTTTTATTAAATCTTGATCCTTGAATGCATTGTTTTACTATTCTATGTGATGAGGTAGGAAATATGCAGAAGGCACTTCTGCTACATATCCAGAGTACATTGTTTGTCTCAAGGAAAACCCTTATGTGTTCTTTTGAGTTGTGAGCTGAGCTAGCCGTATTTTGCATGAAACATCATTTTTACTTGAAAGAATGACTACCAGACAAACTAGGATTATTTAGACTTAGGTATTTGGCAGTGATTTTCTTGAAAACGAAAACAGTGAGACTTGTCACTTCATGGCAAAACAATAGACAATATTTGTTGCTGATGATAAAATTTGAGCTTGCTAGTGAAAATTAAAATTTTGGAAAACTTAAGTCAACTGCTGTGCTCTTGTCAGCTTCCCAGTACTTAAAGAGTTTTCTGATGGGATGGGTGGTGATATTATGAATGTGAGTTTTTGCTATGGTATTAATTATGTCAAGATTTTCAATATTTATATAACTTAATGAACGAATATTTTCAAAGTGATCAGTGTTACAAAATTATGGTAAAAGGCCCTTATAGAAAGCAAGTAACAATACAAAAAGCTTATGTGATATTAGATTTCATATTACAGCTAACCGAAAACTCCTACTTGTCAAGTTTTGGTGTAGTATCAAAGAAGAACATCCACAGTTATCTGAAAATGATATTAATATTAACATATACTTTCTTTTTTCTCACTGCATATATGTGTGGGGCTATTTTTTTTCACATAGGTCAATCAAAACAATGTATCACAACAGATTGAATGTAGAAGCAAATATGAGAATCCAGCTGTCATCTATTAAGTTAGACATGAAAGAAATTTGCAAAAGTTGTAAAACAGTATTTATCACTAAGCTTTTTTTGTATAATAAAGTAATTTTTCATAAAATATATTCTCATACTAAATGTCATTAAAAATTTAAAATGCATCAGGAAAGCAGAACATATTTTGTCACAAAACTGGAACTTAATCATTGTCTTGCACATTCTAGAAATGGAAAATATTCTATTTCATCCAACAAATACTTGCAGAGTGTCTGTGAATAAGCAGTTTCCACCTGCAGGAACTCAGTGTAGGTAGGGAGATAGATGTCTTCATTTTCAGATACTAACAATTCACTGAAACAAGTGCTTTAATAAACATCTGTTCAAAGTTGCATATTTTTTTCACCAAAAAAAGATAGCAAACTAAATGCCATTTTATAACTTGATTTTTTTCCCTGTTAACACTATAGAGCAAATCTTTTTTCATGTTAATGTTTATAGATCTATGACATCATTTTATAATAGTGAAAAATTGGAAACAACCTAAATGTCCCATGGATGGGAGAATCAGCTGAATTGTGTTGCATCTCTTATATCAATTTTTAAATTAAATTATAAATCACACTTTAAAAAAATTAAAAAAATAGTTAGCATTTTCGCCTTTAATTCCTAATATGGTAAATATTGATAATTATAACTCACTAACAAAAGCTCTTGGGAGTCCTCAATTTTCAAGAACACAAAGGAGGCCTGATACTAAGAAGTTTGAGAGCTGTTTCTTTAAGGAATGGTGGCTAGATTCATCAAATGAACAAAGTTCTAAAGTTTTAATATTTTGCGTATTTCTTTGGAATATGGACTACATACCTCTAGTTTCTTTTCCTGGTTGTAATGATATGTCACTGGATGGAGTTCTGTGTCATTCTCCAAGTAGGCAGAAGGTTCCTGTGTGTGTTTTTAAAGAAGATTTTCATTTAAGATCGCTGCTACCTATATTGTTGCTACCCAGAGTTGAGATAATGGTTAATGGTCACTTTATCAGCGAATTCATTCTTGATACCACTCTTTTGGTTGCGAGCTATTCATGCAGTTTTAAGCGCTGTTCACCATGGCAGGCTACTTAAGGGTTGTAGTGAAATTCACTTTGCTGAAAATAAACTGCCATTTTCTCTGAAGTCTTTACACTAGGCTAATCTGTCTGCTGTGAAGTCTTCCTGACATTTCATAGCTATTTTCTAGATGGTCAGTCCACAACTTGTGAATGTGTTTGTGAATTAGTTATTTGCCAACAATATAATATGAATTACAGATGGGTTCCATACTGCCATTGATACTATGGGCAGAGCCTCATTGTGGATTATTAACATCTTTCTTTGGGGAATTATATTCTGACTCCTAGAAGTCTAGCCAAATAAATTACTCCATTGCAATCCAACAGTGGCAAGAAACCCCCTTTTCCTGCTTACAATAGAAACAGGAGTGCTAAAGCTTTAATAGAAGCAAGAGAGGCATTCTGAAGCAATGCTCAAGAGACGCAGGTTATCCTAGGCACCCCAGGTGGGTAGAAAGGGTGGTGAGTAACCCTCTCAGGTGAAGCAGGTGTAGAAACTTTGGGTCAACCAGCAATGGTGGAGGGAAGAAGAAGGGATATTCTAGATACTGCTTGCAGGTGATAGATACCCTTTTGCGGCAGTTGCTAAAAAAGTAAGGGATGGGTAGTCCTAGGTTGGGAAATCCATATGTATAGAGTTTTGTTGTGTTGTGCTCTTATGTTTGGTTATCATATGAACTGAACTCAAGAAATAGAACAACAAGCCAGTTGGGAACATTGAATTCATAGATTTATAGGCCAGAGGTTTGAATGTAAAAGGAAATGATGAACTCCAGGGGCATTCATAATCAGAAAGAGCAGTGGAAGCCAGGAGGGTGTTGGAATATGCAAGCTGTTCACAAGGGCCCCAAACAAATTCACGTTACAGGGTGGCTGTTAGGGCAGGGGTAGAACTGGTGATCAGCTGGCAGAGTTCAGTCAAAGAATGCTGTGACTCAGCCTGCTGCCTTAGGGTCTCTGGTAGGAAATAGACTTTTAAGAGTGGTATCCATACAGGAAACCTGTTACGGGAAATGGTGCATATAAAGCAGAAATCGAGAACCAGGAGAACCTGTGCACACAGATGAGGCCAACTTGGGAGAACTAGAATTTGACCTGAAGTTGAGCTTGTCTTATTTCTGCTCAAGGGTATTGTTTGACCCCTTGGATTGAGGCAAGGCTGAGCCAAAGTGGGAAGCAGAGTGACCATAGCTAGCTGTGTGTAGTGGAGTGACAGACCTGCCCAAGAAATATTTGTTAAACCAATGGATGGAAGTAAGGCAGGGGAACAACTGGGTCATTACACTCATGTTCTTCATGCAACAGACACTAGGCACCATATTACCTACCCACTAAATATTCTCTAGGCTAGGGTTCAGTAAACTTCTTTTTTAAAGCACCAGATAGTAAATATTTTAGGCTTTATGGGTGATTATGGTCTCTGTTAAGTTTGCCATTGTAGTGTGAAAGCAGCCGTAGAAAAATCCATAAATGAATGAGTAGCTATGTTCCAATGAAACTTTGTTTATGGAGACTGGAATTTGAATTTCATGTAATTCTCACATGTCGCAAAATATTGGTCTTTTAAAAAAACTTTTCATCCATTAAAAAATACAAAATCCATTCTTAGATCATAGCTGTGTAAGAAAAGGCAATGGACTGAATTTTGGGCCACAGGCTCTGATCTTTGTTTTAGGCAAATAAATGACTATCAGTTATGATGCAGAAAGCGTATTAGCATTACTGAAACAGATGTTCTCTAGGACAATGCTGTTGGTGACACTGTCTTGTTTTATAGGTGACACTGATACAAATCCGTTCAAGAATTTAGATGTGACATCTGCAGCAGGTTCAGATCTCTCAGCTATAAGACAAACTGGATACTTCATAAAGGTTGTCATCTATTATGCACAGAGAGCCAAAATCCGTTACTGAGATTGTCTGGGTGAACTGCCTGCTGGGTCCAGTGATGCACTAGTAGACAGAGAAGTTGAAAAAGAAGGCTGGCATATTCTTTGGATGACTGGCAGAATGTGACACCAATATGGCATCAAGCCCTACTGTGATTCCAAGGACTGCATGACTAAATAAAAATGATTTTTTTGGCAGGGGTGGTTCGAGTAACTTTGATCTTCACTTGGGGAATGTGTAATGCATTATCATTCCATAGTGACACAGGGTGATTGCTTTGGTAATCAGACTTTAAAGATCCTGTCTGTTGATGGATTTTAATGTATTACAGTTATCACCTTTTAGTATTGGGCTTTTTTACACTAAGGATAATATTGTAAAGAGAAACATCTGCTTAACCTAAAAAAATTAACCTAAAAACGTTAATTTAAGGACTATGATTTCACATGGAAGTTTTTGCCTGGGAGATTTTTGAAATTTTGCTCTCCCCTAGAGTGTTTAAAATATGCTTCTATTTGTAAAAAGCTACTGCTCCCAGAATTTTCTAGGAGAATATCCTTTTGTGTAGGCTACTGAAATCAATAGTAAGTAGAAAATCGTATTCTACAGTGCTAATGTGCATAGAACATAGTGTTATAAATTAATACTAACTACTATTAATTAATGTCTTCAGACTATTAAATAAATTCACGTAAAATGATTTAACAAGGGCTTCCCTGGTGCTGTAGCGGTTGAGAGTCCGCTTGCTGATGTAGGGGACACGGGTTCGTGCCCCGGTCTGGGAAGATCCTACATGCCGCGGAGTGGCCGGGCCCATGAGCCATGGCCACTGAGTCTGCGTGTCCGGAGCCTGTGCTCCACGACGGGAGAGGCCACAACAGTGAGAGGCCTGCGTACCGCAAAAAA
>NW_020173124.1:3691722-3693318 GCF_003031525.2 Neophocaena asiaeorientalis asiaeorientalis | reverse complement strand
AAAAAAAAAAAAAAAAAAAAAAAAAAAAAAAAATTTAGCAAGCAGATGTGAACTGGAAATAAACATATGTATTTTCTAGAACTATTGAATCACAAGAAAACTGGAACATCAAAGTACTCTCTGAACCAAGTCACTGTTTTATTTGGTTAGAGTCCCTGCTTTTGGCATGCATCTATTTATACCAGTTATAGAGGATTTGAAAGCAGTGCTGGGAAATGAGGTGGGTGGATTCTCTCAAAGTTGAATCCCATTTTTTTCCTCAGTGAGTCTTCAACATTTTTTTCATCTAGCATTCAACAAAAACTCTGGCAGCTGAGGATGTAAAACATAGATTACATTTTATATAGTTCATATAGCTCATCTACAAACAAAAAGATTTCCTCATAACTTACCTTGAAATCTTTATTTAAGGCCTATACTAATCAGTTTGTCAGTGTGCCACTGCTACTGTTGCACATTTTTGGTCAGAGTGCAGTGCAACTAAAAGCCATCCTGCTAGGAAAAAGATTTGCAGATTGCTGAATAGTGGAAGTTACACACATCTAATTTACAAGTCAGATTAGTGATCAGAGTCATATGAAGTTGATTTTATGGTTTTTAAGCTAGTTTTTCATTGAAGCAATGCCTATAACTGAGGGACAGGTGTGTTGTAACATTTGAATGCCTTAAACTCTTGAATCTGGAATGAAAGAGTTGTCTTATAGATGTTCAGATCCTAAAACTCAAGGATTTTGAAATAAAATGCTGTCATTTATTGTGCCATAATTGAACTGCCCTGCAGATTTTATTTTGGATCACTGTGATTAATATTTGGAAAACTTTCCCATTTTCAAATATAAGGCATTTTAGGAAAGACTATGATTGTGTGTGTGTGTTTGTTTAAATAGAGCAGCAAAACGCTTTTACTTTATAGATATATTTAATAAGAAATACATGGATTTAACATTGGTAGACCACTCAAATTAGGAATTCCACTGTCATCTTCTGGAAACCTTCCATAAAGGGGAGGAGACAATGAATAGATCCCTTTGTAGATTGCAATTATTTTTTCCTAAACTTTTTTCAAAATATACAGAAGGATGCAGAGCTATAGCTTGATAGGTTACAGTTATTCTTATTTCACCTGTACTTACTGAAATTGAGAAGACCTCTCATAGAAGTGAGTATGAAAAAAAGTAGTGAATTGCAGAAAGGAAGTGCTGTTTATTGGGATTTGAGAACATTATTTCAGACAAGCATCTCCCGTGTCCCCTGCATCGGCAGGCGGACTCTCAACCACTGCGCCACCAGGGAAGCCCTGTGTTAGCCTTTTGGATGGTTCTTGGGACAATAATTGACTTGAATGTAATCAGGAGAAGAAGAAAATCCAGTTTTAAAAATGTATTTTTGGCTGTGTTGGGACTTCATTGCTGCATGCAGGCTTTCTCTAGTTGCAGCAAGCGGGGGCTGCTCTTCGTTGTGGTGTGTGAACTTCTTATTGCGGTGGCTTCTCTGTTGTGGAGCATGGGCTGTAGGCACGTGGGCTTCAGTAGTTGTGGCTCATGGGCTCTGTAGTTGTGGCTGGAGGGCGCTAGAGCGCAGGCTCAGTAGTTGTGG
>NW_020173124.1:3547665-3691687 GCF_003031525.2 Neophocaena asiaeorientalis asiaeorientalis | reverse complement strand
TGTCCCCTGCATTGGCAGGCGGACTCTCAACCACTGCGCCACCAGGGAAGCTCGGCAGGCAGATTCTTAATCACTGCACCACCAGCGAAGTCCAAAATCCAGGTACTTAGAACTAGTTTTCTGTCAGTGGTCAGAAGAATATTTTCTTTTATCTTCCCTCATCCTGCCATGTGGTGAGGTCTTATGAATTGATTTTTGAGATGACGAAACATTGGGATTTATAGGGTCTTGAGAATTCATCAATTACATTTTTGTCCCCAAACTATGTTTTACGTAGGACTTCTTTAGTCATATTTATAGGAGATAAGAAAGCCAGTGAACCCGACTTTCAAAGACTCCAAAAAAGACTTCTGAAGAAAGATTACTGTAAGGTAAAATGTAGTAGGCATACATTCCTGTGATTATTTTAGTAGAGCAGTGACTATTTAGGTGGATTCTTTTCCCATTTCCTTTTCCCCAAGGTCGTAGTCACTGGTTAAAGCTGCTTTTCCTTGAGGCGAATGGGAGGTAACTTTGTGAATGGAGATATTGAGGCTATTGTAGACATCAGGAAATGAGTGGATTGCAAAAGAGAGAATGAGATGGTAAATGTGTTAGGTGATAAGATCGTAGATAAGCACTCCTTTTTTGGATTGACAAGGGTGCTAGAGTAAGGATATCAGTAGAATAGAGTTCATTTGTTATTACCTTGTACTATTTGCTGTAGAGAATTAAAAACATGTTTTTATATTGGAGTGTAGTTGATTTATAACGTTGTACAGAATGTTTAGTTGTAGATACCATATATTTTAATATGAATTTTAAAGTGGGAATTCTCCATTTTGTGTAGTGACTCTTCACTAAATGTATTTATAATTAAATGAAGTGTTTGAGTATAAATAACATACTAATTTACTAAGATAAAATTTGTTTGACCAAATGAGGAATCTCCCTTTTTTCTTTCCCTTGATGTTTAGTCAGTAGCTCCCCACTCCCCTTTTCTGGTAAATTTTTTTTTTTTTTTTTTTTTGCGGTACGCTGGCCTCTCACTGTTGTGGCCTCTCCCGTTGTGCAGCAAAGGCTCCGGATGCGCAGGCTCAGCGGCCATGGCTCACGGGCCCAGCCGCTCCGCGGCATGTGGGATCTTCCCGGACCAGGGCATGAACCCGGGTCGCCTGCATCGGCAGGCGGACTCTCAACCACTGCGCCACCAGGGAAGCCCTTTGGTAAATTTTTATTTCATATTGAGTTGCTTAAAATGAAGGGTCCCTTATTATAGGTAAGCAGTACATGTAATGCAGGGGAATCACACCTGTCGTAAGATGATAGGATGATGACTAAGACTTCTTTGTTTCAGGATTTCAGCTGAAGCTCCAACACTGAAAATAAAGGGTAGTAAGCATCCTTATATTCTAAAGAGGAATGTGGGGCTTAGTTAAGAAGAACAGGATTGCGGCATCCACTTCCCATACATAAGTGAAATTAGAAGAGGGGTTTTAAAACTGTCATTCAAGTGAAGAATTGTTAATCTAGTGGAGAGTTAGTTCTGTGATATTTCCCTTGTTCTTTCCAAAAGGACCTTTTATTTCCAGTCCAGGATTTGGCTATGTCTTCCAGGAGGGTAGATTGGTATTTAATTTCATGTTTGGTTGTTTAATCAGCTACAGAATCGTTTCTTTTTTCTAAAAATTATGTTTTATTATTTGACCTACATGCTATTTATGATTGTATTCATTAATTTTAAATTCTTTTTATTTTTAAAACCCCACATTTGTTTATTTTTTTGGCTGTGTTGGGTCTTCGTTTCTGTGCAAGGGCTTTCTCTAGTTGTGGCAAGCGGGGGCCACTCTTCATCGCGGTGCGCGGGCCTCTCACTATCGCGGCCTCTCTTGTTGCGGAGCACAGGCTCCAGATGCACAGGCTCAGTAGTTGTGGCTCACGGGCACAGTTGCTCCGCGGCATGTGGGATCTTCCCAGACCAGGGCCCGAACCCGTGTCCCCTGCATTAGCAGGCAGATTCTCAACCACTGCACCACCAGGGAAGCCCCAGAATCGTGTTTCTTGATACTGCAATGGCAACTTGCAAAGGGTTCTTGAGAGAGCATGGCATACGTTTCCTAGAGTTTGGGGGCGTTCCTGAACTGACTCGTTTCTGGAGGGAAGGAGAGTGATGGAAGCCAGTGAGATGGCATGTTGAGTGAGAGAGCAGTAGTGGAAAGAGTTGACATTTGCATCTAGCGTAGTAAGAAGGCATAAGTTTTTTTTTGTGGACCAAGTGGATGCCATGGGAAGTAACCAGGCTTGAGTAATCTTAATGGATCCTGACAAGGAAGGCTGCTTGCCCTATGAGGGAATTTTGGGTGGGATAGTAAGAGGTCAGCCTGAGAGTGCATCCCACACGCCAGGGAACTATTCAGCGTGGAAGATCCAGCCTCTTTGCTTGCTGTAACTTAAGGCGCCCCTGCTGGGAAGACCTGAAATGTACTGTCCAAGCTGGGCTTTGAGAAGGAGAGGAGGTAGCTATCAATAATTACAAAAGTATAACAGATCATCCTGTTTCATGGCTGTCGAGTAAACCCCGGTGGAAGTAGGCACATGGAATACTTGTCCCTCTTCCTCTGCCTATCCTGATCTGGAATGAGGAAGTGAAAAAGGAAGTGGAGAAAGGTGAAAGAGCCAGCAAGGATTTTGAAAGAAACTGATTCTGTTCTTTCTCTTGGCTGTCCTGGGCTGAGGCAGGGTATGGGTACTGTTTGAATAAGATATGAAACTGAAGGTATAAATTGGCTAGGTTATATTTTGCAGTACTTGAAAATGACTAAGAAGCAGCAGGATTTTTATCTGGGATGTTATGGAGAGAGGGGGAAGTGAGATCCAGAGAAGTATATTTGAAGTGATGAAAGGAAATTAGAGCATATATCCCATTGAGTTCATTGTATTTGATCATTTTCTTAGTTTAATAGGATTTTAATTTCATTGAACAAACCTTTAGTAAGTACCTACAATCTGATCTGTAAGATACTCAGTTAAGCATTTCAGGGCAGGCAAAGATGAGGAAGATTTTCTGTCCTCAGGGGGTTTCCGCTTTAGTGTAAATAGGTAAACTTAATCCATGACAGAGCAACATAGGTGCTCTAGACCTATAAGTGGCAATGCTGTGGGGATGTGGAAAGAAGTGAATACCCCTGGGGTTCAGGGCAGGTTTTGTAGAGGAGGCAGAGTTTGGGCTGGGTCTTGAAGGAAGAGAATGGTAACAGCTGGGAAGAAGGGCATTCTGGCGTGAGGGAAGAGTCGAAGGCACGGGATTGGGAATGAACAGATGGCTGGGAGGAAATAATGCTTATCCACACTGAACATTTTACTTTTTAAGAAATGGTTTCCATCACCAGTTAAACGTGTTTGCCCATGTTACAATTCCAGTTGAAGTTTGATTTTTTTTGCATGCCATTTTGCATTTTGTTACTAATGCACAAAGTATATTCCTTTATGAGATACAGTGTGGAAACGTTATTCACGTTAGAACCTAGATGGTTATAAGCATCAAAACCAAACTTCTAAGTCTGATCATAAAGTCTATTACTTTCCTTGATTTAAAACAGTAAAATGTAGAGAAGATGATGATTTTTACATATGATCTTGAGCATTTGGCAGTGCAATTAGTTTCATAACAAGTGATCGTTTTTTAAAGCCTTCCCAGAATAAGAATGAGTATCTTGATGCTAGTGTCACTTTTAAATAGCTATAGTTCCAGGAATGTGTCTGTTCACGTTGTTATCTTAAATACACACCTTATCTATCCATATTGCTGTACTTCAGATGTGAAAGTAAAAATAAAGGTGTGAAGTGCCTAACAGACTTGTATGGATTTATGTAAATCAGAAAACACACAATCCATTAGTGCTGAGGCCCTAATGTATTAAATTCAAGTATGGATTATTTCCTAAAAGTTTTATACACACACACATGCACACACACACGCACACAGTGTGATACCCAGTGATTAACTTTGCAAAAAAAAAAAAATTGTAAGAGCTTTTTTTCTCTGAACTCCAGACACATACCCAATTGTCTTGTGGTACCTGCATATGGTTAGTTAAAGGTATTTAAAATACTCAAAACTGAATTGATCTTTTTACCCAAACTTGTTTCGTCTTTAGTCTTCCTCATCTAAGTTAATGACAATTCCACCCATGTTACTCTGACCAGAAACCTTGGAGTCATCTCTGACTCTTCTGTCTTATATCTACACTTCATCTGTCAGTAGTTCATGTTGACTCTTCATCAGAATACATCTAGAATTTGAATCTGACCACCTCTCACCACCTCCACTACTGCCTTCATCAACCTATTATCATCTCTTGCATTTTTTTTTTTAGCTGCACTGAGTGGCATGCAGGATCTTAGTTCCTGGACTAGGGATCAAACCTGTACCCCCTGCAGTGGAAGCGCAGTCTTAAACCACTGGACCACCAGGGAAGTCCCTACTTGGATTATTTTAATAGTCTCCTAACTGGTCTCCTAGCTTCCTCTTAAAATCCTCAGCTCAATGTGTAACCCAGCACTTCAGTCTAGTCTCAGTGCAGTAGCCAAAATAATCACAATTAAAACATACGTCAAATCTTGTCTTTGTTCAATTCAAAACTTCAATTGTTTCCTTTCTCATTCACTGTAAAAACTAGTCTTTGTAGTAGCCTATAAGGTTCTACGTGATCTTGCCCCATCTGCAATCTCATCCTTTGACTGTGTTGACTAACCGCCATTCACAACCTGACTATTGTTCTTGGAATAGCTGGCCTCAGGGCCTTTGCACTTGTTCTTCCCTTTGTCTGGAATGCTATTTCCCCTAGATAACTGCTTAGCTTATTCCCTAGCTTTTCTTGGGTCTTTTTTGAAATGGTACATTCCTAGTGAGACCTTCCTTAACTGTTTTATTTAAAACATCCCCCTCCTTCCAGTTGCGTTATTTTTCTGGTTAGCACTTTCCTAAACTAATTGTATATTTTACTTTTACTTTTTTTATGGTCAGTCTTTTTAGGATGAAAGCTTGATGAGGGCAGGGGATTTTGTTTTGTTTACTACTGTACCACCCCATTTAGAATCATTCTTGGCACATAGTTCGTACTTGAATACATAATTTTTTGAATAAATAAGAGACAATAAAAATTTATTATATGGGGGTTAAACCTGTAGTAAAACCTGATATACACTTATTGGCATCTTTGGGCAGTGATGCTGTTTCCAAACGTCTGAATATTACTTTTCCTTTTACATTTTTAAAGCAAATGTATTGGGGGTGTAATTGACATAAAATAAAAGGCACTTTAAATGTAATGTTCAATGAATTTTGATAGATATATACACCTATGTAACAACTATTATGGTCAAGGTATAGAATATTTCCATCACCTCAAAAAGTTCCCTTGTGTCCTTTTGCAGTCACTTCTCCCTCCCTCCCTCATGCTCATTTCCAGGCAACTAGTAATCTGATTTTTGTCACTAGTTTTCCCTGCTCTAAATTTTCATATAAATAGAATCACATACTATGTACTCTTTTCAGCATGATGTGTTTGAAGCTTCTTCCTATGTTATTGTATGTCTTAGTAATTAGGTCCTTTTCACTGCAGAGTAGTGTTCATTGTATAACTGTGCCACAACTTGCTTATCCACTTACCTGATCGTGGACATTTGGGGTGTTTCTGTTTTGCCTGTAAGGAATAAGCTACCACGAATGCTCATGTTCAAGTCTTTGTGTCTTATGCTTTAATTTTTCTAGGTTAGATACCCAGAGGTAGAATTGTAGTGACATTTGATAAGTGTATGTTTAACTTCATAAGAAACTGCCAAACTGTTTTCAAAGTGATTGTACCATATTCTCCCCAAATGTATGAAAGTTCTAGTTGCTTCACATTCTGGCCAGCACTTGATGTTATCATTCTTTTAAATTCTGACATTTTAGTGGGTGTGTGGTGGCATCTCATTGTGGTTTTAATTTGCATTTCTTTGTTTACCAGTGACATTGATCTTTTCATGTATTTATTGACCATTTTATCTTTTTCTGTGAAGTATCTGTTCAAATCTTTTGGCCATTTTAAAAAATTGGATTGTTTGTTTTCTTGTCATTCAGCTTTAAGAGTTCTTTATGTATCTGGATACAGTCAAACATTTTCTCTTGGACTGTAGATTGTCCTTTTTCTTTGATTGATGGTGTCTTTTGAAGAGCAGAAGTTTCAATTTTTTAATAAATCCATTTTATCAGTGTCTTCTCCTCCCTTCCTCCCTCCCTTCCTTTTTTGGTTCTTTCCAAGAAATCATTGATTAATTCTAGGTTGTAAAGATTTTCTCCTGTGTTTTCTTCTAGAAGTTTTATAGTTTTACCTTTTACATTCAGTCTCTTGTCCATTTTGAATTAATTTTTGTGTAGAGTGTGAGGTAAGGATCAAGGTCCATTCTTTTCCGTATCGAGTTTTCCAAGGATCACTTGTGGAAAAAACTGTCTTTTCTCCTTTGAGTTATCTTGAAACTTTTGTTAAAAATCAACTAATCATATATTTGTGAATCTTTTCCTAGACTCTATTATGTATTGATCTATATGTCTAACATGCCAACACCACACTGTTTAATACTAAGTCTTGAAATAAGTAGTATAAGTTGTCTAACTTTGTTCTTTTTTGAAATTGTTTACGCCCTCGAAATCCTTTCCATTACCATGTCCTTGAAACTATGTTTTATTTTTAATTTATTTTTTGTTGTTCTTGTTGCTCATGAAAGGGCATTTTAATATTTAACCTTGGCACCTAAGGCCCTCTCCAGTTAGGCTTTAGTCTACTTTTTCTACCTTTATTTTCTCCTTTTTTTATACCTAACAAGTACTCCTGGGTCCTGGTCAGTATTTCTATATTTACCTCCTTTTCTTTGATAATACTCTTTCCTTTGCTGAAAGCCCTTCTTCACCTCTCCCTTTTAAAATCCTAATCATTTTTCAAAGTCTCTCATTTCTTTATGGTGGTGCTTTTCTTACTAGGATATTACAGTCCTTTAAATATTTGTCACATCCTTCTTATTAAATTGTAAGCTCATTGACTGCTTTACTCATCGTTGATACTCCCATAGTGCCTCACTAGCCCAGAGCATGGCACATAGTTAATGTTCTGTAAATATTTATTGAACCTTTACATAAAAAATCTTTAAAATAGAAAGCCTTTAGGGTACCTTAAAGTATTAGATCTCCAGTGTGGCTTGTTGAGTGAATAAGCAGATATGTAAGAGTACGCTACCTGCTACAGGCATCATGCTGCCCCCCAAATAGGTCTTTTCGCACAGCTATAGTTTTAGAGTAGGGAACAGAAAGAAATAAAGGGGCCATTATTTCATCTCAGTAGTGTTCACCCAGTAAAGTTGGAGGACTGCTGTGGGCAATTACCCATCCTCTGATATAATCTGTATCTTTCTCTCTTCTTTTATGACAGTCCTTTAATTTAACCTGTGTTGGTCAACATGATTTTTTATTGAGGACAGGTACTATTTATGGTGCAAGGGTGAACCAACTAAGCCCTCAATGACCTGTATACAAATGGTAGACACATGGATATTTTCTTTATGCCATGAGTAAGCGCGGAGATGGGTATCATGGTAGAACAGAAGAGGAATACTTGGATGTTTGGTTGCCCTTTTAGGTTCTCATGGGCCTATATCTAGGTGTATAAATTGGGGAGGACCAAATGTGCTTTGCTTAGCCCAACGTTCACTGACTGAGCAGTCTATTTTCAGATAGTTCTTCAGATACTGAAAGTCATCCGTCATTGCCTAGTTTTATATACTCTTCCATTTATTTATACCTACTGTCGTTTGCTGAGATCATCCCTTCAAAAAACATTTTCTTGAGGAGCCATGATGCGCTGGATGCTAGTGCTGGCACTAAAATAAAAAAGACCTGCCTCCTGGAGGAGTGGAACTTTCATTTGAGGCATCAGTATTCAACAAATGCTTCTATATCCCAGGGAAGTACTGTAACATATACAGATTTGTGGAAAGCTAGTTTTGTGACCTTTGAATCCCTTCACTCACATAGAGGATATCAAAAGAGGGAAAGACTTCATTAGGCTAATTTCTCTGGAATGTCATTGGAGTGCTGTGTGTTTTAGTCCTGCCTTTCACAAGTTAGGCATCTGAATCTTTCATGAAACCTAGTGAGAGGAGTGCCAACTGTAGTACATGGTCCGCAGCTGAGGTCACAAGGGACTGATGCTTGACTCATGCCTGAGAAAGCCTAAGTGTTCTGTGGCAGTAGAGCTGGGCTTGAGAAGTAATTGCACTGCTTTCTTCCAGCAGGTCAGAAGTGTATGTATGTATCCCAGAATATGAATATCAACCTGGTGTTATTTGAAAAGGAATCCTGCCCAAGGAAGTTTTTTGCCAGGGAAAGGAGATCCCTGCAGTAGAGTTGTGGGGTATACGGCCAGAGGTCAGAAGCTGAGGGGACACTGGGAGGGAACTGTTAGCTAAAGGAGAGCGCTGCTCCTGGCAGGAATTTTGCACTTGGAGGCTCATACCCATGGAAGAATGCATATGCACTTCCCAAGAGAAGGAAAATCAGCTTTAAACACCTGCCATATTCATATAACGCTAGGTCATTTTGGTACAGTAGCAGATAAATAAGAACTGTTCTATGATGCCTGAGCTCTTCTCGACTCCCTGACCTTGTTCCTGGTGGGCTCAGAAAACTTGGAAGATGACAGAAGAGAAGCTTCTTGGTGAGAAGAGAAGGATCTTGAGAAGTGAGGATCTCCCTCACTGACCTTGGCAGGCCTTAGCTGAAAAGAGAACATGAGATGTAATGTTAACTGTACTTTGGAGTTTTGACTGTTATTTGGATGTAGTCTTTAAATTTTGAAAAATTTTAAGCCTACAGAAATGGTGAAATAGTAATCTAATAAACACCTCATACCTTTTACCAGGTAACAACGTTAGGTACGAGTATAGATTATATATACGGTATACTTTTTTGGCCAGTGGAATGGGGATGAACCATTTGAAAATGACACTTTACTCTTAAATACTTTAGCTTTTCTCTCTGAAAAATTAAGATATCCTCCTACACAATGCCATTATCACACCCAAGATTTACCATTGGTACAATAATGTTATATAATGTATAGTCCATATTCAAATTTCCCCAGTTGTCTGTCTGAGACTAGTTATTTTAAATTACTGAACTGAGACCTACCATTTCAAGTGATCATATGATTTTCTGTTACTTATTAGGAACCAGAAAGTTATGAGGATTACTTGAGTTTTTTTCCCTAAGGCAGAGGTTAGTTTACTGCTGAACAGGTTTAATAGACCAGTAAGAGACAAAAATAACGTTTTTGCATGAAACCCATCATTTCTGTGTGGTCAACATGTTGGGTACGCTTTTGAAAGGGTATCTCAATTCACTGTACTTTTGCATTGTTCAAGAATAGATTTCCTATAGATGAAACAAAATTGTCAGAGTGACAATAATTGTTGAGCCAGGTGATATGGTTCATTAAACTCTTATCTCTACTGCTGTGTGTGTTTGAAAGTTTTCATAATAAAAAGTTAAAGGATTTTTAGAGTCTTGTGTTTTCTAATTTGTAGATTTGGAATGTTAGAAAATCATGTATTGTGTTACACTATTAATATCAGAGGAAATCAACTTATAAAATTAAAACACAGTGGTAATAATATTTAGTTCCAATTTTTGAGTATTTAATAAATGTCAGACATTAGGCTAAATCTTTTACATGTTCCACATTCACATTCCAGCATCTCCAAGGTAAATTTTATTTATTTCATTGAAAAACAATCATTCTTTGGAGTTCATTACTCAGTTTGAAGGTTTACCTTCATCTTTTCCTTAGTTTGTCATTTCTCTCTGAAGTGGAGGAGGGGCTGAGCCCAGGATTGGTGCTAATAATGGAGTGGATGACCTGGGTGAAGGTTCATGTTGGGTTCAGAATTGAAGCTAAAGGTTATAAGAAGCAGGGTTGAGTCTAAGGGATTTCAACATATTACAGTGCTGGCTCTAACTCAAATTTATCAGGTAATACACAATTCTGAATAAGATGGCAGTGGGTAATTTCTCCCAACTAAAAATAAAATAGTCCTAAAACCTAGTGTTTAGCTTTGTTAGAATTTATTTAGAGTGTCAAATATTTTGTGTATTAGCCATAGTGATAGTTTTGGTGTGGATAGAATTTTTTAATACTTTTAATAATTTAATAAATTTTGTTCTCACAATCTTAATACTAAAGGTAGGATCTTGTAACTTTATCCTAAAAAACAGTTTTGATGGAAGTCAATAAAATACCACTCTGTCTCTGTATACATTAGATATATTAGTGATTTCTTTCTTTTTTTTTTTTTTTGCGGTACACGGGCCTCTCACTGTTGTGGCCTCTCCCGTTGTGGAGCACAGGCTCCGCACGCACAGGCTCAGCGGCCATGGCTCACGGGCCCAGCCGCTCCGCGACATGTGGGATCTTCCCCCTGCATCGGCAGGCAGACTCTCAACCAGTGCGCCACCAGGGAAGCCCTATTAGTGATTTCTGAGTGTTAAACACAATTTATGTCTTCCTTTTTGCTTAGTATATTATGTAAAGGTTTTAAGAATGAATAATTAAAGGAATTGCACTGATAAATGAGACGATTGTTGTTGACCTTTGTAAGAGAGAATTTAGTCATCAGTGTTCAGTGTTTTTTAGCAACAGAAAGTATTCCTGTGCTGGGCATTTTCATACATTTCTTATAAACACACATTTGAAAATATATGCCCTGATGGTTGTCCCTCTGTCCTGAAGCTGTCACTGCTTCTTCATTACCTAAATGTCCTCATTAAACTTCACATTCATACAGTATATTCTTTCAGCTTAAATAACCCACAGTTTGACTTGAGAATCATTTGGCTTGTCAAAACCTTAGAGTTCTAGGAAATAAATTTTTTGTGTTTATTGTGAAGCCAGAAGTTATTGAAAATGTGTTATATTTTCATAATAAAACAAGTATAAAAAGATTGCCTTGGGAGCTAGCTAACTATTTTTTTATTGTCCTTAGCCTCTAGGGAGGTAGTTTAATCACTTGTGATAAAGAAATAGCTTGGTTATATTTTGGCAAGTTGACTTGTATTCAGTTTAGATCATAATTTATGAAAATGCTAGGGTCATAGGGAATGTTGTATTCATTCATCCATTCAACAAATATTTATTGAGCACTTACAACATGCCAGGCTCTGTGACAGGCCCTGGGGATACAATGGTGAGCAAAAACACGGTGTCTCTGCTTTCTAGAAAAGAATGGTAGTTGTCAGAGAGCATAATCTGGTCAGGTAGGAAGGGCTTCCCCGAGGAAGTGTGCGTTAGCTGCTATCTGAAGAGTATTCCAGTAGGAGCAGCATGTGCAGTGGAGGCTGCAGGGCACATTAAGGACCTGACAGAAGGCTGGAGAAGCTGATGTCCAGGGAGTGCACGCCTGCAAAATGAGGCTTGCGAGGAAATTGGTTTTGAGAAAGGACTTCATTCTTTGTAGATGTTTTATGAAATCGACAGTTACCTTTATATTGACTTCTGTGTATCTGTTTTAAAATAATAAACTGTGTTTTCAGATATTCACAGATTTGAAGTTCCCTTAGAATTCATTTTTCCCATTTTCCCCCTAAATAGTAATCCATTCTGAATGGCCAACTCCTGCTTGAATATACAGGTATACCTTGTTTTGTTGCACTTCTCTTTATTGTGCTTCATAGACACTGTGCTTTTTTTACAAATTGAAGGTTTGTGGCAACCCTCTGGTGTCAGATGATGTTTAGTACTTTTTAGCAAAGTATTTTTAAATTAAGGTATGTACAGTGTCTTTTTAGACATAATGCTATTGCATACACAGTAGACTACAGTGTAAACATAACTTTTATATGCTCTGGGAAACTAAAAAATTTGTTTGACTCAGTTTATTGCCATGTTCGCTTTATTGTGATGGTCTGGAACTGAAACTGCAGTATCTCCGAGGTATGCCTGTACCTAGCCCAGTGGCAGCTTCATTTTTAGACACCTTTAATTATTAGAGTTCTTACTTTTGTGAAGCCAGAACTTTGTTTTCTACTCATTGATTCTAGTTCTCTGAGGCAAAATGAACAAGTCTCTGTTTGTTTTTAGATGCATTCATGTATGTGGAGGCTACTGATGTATAGCTACAAGCCTCTTTTTTTCTAGACTTTTCCCCTTAATATTTGAAAAACTTGGAATATATACAAAAGGAGACAGACTAGTAGAATGAAGCACCCTTCCTGCCTTATTCTGCATTGCCCGTCTTCACCAATTATCAACTCATGGCTTTATTTGAAAGACATTGGAATGAGTATTTTCTTTGTACATGGTGTGGTACTAGTTGTTGGAGCTATAGAATAGGACCTGACATGGTTTCTGGCCTTAAGAAGCTCACATTCCAATGGAGAAGAAAATAAAATCAGTTAAAATAGTACAGCATGATGCATACAGTCATCTAATTTGCAAGAGAATTACGGGATTATGAAAAAAAAGTACAGGAAAGGAGCTTTATCTTGCTGATAGGTAGTAGAACTGGAGGGGTGTTGGGATGGAGATTAGTATACAAATTTAGGCTCTGGAAACACTTCTAAGGGAGTCTTGGAGAAAGTGAGCAAGTTAAGTCAAAGTTCACCAGACATTAGGAAAGTCTAAAATACCGCCCCCAGTGGCATGTAAAATCTTGTCTATATGTACTTAAGTAGGTATTTCTGTGGAGAGGGCCCTTAGTTTTCATCAGACCTCAGAGGTCTGTGATACAAAATAGGGCCATTCCATAGTCCCTTATAAAGGAATTGGATTTGGCAGTAGTTAAGGATTTCTTAATGGTCAACTTAAACCCTCATGAGGGTTGAAAAACCAAGAGACTCAGAGACAGATGTTTAGTCAACTGCAAGTAATGTTTATTATTGGAAATAGATAGGAAAATAAGTATTTGTACTCTTCTTACAGCTGAGAAATCAGTTATGTAGATAGATATAGATTATGTATCTTAAAATATGAAATAATTGGTTTAGTCGTTTTACCCAGAGGCCAGGGATTCAACAACTGGAGAGATGATATCATATCCAAAGTAAAAATACTGCTTCTTTCCCCAGACAGTGTTAGTTAGGGTCCTCGCTTAGTCCAGTTTGAAAAGCAAGTTGTGTGAAGACAGGAAGACTGAAGAGTGTTAAGAGTTGTGCTCAGATCTATTCTTCTTTGTTGAACCTTACCAAGGGTGCATCATTAATGTTTATCTTGATACTTACCCAGATTTGCTCTTGCTTGAATTTTGCAACCCAAGTAATGTCTTTTGGTACAACTACGTGAGAGCATAAGCATATACTTGCACACACACTAGTGCAGTGGTGCAATTTCCTCTTAGAGCTTTTCTATCCAAGGAAGCAGGTACTATTTACTGTATATACTAGACAGTTGGAAGCATGTGCTTCCCATTCTCTCTAATCTTTGCTTCTGTTTATTCACGTTGTACTTGCTTGCACACTCTGTATACTATAGGCATCTCTACGGTTTAGGTTCTATAGGTTCTGGAATAGATGTGTGATAAAACAGCTGTAATGTAGGGCTTCCCTGGTGGCGCAGTGGTTGAAAGTCCGCCTGCCGATGCAGGGGACACGGTTCGTGCCCCGGTCCGGGAAGATCCCACATGCCGCGGAGCGGCTGGGCCCGTGAGCCATGGCCGCTGAGCCTGCACATCCGGAGCCTGTGCTCCGCAACGGGAGAGGCCATAACAGTGAGAGGCCCGCGTACCACAAAAAAAAAAAAGCTGTAATGTAGTCTTTTTTATTCATTCTTAATGTCACTTGGTGCTTGAATATTGTAGTTGACTATTTGATCACTCTTTTTATGTATGATTTGCTTGTTTATTTCTTTGCTTAGTATTCAGGAATTACATATATATTCTAGCAAAAATGGTCAACTCAGATTACTTTTTGTAAAATACCTTGGCAATTTCATTGACACGGCTTTATGCTGCATTTTGTTCATGCATATGGTCATTTGTTTGAGTGTTTCTAAAATGAAATTATTTGATAATTTGTGTGAATTATCTTTAAAAATAAAATAAAATGACAAGGTTTATCCTTTTGAATTGATTGGATGTAACTTATTAAAATCATATTCTCCATAAAACAGACTTACAAAAGTCTTATTTCTTCTTTGTGTTCAATTACATAATCAAAGAAATCATATCTCCCTTTAGACATGCCCCAGTTTATTGAACATTTTACTTTGATTTTCATAGTGAGCATATAGACAAGATAGGTGGCTATGTAAATTATTTGGGATAAATTTTATAAATAGTACTGAAAATCAATTTCACAATTCTAAGTGTCACTTCTTTTAATGCTTCTGTTTGTAGAATAGGGTACTGAACAATGCAGTGGTTAAAATATATAATTCTGGCCCTCAGAGAGTCTATATTCTAATAAGAAAGAAAGGCTAGTGTATAAATAACTTCAGTGGAATACATAGTGTAAGAGAGGTACAAATAAAATTCAGAGAAAAAAAGATTTCATGTTAGGCATTTCTTAAAAGGTGTGATACTTGAGCTGGACTTTAACTGGTAGAAAATTGGCAGGGGGAGATTTGGGGAAAGGGTATTTCAGGCTGATCACATAACAGGCAAAAGGTACAGAGTGTATCATTGAAGGGTGTCTTATGGTCCTACATAGAGAGCAGACAGGGAGCAATTGGCTATTGGACTAGAATAATTGGGTTTAACTGTGTAAGCATATATAGATCTTACTTGTTAGGCATTGGACAGCCCTTGAAGGTTATAGAACACCTCTTATGTGTCAGATCTGAACAGGTCTTCTGATTTATTTATAACAACCCTTGTTTAATAGATATTACAATGTTTATTTTAAAGAAAAGAAAAACCGAGGACCAGAAGAGTTCAGTGACTTACCCAAGGTCTCTTGACAAATAATTGTCAGAGCTAGGATTCAAACCAAATGTTTTTTTGAATCTGTGTGTTTTCTGTCTTTTAAGTGGAAGAATGAGGCAGGCTAAACTTCAGGAATGTTACCAAAGCAGTTGGTTTCTTGGATGAGGGAGTAATACTGGAGAGGCATGGTGCCCAACTGGGAGTCTATTTTAGTGTTTCAGACAAGTGGTAATACAATAGGAATGAAAAAGAGAGTTTGTATATGAGATTAAGGAGGCAGAATTGTCAAGTCTGGCTAATTAAGAATGCATGCATTTGCAACCGTGCACCTCAGATTGGGACTTGAATCCACGTGCTGGGACTGGAACCCCGCCAAAACCCAAGTGAGATCACACACCTGGTTTCAGAACTTAATGAAGCTCAGGTTCTTGATGTCTCAAGAATTCAAGTGAGGGACAAAATGATAGGTAAGAAGTGGATTTATTTAGAGAGAAAAACACTCCACAGACAGAGTGTGGACCATCTCAGAAGGCAAGAGTGGCCCCAGGTATGGGATTGTCAGTTTTTTAAAAAAAATTATTTATTTAATTTATTTATCTTTAGCCGTGTTGGGTCTTCATGCTGCACGCGGGCTTTCTCTGGTTGCGGCGAGCAGGGCCTATTCTTCGTTGCGGCACACGGGCTTCTCATTCTGGTGGCCTCTCTTGTTTTGGAGCACAGGCTCTAGGCGCGTGGGCTTCAGTAGTTGTGGCATGTGGGCTTCAGTAGTTGTGGCATGCAGGCTTCAGTAGTTGTGGCGCATGGGCTTAGTTGCTCTGCGGCATGTGGGATCTTCCCGGACCAGGGCTTGAACCTGTGTCCCCTGCATTGGCAGGCGGATTCTTAGCCACTGTGCCACCAGGGAAGTCTGGGGTTTTCAGTTTTTATAGGGGTGAGTAATTTCATAGGCTAATGAGTGGGAGGATTATTCCAACTATTTCAGGTTGGGGGGGGAAGGGGTGAGGATTTCCAGGAATTGGGCCACCGCCCACTTTTTGATTCTTATAGCTGGCCTTGGAACTCTCATGGCGCCTGTGGGTGTGTCATTTAGCTTGCTGATGTGTTACAATGAACTGTACTGAGGCTCAAGGTCTAGTGGAAGTCGACTTGTCCAATATTTTGGACCCATTTGGTTCTAATCAGTTTATGTCATGTCCTGGGGCTTTGTCATTCTTCAAAGGTTGTGCCCTGCCCCCTTCCCTCCAGTTTCACATTTAGGAGGTACAGGGAAGCCTGTGAGAAATGGAAAGAAAACAGAGAGCCAGAAGAGTATACTATTATGGAAGTCAAAACAAGAAAGTTTCAAAGATGGGGTAATGAACTACGTTAAATACTATGTAGACTTGAAGGTACATGAGTGAAGCAGACCAGGACCTTGTGGGGCTCCCAGGTACAAGTCCTTTCCCTGTCCCCTGTTTCTTGTTTGTAGAAAATTGGCTTCATTTAGCCTCCATGACCTTCCCTGAGTTCCAAAGGGCAGGTTCAAACAGTTCCTAATCAGGGAATGGAGGGGATGCAGAGGGAAGGGAGGGGATGCAGAGGCAAGGGAGGAGCATTTAAGAAACAGCAGTGCAGACTTGGGGCTGCCTGGTTCCTCCTCCAAGGAATATACATAACATCTTATCTGAAGTTCTTCTGCAGAACTAAAGCCCCACCCAGGTGGAGGATGGCAACTTCAGGCTGAGCACAAGGTTCCTGGAGCACCGCCCTGCTACCTCACCACCAACCAGTCAGTCTGCAGTGCTCACCCTAAATTTTGCCTATAAAACCTTTTCCCCCAGAACCATCAGGGAGTTCGGGGTTTTTGAGCATGAGCCACCCGTTCTCCTTGCTTGGTCCTGCAGTAAACCTTTCTCTGCTCCAAACTCCGACTTCAAGTTTATTTGGCCTCACTGTGCCTTGGCACACAAACTTTGTTCAATTACATGGGGACCAAGTGAAGCTCATTTGGTGTTTGGTGACCACTGGAGGCTCTTGAGGGCAACTTTGGCAGAGTAGTATGATTAGAAACCAAATAAAGGATTGAAGAGTGAGCTTGAAGATACACAACTATATGTCTTCACTGATGTGGAGACAGTGGAATAGACTCTGGTGAAAAATTTAGTGGACAGAGTTGAAATGATAAAGGATTAAGGCAAAGGATTTTAATGATTGAGGCAAATGGATTAATTTGTCAAAAGCTACAAAGGCATAGGTGGTAAGAAAGGGATTGAAGCTTTTAGAGAGGGAGTGATTGGTGGTTCATGGTCTTAATTAAACGATAGTGGGCATGTTTAACACAGGTATGTGGGCTAAACTTTGAGAGAAAAAGGATTTTTTTTCTTTATGAGTTGGCAGGGAAATAAAATATGTGGGATTGACACTGTGCAACTAAGATAGGACTTGAGCCCACGTGCCAGGACTGGAACCCAGCCTAAACCCAGATTGGGACTTGAGCCCACGGTCTTCTAACTGAAATCACACACCTGGTCTCAGGACTTAATGAAGCTCAGGTTCTTGATGTCTCATCGCAGAAAGAATTTAGTGAGAGACAAAGTGATAGGTAAGAAGTGGATTTATTTAGAGAGAAACACACTCCACAGAGAGTGTGGGTCATCTCAGAAGGCAAGAGGTCCCCCAGAATGTGGTGGTTAGTTTTTATGGGCTGGGTCATTTCATAGGGCTAATGAGTGGGAGGACTATTCCAACTACTTCTGGGAAAGGGGCAGGGATTTCTAGGAATTGGGCCACTGCCCACTCTTTGACCTTTTATGGTTGGCCTCAGAAATGTCATGGTGCTGGTCGGGTGTGGGGGGGTTGTCACTTAGCATGGTAGTGTATTACAGTGAGTGCATATGGGGCTCAAGGTCCACTGGAAGTCGAATCTTTCCCTAGCTTGGATCTAGTTGGTTCTAATCAGTTTTTGTCATGTCCTATGGCTGTGTCATTCTTGTAAAGGTTGTGCCCTGCCCCCTTCCCTCCAGTTCCAGGATGAGTGTCTACTTATAATTTATAGGAAGAGTTTAGTTACTCATGTTAAATGACTTAGAAAGTTTATTGAAGGAAAAGAGCGGTCATCTACTAAGAGTGAATAGGCAGAAGTGGTGTTGAGAACTTTCAAAAAGAGGAAAAGATTTTGGAACAACTGCTATGGTCAAAGGGTAAAACAGCAAGAATTTCCAAAGCAAGGATTTTTAGCAAGAATCTAAGCGTACATTTTTATTGGGAATTTTTTTCTTGGGAAACAATTACATTTTCTTGTACAGTTTGAACCTTTTGTTATTCATGTTTGTAGCAGGGCATCTGTTCCCTCTCTTCCTTCCTCTTTTGTTCTTTCCTTACCTGTATCCCTCCTTCTAATTCATTCAACGAATATATTTTGAATGTATGTGCTCTACCAGGGGCTTGAGATATTGTTATGTATAAATCAGATGGTCTCTTCCTAAGTCTTAGGGTCTAAAGTAGATTACACTAACTCAGATTCTTTTTTTTTTTTTTTTAATCTATCTATTTATTTATGTATTTTTGGCTGAGTTGGGTCTTTGTTTCTGAGCAGGGGCTTTCTCTAGTTGCGGTGAGTGGGGGCTGCTCTTCGTTGTGGTGTGCGGGCTTCTCATTGCAGTGGCTTCTCTTGTTGCGGAGCATGGGCTCGAGGTGCAAGGGCTTCAGTAGTTGTGGCTCGTGGGTTGTAGAGCGCAGGCTCAGTAGTTGTGGCGCACGGACTTAGTTGCTCTGCGGCATGTGGGATCTTCCCAGACCAGGGCTCGAACCTGTGTCCCCTGCACTGGCAGGCGGATTCTTAACCACTGCTCCACCAGGGAAGCCCTAACTCAGATTCTTAAAGGAGCATTGGAATATCCAGGAATACACCATAGGGCTTGGTAGGATCTATAGCCAATTCCAAGGGTATTCTCATTGAGATTAAAACAAAAGAGGTCTGCAGGCCATGGATCATTTCTTTTTTAATGAAAACCTTCTCTGTAGTAGGAATTGTTGCAAATTCTTAACAAACTTTCACTTGTCGCTTCCTGTTTTTAGGTTTGTATAGGTTAGTTTACCCAATCAGTCTTGAAAACCTGCTCCAGTAACCAGTGTGCTTTAAAGTTTTGAGTATTTTCAACTGTTTAGTTCCCATTATATCAAACCAACCCTTAAAACTTAATTAGATTCTTTAGTGTTTTACACAACAGATACGGACTACAAAGGATAAATTCATCTTAACATTTGATTTCAAAAAGCATAAATATTTGTAAACCTTCACCTTGTTTTTCACTGTTCTCTATAGTTTTGTAGGTTTATAGATTGTAATTTCTTTTGTACAGTTATTTTTCCCCCCTCAAAAGAAGGAGGGATAACAGATAAACTTTTGGATTCATTTTCTTTCTTTTCAATCTGAAGTTTAGGTATTTGAAGAATATTATTTCCATCAAAGGATTGGATATAAATCGTTTTGGCAATGAACCCTGTATCCATTATATATGACATATATTTTAGCAACTCATGTTTTTGCAGGAAGGAGGAGCCCTTCCAGAGCCCAAGAGTGGCTCTTGTCTAATACTCGGAAATGAATTGTCCGAGGAGACACACGGGCTGACAAAGCAAAAGACTTTATGGGGAAGGGGTACCCGAGTGAGGAGCAGCAGGAGAACTGCTCTGCCACATGGCTTGCAGTCTCAAGTTTTATGGTAATGGGGTTAGTTTCTGGGTTGTCTCTGGCCAATCATCTTGCTGGGCCCATATTTGGTTTGACTCAGGGTCCTTCTTGGTGGTGTGTGCACTTCTCAGCCAAGATGGATTCCAGTGCAGAGTTTTCTGGGAGGTTGGCAGGACATAAGGACTGGCGTCTCCTCCCTCCTCTTGGCCCCTCCTGAATCCTCCTGGTTACGTTTCGGCTGCAGCACCATGTTCCGTGTTGGGACCTCCTGTTGCAAGACAACTCATGCAGGTGGTGATCGTCGTGCCTGGCCACGGGGGGCGGTTTCAGTTAATGGTTCCTTAACAATCTGATGAACATAAACCACACTCTCAAAAGTTAATGAAGAAGAACAGAAGAATTTTACTTTTCCAGTGGTGTTAGTATTTCCTATACTGTGTGAGCTGCAATAAGATTTTATTGGGAGGTTAGAGAGAGCTGTGAGAGACCTAGGTTTAACAGCAGAAAAAGGTTTGGTCTTCATTATACTATCAAAAAGGTCTTAAAAAAAAAAAAAAGGTCTTGTGCTAGTGAAAACTATGCCTAAAACAGAAGCTTTTTTGGGGGGGCTCATCTTCATGGAGTTTGTATTTGATTACCAACCTGATGTATTTTATCATCAAGGAACATGTTATGATCATATCATTTGATCATTTATCTCTACAAATAACTAACTTTGGTTAAATTTTTAATGTGATACTTGCCACTACCATTCTAAAATTCCTTCCTAAAAGCTATGAAGTAAACTGATTTCAAGGTTTCTGTTCTGTTTACATTTAGTTGGCTTCATGCACACCTCATCACTGAAATGTTTTGCAGCTGGTAAAATTATATTTATACGAAAAAGGAGAAGTTTTTAACTTATTTCAGCTTATTTGATTAGAAATTGCATTTGAAGCTGTATAAAAAATGAAAAGTCAAGGCAGTCAATAAACAGTACGCTGGCCTAAATTGGTAGACAAATCTGCAGAGTACAGAGTGTCTGCATAAGAAGTGCAATGCTTTATCATTCTTTTTTCCCTTTCTACTCAAATCTGTCTGTGTTTCACTCTGCACTGTTTTACTCTGCATTCTCTATACTTAAAAATATTTTGTGGAACTACTGTACTCTAGAGATCATTGGTAATTGATGATAACTTTCTACAAGTGTCTTTTGTGGTATCAGCTAAAACACGGGTGCCACGACTGTCTTCTAGAGGGGAGTTTCTTGGCATCCTTGCTTAGAACTGCACCCTGAAAGGATGTGACACCTCACACCAACCTTTAAAGTGAAACTTTATTTCAACAAGGTATACAGTTTGACTCTAAAAGGAGAATCAAGCAGCCCTGAAGGTTCAGGTTTCCAAAGACCAATCGAAGTCAAAGGAGCTATATGGGCTGGCTATGGTTTAGCTACTTTAAAGAGGATAATTGGGGCTTCCCTGGTGGCGCAGTGGTTGTGAGTCCGCCTGCCGATGCAGGCGACGTGGGTTCGTGCCCCGGTCCGGGAGGATCCCGCGTGCCGCGGAGCGGCTGGGCCCGTGAGTCTTGGCCGCTGGGCCTGCGCGTCCGGAGCCTGTGCTCTGCAGCGGGAGAGGCCACAACAGTGAGAGGCCCAAGTACCGCAAAAAAAAAAAGAGGATAATTGCAGGAAGTTATCATACAAGTTTGAATGGAATGATCACAAAACTCTTTAACTTGCTGTGAATACAGCCCCAAATATCTGTTTTGGTGACCCTTACTACTTGACAAACCACTGTAAAACTTAGTGGCTTAAAAACATTTATTTTGCTCAGGAGTCTGTGATTTGGAATGGTCCATTTGGCATAGTTTCTCTTTGCTACACTTTGTGTCAGCTGTGTGGCTCAAAGGGGAGGGCCAGAATCATGAGAAGGTTTGTTCAGGAACATGTCTGCTGGGCGATGCTGGCTGTCAGCTGAGATTACAACTGGGAATCTGGGTTAGAGCACCTATTTGTAGCCTTTGGATGTCACCTGGGCTTCCTTACAGTATGGTGACTAGGTTGGAAGGGTGAGAGGGAGGGAAGAGGGGGACAAGGGAGAGAAAATAGAGCGGGAGAGGAAAATGGGAGGGAGGGAGAAGAGAGCGAGTTAGAGCCAGAGTGAGAGAGAGAGAGAAAGAACCTATACAGTTGTCCTTGGTATCTCCCCAGGATACCACAGTCGGGGGATGATCAATCCTGTATTTAAAATGGTGTAGTATTTTCATCCTCCTATATACTTTAAATCATCTCTAGATTACTTATAATTATCAATAATTATACAATTATAATTAATACAAGGTAAATGCTATGTAAATGGTTGTAACTACAATGTAAATACCATGTTAATAGTTGCCCCGTGTGTGGCAAATTCAAGTTTTGCTTTTCACAATTTTCTGGAATTTCTTTTTTTTTTTTCCCGAATGTTTTTGATCTGTGGTTGGTAGAATCTGAGAATGTGGAAGCTGCGGATACGGAGGGACAACTGTATTGCCTTTTATAGGTTACCTTTAGAAATCACACAGTATTACTTCTCAGGCATTTTGTTCCTTGATACAAAGCTCAACATAAGCTGAAGGGGAAATTAATTGTTCCTGCCTTTGGGTGAGGGAGTGGCAAGTGCCTGAAAGGGCATGTGGGACTGGAAATATTGCTGTGGCTGTTTTTGGAAAATATAGCCTGTCACAGCTCTACCTGGTATACTCTTATCGCTGGCCGAGTGATTCAGGTGTGTGAGGTCAGTGTTAAGCAGGTACGTGTACAAAGTAGGTGATAAGGATACAGATTGAAATCCTTTTCTATGATTAATAGCTATCTCCTTTAATTACATTTTTTTGTAATTGTATCTTTTTCTGGAACGCTGTCTGTGTTTGTCCATAGGAGGCAGGGTTAAAATTGCAACAAAAACAGCAAAAACCAAACAAACCAGGATTTTATGTTATGACAGCTCTATTGAAAGGTGCTGTGATGTACTGCAGTTGAATGACCAGGGTTTAAGTCCCAGTTCTGCTACTTTCTAGCTGTGTGATGTTGGGACAATTGCTTAGCCTCTCTGAGTTCATACATCTACAAAGTCAAGGTAATGATACTTTCCTTATAGAGCTGGTTTGTAAAATAGAGATATTATAGGTACAGGGACAGCTCAGAGACTGGGAGGTATTGGGGTCTCAGCCATTATCCTTAGGCAGGTTGATGAAAATGTGTGATTTAGAATGTTACATTGATTGTGTTCTAGAATGATAGATTAGGAAACCAACTTAAGATATGTAATAGATACTTTGATGCTAGAAGAACCGTAGGTGCCTTTGACTGAAAGGAATTAGAATAGAAGAAAAACTATGAAGAACTTCTTAAGGAATGTCTGTAGTTTGAAAAGTATATTATATCTTCTCAGATATAATCAGCTTTTTACTGGAATGAATGTTTCAAAGATTTATTCTTTTTTTTTTTTTTTTTTGCGGTACACGGGCCTCTCACTGTTGTAGCCTCTCCGTTGTGGAGCACAGGCTCTGGACGCGCAGGCCCAGCGGCCATGGCTCATGGGCCCAGCCGCTCTGCGGCATGTGGGATCTTCCCGGACCGGGGCACGAACCCGTGTCCCCTGCATGGGCAGGCGGACTCTCAACCACTGCGCCACCAGGGAAGCCCTCAAAGATTTATTAAACTAACAGTTAAGGTACTTTATTAAATGCTCTAATACCTTAGATTGAAATGTTTTATATTTAGTGAAAAGTGCTAATATTTTTTAGTTTTTATTTTTTTAAATGTGAAAATAATACATATATGTTATAGAAAAGAAGCTAAGGAAACAAATCACCCATGATCCTGTTACCCAGAGGCAGACTGTTAATATTGTGTATTTCCTTTCATATTGTGTATTTCCTTTCATTTTTTTTTCTTGAAATTTTATAGTTTTCCATAGTTAGGATCATTGTATGTGTAACTTTATAATCTTCCTTTTTATTTAATTTTATATCATAATCAATTCCCACAAATCATTAAAATTTCATCTATCATATGCATGTATCATGATTTATTTAGTTTTTTGTAATTTTTTTCTATAGTACATAATATTATGATGAATATATCTGTGTATGAATGTTTTCATAATTTTGATTTTTTCCTTAGGATATATTCCTAGAAAGAAAATTATTGCATCAAAGGGAGTGAATATTTTTAAGGCCCTTGATTTATGTTTTTAAATTGCTTTCTGGAAAGTTTTTCCATTTCATATTCCCAGTAAAATCAAAATAGCACTGATTATTCATTTTTTATACAAATTGGTTAATTTTATAGTTAAGTTATTATTTATGAAATTTGTATTTATTCTATATTTTTTAGATTGAAAATTTCTTTCTAATATTTATTTTTATTCCTTTCATTTTAATTTGCATGGATTTTCTATTTGTTAGAGATATAACCTTTTCATATTTCTCTAGGTTTGGTAAAATGTCACCACCTATTATGTTTTATTTGTGTTTCACTAAACATCTTAAAATTTGTCATTGCATGCAAAAGACATACTAGAGTCAAACTAACCTGAATGTTGCAGCTATTATTATTTCTAAGGGATAGTAGTTCTCATTTTTAGTGTTCTTAATTTACATAGTATGTTAGTTACTTTTTAGATGTGTTGTTTATTTAAAGTGGATTTATATCTATTTATTCTTTTAAATTATGATTCTCAGACTTCAAATAACTTTATATCTTGGTTCTTGTGAAGAGTTTATTTTTCATAAGCAGAATTATTCTTCCAACTGGCAAATTTAAAAATTTTGAATGGAATATTTTAGATTCCAGATTGTGGGTGATACTAAATTACTCAGATTCTATAAAAGTTAAGGTTCTTTTTTCTTTGAAAAATTTTCAAGTGTTTTAAATTTATAGAAAAGTATAAAAAGGTATAAAGAGAGTAACACAATGTAACTCTTTCTCAGCTGTGTCAAAACTGAACCTTTTTGCCATGTTTACTTCAATTTTTAATTTGTTTGAGAAGTAGAACTTTGTAGACAGAGCTGAGGCTTTCTGTGGTGCCGATCACTAGTTCCGTTCTCTTTTTCCTGGCCTCAGAGTTAGCAAGGATTCTCAGTTTGGTGTTTACATTGCCATGCTTGTTTTCATACTTTAATATATGCGTACCCATAACAAAAACCTTATATAAATGCCGTCTATCCTTGTTCTTCTGTAGCTTGATCTTTTTTGCCCAATATTATGTTTTTAGACTTAACTGGGTTGATAGACGTTGCTGTGGTTCAGTGACTCTCAGAATGTGGTACCTGATCAGCAGCTTCAGCATCACTTGGGAATTTGTTGGAAATAAAAATTCTCAGGCCAGGACTGGATACATTTGTGCAGTCCAGTGCAAAATGAAAATGTTAGAACCCTTGTTCAAACTATTAATAATTTGGAGATGGTAATGTCAAAGCATTACACCAAGAGTGGGGCCCTTGTAAGCATGTTTGTGCATCCATGAGGCTAGCTCTGTTTCATGCCTCATTCCAGACCTACTGAACAGAAATTCTGAGAGTAGAGCCTGGCAGTCTGTGTTCTAATAAGGCTTCCAGGTGATTCTTATGAATATTTGAGTTTGAGATCATTTGTATTCTCCTGGGCCGACATAACAAAATACCATAGACTGGGTGGTAGAAACAACTGAAATTCATTTTCTCACAGTTCTGGAGGCTGGGAATTCAAGATCAAGGTGTTGGCAGATTTGCTTTCTTTTGAGGTCTCCTTGGCTTGCAGGTGACCATCTTCTTGCTGGCCACCTTATATGCTCTGTCCTCACATGGTGGGTGGGTGTATATCTCTGGTGTTTCTTTGTGTACAAATTCCCTCTTCTTATAAGGACACTGGTCATATTGGATTAGGGCCCACCTTATTAGACTCATTTTAATTTAATCACCTCTTTAAAGGCTCTATCTCCAAATATAGTCACATTCTGAGGCATTGGAGGTTAGGGCTTCAAGATATGAATTTTGGGGAGGTACAGTTCAGCCCATAATACCCTGCTATAGTTCAGTGAATTTTAGAGCTGTATTATATTCAGTTTTATGATTATAACACCATTTATCTTTTTTGCTGTTGATGGACATTTAGATTATTTTACATTTTTTCCCTACTATGTCAGTTCCACTATATCAGTTTCTTTTTCTTTTTTTTTTTTTGCGGTACGCGGGCCTCTCACTGTTGTGGCCTCTCCCGTTGCGGAGCACAGGCTCCGGACGCGCAGGCTCAGCGGCCATGGCTCACGGGCCCAGCCGCTCCGCAGCACGGGGGATCTTCCCAGGCCGGGGCACGAACCCGTGTCCCCTGCATCGGCAAGCGGACTCTCAACCACTGCGCCACCAGGGAAGCCCTCTTTTTCTTTATAATTGCTTTTTCAGTTTTTATTTATTTTTGATATGGTATCTTGGTAGACTTTAAGTGTCCTGATGTCAGTTGAATTGAAACAAACAAAACCAAAATCATGTCCTGGCTTTTGTTTAATAGAAGGCTGTACTCTATAAGCTGTTAATTTTGCTAGCATGTAATTTTAAATAGTGGTGTTTTTGCTTTATGAGACTGGATTTTCCTTGTAGTCCAGAACATGTGGTTTTGGACCATATTTTGAGTTAACTACACAAGCTACTATTTCCATATATGGGTGGGTCTGTCATAATGATACTAAATAAATAAGTTCCTTTCTCCGTTTGTAAATAAAAGAGAACAGTGACTCCATCATTGTGTATGTTCTGTCTTGAGTTTTCTTGACCTTTGCAGCTCATTATTATCATCTGGGAAAACACTGAGTTCCTATTGCTGTCAACTTCTTATGCTGCTACAGTTTATTTGGGAAACAAAGTTATTTTACTAAAAGTTAGGCCTATTTTTTATCAAAAGATAAAGTTTTGTACCGGGCTAGGGCAACATTTTGTCTTGGTGCTGAGCTTCCGCATGTTGGTTATATAATTTATAATCTTATTCCCTTTATTTAAATTTTATTTCACTTACTAAAATTTTATTCCCTTTCCTCTTCCCCCACACCCCACCCTATAACTTCTAACAAATACATATTACATGTGTCATTGATAATTTTAGAAATTTACTGGATTCATTGAGAGCCCATTGATATCTAGATTTAGATCGTGTGGTCGCTTCCCTAGCTTCTACCCTGCCAACCCTTTGGCTCTTTTCCAGCTTGTTAATTATATCTCCATTTAAAGCCTTGCTGTATCAAAGAGAGATAAACATCGTCTTCCTAACTGTCATTAGTTACTCTTTGGTGGCTGAACTTGGTGGACAAAAAGAAGCTTTAGGATGATACTAGATGAAACTTGTGTGGTCTGGGGCATTATCACCTGGGAGCTTGTTAGATCTGCAAATTCTCAGGCCCCACCTCAGACCTGCTGAATCAGATGCCTTCCCGGTGATTTCCTTCCTTTCATACAGTTCTCTTAGGACAATGTAGTCTGTATAATTTCTAACAGTGTGCTAGGGTTGATAGAGCAAGTCTTGTTGCTTGTCTATAGCTCTTTTTTTTCCTTGTGGTGGGGAGAAGTGAGAGATGGGCTAGGCTGAAAGAGTGTGAAGTAAGGGGACTCTGATCCTTTCACTGGCAAACATATATTGACCTTCAGGGATGGACTCTTCATTATCATTTCTTCCTTCATGTCTTTTCCGTACATGTCAGCACTAAACTGCTAAATTTGTGTAACCTCTTGGTCTGCATTTGGTGTCCCTAATTTCAAAGTAAAACCACTGGTTTATTGAATGTTTATGGGTATAAGGCCCATGTCTGGCTCTTTAGAAGAGAAAAGGAAATACACGTTGTGGTCCCCACACATGTATTTGGGCTTTATAAGACTTGGGTTCAGATTCTGGCTCTGAACTTGACTTGCAGTGTAATCTTTGACAGAGTTCTTAATTTAACTCTGCATCTCATTTTCTTCTGTTGTAAAATGAAGGTAACACCTACTGTGCATTTCTTACTAGGATGTTCAGGGGATTAAATGAAGTAGTGTATATGAAGCACTTAAAGCATAATAGGCACTCAGTAAATGGTAGCTGGATGCTATTATCATTATAATCATCATCATCTAGTCATTTCTGTATTTGAACATCACACTTGACTCTACAGGGCATACTATATTAATGGTCTAGGTGACGCTTTTCAGGAATTGCTTTCCTGGCTGGGCGATGGTTCCATCACTGTGGATAATTTAATTAGCCCTTGCCTGCTGAGCACTGTGGCTGTGGCAGTCAGTAAGAGAAATGTGGTATAGAAAGAGCCGGGGCCTTGGCGTCAGACAGATCTTGATCTGTCATTACTCCAGCAGTCAGTAGTAGCTGTGCACCTTGGGTGAGTTGCTTAGCTTTTCTTCCTCCACTTTCTCATAAGTAAGAAAAGGATTGTAACAACTACCTTGAAGCATTATTATGAATGGGGTTGTGTGGGTGTTATTATTGTGTGGATTAAATGAGGATATATGGAAAGCATATATGGAAAGCATGTTGCAAACTCACATAGTAAGTTTGCAACAAATATTGCCTTGCTCCTTTCCCACCCTCCACTTGACCCATTGCAGAATTTTAGTGTCTGACTTATCCCTAATATATGTTGAGATTTCTTCCACTTTTTACACTTAGGAGACCAAGAGGCTAGACTGAGAGGCTAAGTGATTTGCTTGCTTGATACTATTGGAACAGGAATAAGTTAACTAAATCAAGGTTATCTAAGAGTTCTTGATTCCTGGGCTGAAATATAGATTTTTGGGGGGTGTTTATAAAAATAATATTTTAAAAAATTGAGATAAAATATATATAACATAAAATTTACCATTTTCACCATTTTAAGTGTATAGATCAGTGGCACTAAGTACATTAGCATTGTTATGCAACCATAGGCCTATATTTTAAAGCCTAGTTTTGGTACTGTATTTGAATATTTATTTCATGCGTTCCGTTTGGTTGGTCCATATATTGGAAAGGACTCTCTTAGTGGCAGATAACAGAATCATTATAGCTGGTTTAAGCAGAAGGGGGTTTATTAAGTTGTAATAGTTTATAGAATCTTTGAGGAGTAGAGGAGCAGAGAGAATGGACTGTAGGCTGAGCTTATGGGAACAGCTCCTGGAACCACACTTCTCATCTGGCTTGCTAAGGGAGCCACAGCCGTCTCTGGTCTCAGAGCCATGCTCCCCTGTTCAGGTTTGGAAGCTGGTGAATGAGGAGGCTTGGCTTTTGCTGCTGGCCCCAGAAGAATCATTGTCTTGCCTGCCATCATTGCTGGATGGGCTGATATGACTCTCCTTGGTTGCTATCTTTCCTTGTTTCTTTCTCCTGTTGTTCTCCTAGGAGTGTTCCTCCTTGGGAAACCTAGGGCACATGCAGATCTCAAGTTGCAAGGGAGTCTAGCAAAAGTACCCTTTAGTGTGTCAGTGTATGTGGAATCTGTATTTAATTTTTAAAATATAAGAACCCCTGTTATAGATAGCAGGGATTCTTAACTTGCAGCTCATGGGAACCCTCTGAAATTATGTACAATATTATGTATGCAATTGGGCCTTTTTCGGAGAAGATCTATAGTTTTTATTAGAACTCCAGATGCGCTTGGGCTCTGGTAGAATGTTAATAACTAGCCAAAGGCAATGGGACAGAGAAGATTGTTGGATTGGAGGGGCCGAGATGGATTCCTCTAGTATTAAGCTTATCTGTGATCATAGGGTTGTTAGGACTGAGCAGTGGGCAGACTTAGGGGTGGTGGTAGCAGTGCTCTTTCATAGAGGAGGGCAGACCACGGGAGCTATACATGGGAACTGGCCTAAGGTAGTGATAGACTAGGGTCATAATTCCATTTAGAATGTCTGACCTGTATGTGGATACTGGGAGTCCAGAAACTGGACAAAGTCAAAGTCTGGGTCTGGGTCTGATGGAGCAGGTCAGATCTGAAGTCTAAGTAGGCAGGCCAACGTCATTGATGAGCAAGAAGGCTTAGGCTTGAAATGACACACTCGTATGCAAGCAAAGCCTAAAGGAATGGGTCAACAGTTGCTTTTAAGCTCCCCATGATTGTGAGTTTTCCCAAAGAGACTGGGTCATTATCTACCTGATTAGAATGCTACATGAAGCCTTCTTGCATTTAGTGGAAGGAAGCATGGATGATCCACAGATTCCTGCCCACTCTAGAATTCTACGATTTCAAATGCAGTAATTCATCTTTCAACAAATAAGGTGCCCTCCAGTTGCTTATGTGAATGCTAGAAGTTCATCCCTGTAGGCTAAGCTATTGTGTTCTAGAGTTGGTATGTTTTCTAGGCTTGATCACTCCCTAGAAGATCGGTCCTTTTGACCACTTCTCCAGGCCTTCTCAGCTTAGGCCCTTTTCCCTCCTCTGCGTGGTGGTGTTGATTGGGGCTTTTGAGCCCTGAGATAATGGTCATACGGTCCTATGAAAGCTTTGTACTTGAACTACCACCCCTGCTTCCTGTTTCCTATTTGTTGTCATCACAGCTCAAAGGAGACTAGAATTCATCATATACCCCTTTGTTCTTAGGCTGACTTATTAAAAGGAGTCTTGTCCCCAGAGGATTTACTAATTGAGGTCATGTTGAAACATCTTAGGGAGGGTCCCCTAGAGAAGTTTTCTGGAAAAAATTGAGAAATGCATTTATCTTGATCTAACTGAGCATTTCCTATAATAGCAGGATTAAAAAAAAAAACCTTTTTGTTAAATAATTTCAGCATTCATGTTTTATGAGAAAACTTTACATATGGTGAAATTAACCATACATGTGATGGAAGTGTTTTAGTTTCCTGAAATAGAGAGGCACATGAACACCAGATCATTTATCAGTTTAGGTTTGTAAAATTTCTAATTGTTGCTTCAGTGTTCCATTGTTTTCCCTTCCTTTTTGGATCTTTTTATAATTATTACTAATAATTATAAAATTATAAAATTACTAATATATTACAGGCAGATGGAAATCAGAAGAAAGCTGGGGTAGCAATACTTATATCAGACTACTTAGAGTTTAAAACAAAGTCTATTAAAAAATAAAGCAGAGAAAGACATTATATAATGATAAAGGGGTCAATCCAAAAGAGGATACAACAGTCATAAACATATATGCACCTAATATAGGAGCACCTAAATTTATAAAGTAAATATTAACAGAGAAATTGACAGTAATACAATAATAGTAAGGGACTTTAATACGCCACTTACATCAATGGATAGATCATCTAAACAGAAAATCAATAAGGAGACAGTACCCTTAAATGACACATTAGGCCAAATGGATTTAATAGATCTTCGTAGAACTTTCCATCCAAAACCAGCAGAATTTGCATTCTTTTCAGGTGCACATGGAACATATCCTATTATAGTCTATAAAAATATCGAATCACTATGTTGTAAACCTGAAACTAACATTAAAAATATATATGATTATTACTAGTAATTCTGACAGTCATTATTTTCTACCAGTTAGATATTTGATTTGATCATTTTAACAATATAAAAGGATAATGCTATGGTTACAGTTTCTCGATGGCATACTGTTGTCAGATCTCGGAACCTTCTATATGTCTGTATAGCTAGCATGGGCATTTTAAAGTTTACAGAATCAAGTAGTGGAATTGTAGTTTTAATGCAGGTTTCTGTACTCCAAAATATATATGTATCTATGTACACACACACACACACACACACACACACACACACACACACACAGATGTAATATAGATTTCTACTAGCTTCAGTCTTAAAATTTGCATTTGTAACAGTTTTGGTGGTATGGTTTGCCTTGTGAAGAACCAAGAGGCCTGCTATTATGTCAGTAAAACTGTCTCATAGGTATGATTGAAACAGTTTTATTAGCAACATATGGGGCATGAAGGAGCCACAGAGGGGAGTTTGGAGTGTGAGGGTGCTGGTCTCTCTTTTTTGGCATGTAATTATATCAGTCCTCATGCATGGTGTTATTTGTTGCTGCCTAGGGAATACAGAAAAATAACTTCTAATGTGGTAAAACAACAATAAAAAAAATCAGAATAAATTATAATTGTTGAGTTTATAGGGAATTATTTGGGTGAAAGATACATTTTTTCCAACCTAAATTTTGTTTGGTCTTTTACATTTTATTTAATCAGTCTTTTAAATTAAAACCCAACTTCTTTTTTTTTTAATGCTTCAGTGAAGATGGGGATGAATATATCTTTTTTTGTTATTTTTTATTTATTTAATTAATTAATTTATTGGCTGCATTGGGTCTTCCTTGCTGCGCATGGGCTTTCTCTAGTTGCGGTGAGCAGGGGCTACTCTTCATTGTGGTGAGTGGGCTTCTCATTGCGGTGGCTTCTCTTGTTGCAGAGCACGGGCTCTAGAGTTCAGGCTCAGTAGTTGTGGCACACAGGCTCAGTTGCTCCATCGCATGTGGTATCTTCCCAGACCAGGGCTCGAACCCATGTCCCCTGCATTGGCAGGTGGATTCTTTTTTTAAATTTATTTTATTTTTATTTTTGGTGTGTTGGGTCTTCGTTGCGGGGCACGGGCTTTCTTTAGTTGTGGCGAGCGGGGGCTAATCTTCTTTGCAGTACGCGGACTCCTCATTGCGGTGGCTTCTCGTTCCGGAGCATGGGCTCTAGCTGCGCGGGCTTCAGTAGTTGTGGTGCACGGGCTCAGAAGTTGCGGTTTGTAGGCTCTAGAGCGCAGGCTCAGTAGTTGTGGCGCATGGGCTTAGTTGCTCCATGGCACGTGGAATCTTCCTGGACCGGGGCTCGAACTCATGTCTCCTGCATTGGCAGGCGGATTCTTAACCACTGCGCCACCAGGGAAGTCTGGCAGGCAGATTCTTAACCACTGTGCCACCAGGGAAGTCCAAAACCCAATTTTTCAATAATTTGAATTTTTGGATCATCTTTACATAATAGACACCTAGCTGAATTTCATAAATAGAGAAGAAATTTGTTTCTTTTTCCCTATTCTGACAATGTATGGTTTTGTTTAGTTTTACTAAATATTTATTAATTTTCTTTAGAGATATTTGTAGCTTTTAAATGATTAGAGTATGCTGATTACTAGATACTATACAGAAGGCAATATCAGACACAGCCTGTGGGCTTGTGGAGTTTTAATTCTATAAAAGCAATCATATGTAGATGATGTTTAAATAGTCAGTGATAAGAATGATAGACACACATGTCTGCAAAGTGGTTACCTCTGGGAAGGAGGGAGGGAAGTGGGATCAGGGAGGGGAACAGAGAAGGTTCAATTGTTAAGTTTTTTTTAGCCAAGATTTATAGGTTGTCAGAGATTTTGAAATCAGAGATTCAAGTTGGGGCAAAGGTAGTGGAATAGTTGGTTTTGTCTTCCTTTCTTCCAGTTATTTCCTGGCTTGTTCTGTACAGTTTCTTAAAGGTAGGCAGGTAAATTGGAAGAGATTAAAGGAAAAGCCAGGGGTAAGGGGGTTAGAGGGTCGTAGATTCTGGAAAAAGCCCTGCAGAAAAAGGTATTGAAATGTTTTTCAAACTTCATCCCAGGTCTGCTCACTTCCTCCAGACTTAGGTTAAATGTAGGCATTTATATTATTGTCTACTCTGAAATACTTATATTTTTTACAGATGATTTCTCAGTCTTTATGTTGGAAAGTTACTCAGGCAAAATTTCTTTACTCTAGGATTACATTTGGTCCTAAAACTAGTTTCAGAGAGACCTACGCCTCTGAAATGGATTAATTCTTAAACTGATTACTCTCAAAATGGCTAGTCTGTTTCCTTCTGTATGCTGGAAAAATAATATCGAAAGCCAAGCTGTTCAATATTTAGATTGCAGTGATTAAGAAAGCAGCATGGATTATATGTTTATTTCTAGAGTGTGAGCAAATAGGGTCACACTTCAAGTGCTTTTCAAATGCTCGTGACTACTGACTGTCCTGTTTTATGACAGGATGATTTTATCTAAGAGCTATTTTCATGGAGTTTATTTGCAGAATGGAAGACCTCTGCTTGAAAATGTAAGGAAAATCTTTACACTCATTCTCCCTTTGAAAATCAGGTTGAAAGGTTTGTCTATCCTGTGAAGAAAAAGAAGTACAGTTGAATAGTTTTGTTCTACCTGGAGAACAATACTTAATAGGAATTAGAGTTGTACATTTACTGGGGGTGATTTCAGACATATAAGAAGAAAAAATATTGAGTACTTGCGATATATTTTTTTTAGAGAATGTGAACTCTGCTAAATGAAATATAAATTAATCGTAATAATCTTAAATTTATCATTTATTTAAGCCTCTCTTTCCTACCAGATCTTTAAAAGAGTAGCTGAGAAATATATTTTATCTGATTTGAATTTAATTGCTATTATTTTTTCCTGGGTAAACTGCCTTATGAACAATGTAGAAGACCTAACTGGCTGAATAATCAAGATTTCACTTTATTGACACTTACTACTAAATATGTTTATTAAAGTTCAATGAATAATTGAAATAACGAAGTATTATAATATTAAAATTTGTTAAGCATAAAGATAATATATGGATTAATTAAAATAATCCATCTGTACTATAAAATAATGATTAATGGATTGTTGCCTTACATTTGTGAAGCTCTGTGTGTATATGTGTAGTTATAATTCTCCACAAATGTAATTATTTATATTTCTTACATATGCTGTTTCATTTTATCATCACAACGGTTTTGGAAGTAGGTGGAGTAGGTGAGATTTCTCTTTACTAAATGAGGAAAACTGAGTAGTTTAGTAATTAAATTGTTTTTTCATGGGTAGGGCTGCACAAAAATTAGGGCGCCTGACTTCTGGTTTAGTGCTCTTTCCCACTGGACCTTAGTCAGAATCAGGGAAATTTGGATTTTTCTGGCCCACTGATTCTTTGCTTTGGTCATTTTGTTTTGGTATGTTTCGTTAGAATTTTTCCATCCCTTAGAAAGCAAAAAAGAGCCAATTCTACAAAATCAGTTTTTTGTAATTAGTACTTTTGACTGTAGATTTGGGAGTGAGAAAGATAAAACTTGACCCAAATGACATTTTTTTGATTGTATCTCTATTAATCTGGTGCAACATTTTATTATTTAAAAAGAAATTAAGAATTAACTTGATATCATCTGTACTTTTGATATTACAGCAAAGTCTTTGTGATTGAGATGCAAGCAGACCTGTCTTCCTCCTTCCCTTCTTTTTTTTAAAAAAAACTTTAAATTTTAAAAATTAAGATATAATTGACATATATTATATTAGTTTCAGGTTACAACATAATGATCTGATATATGTGTATATTGCAAAATTATCACCACAATATGTTTAGTTAGCATCCATCACCACACAGTTACACATTCTTTTTTCTTGTGATGTGAACTTTTAAGATATACTCTCTTAGCAACTTTCAGATATTCAATACAGTATTATTAACTGTAGTTGCCATGATGTTCATTACTTTCCCATTACATTGGTTTAATAACTGGAAGTTCATACCTCTTGACCACCTTCACCTTTCACCCATTTCTCCTACGCTCTACTCCCCCACCCCATAACGACCAATCTGTTCTCTGTATCCATGAATTTTTTGTTTTGTTTTGTTTGTTTTGTTTTGAAATTCCACATATAAGTGAGATCATATGGTATTTGTCTTTGTCTGAGTTATTTCACTTAGCATAATGTCCTCAAGTTTCTTTTATATTGTCACAAGTGGCAAGATTTCCTTCTTTTTTAATGGTGGAATAATATTCCATTGTATGTGTATATATACCGCATTTCCTTTATTTATTCATCCATTGATGGACACTTAGGTGGTTTCCATGTCTTGGCTATTGTAAATAATGCTGTGATGAACATGGGGGTTTAGATACCTTTTTGAGTTAGTGTTTTTGTTTCTTTGCATAAATATTTAAAAGTGGAATTGCTAGATCATGTGGTAGTTCTGTTTTTAATGTTTTGATGATTACTGATGTTGAGCACTTTTCATGTGCCTGTTGGCCATCTGTATGTCTTCCTTGGAAAATGTCTATTTGGATCTTCTGCCCATTAAAAAATTTTTAAATTAGATTTGTTGTTATTGAGTTGTATGAGTTATATATTTTTGGATATTAACCCCTTATCAGATACATGATTTGCAAATATTTTCTGTAGGTTGTCTTTTCATTATTCTGATGGCTTCCTTTGCTGTGCAGAAACTGTTTAGTTTGATATAGTCCCATCTATTTATTTTTGCTTTTGTTGCCTTTGCTTTCAGTGTCAAATACAACAAATCATTATCAAGACCAATGTCAACAAGCTTTTTTCCTATGTTTTCTTCTAGGAGTTTTACAGTTTTAGGTCCTATGTTTAAGTCTTTAATCCATTTTGAGTTAATTTTTGTGTTTGGTGTAAGATAGAGGTCCAGTTTCATTCTTTGCATGTGGCTGTCCAGTTTTCCCAACACCATTTATTGAAGAGACTGTCCTTTCCCCATTGTATATTCTTGGCTTCTTTGTTGTAAATCAATTGACCATGTATGTGTAGGTTTATTTCTGGGCTGTCTATTTGGTTCCATTGATTTCTGTGTCTGTTTTTATGCCAATATCATACCGTTTTGGCTACTATGGCTTTGTAATATAGTTTGAAGTCATGAAGCATGGTGCCTCCAGCCTTGTTCTTTTTTTCTCAAGATTGCTTTGGCTATTCATGGTCTTTTGTGGCTCCATGCAAATTTTAAGATTGTTTATTTTATTCTTCTCTTCCCTTTTGAAGACCTGCCTCAAGCTTGATGTTGGGAGCCTCATGATTCCTGAAAGAATTTTACTTATTTTCTCCCATTATGTTTTTTTATAATGATTATTATTTTTAACTGATGTTTTTGAATGTGTTATACTTTTAAATGGAATTAAACGCAAGTGAGTACTTATGTAAAGCAAATATCTGTTAGTGTATATTATGAACGAAACCACAAAAAGACATTTGTATGTCTTACTTAGATAATCATAGGATTAAGAAATGGAAATTTGGGGCATTAGAAAGGAATATTTACTTGTCACATAAAACATAGTAATGTTATTAACTATCCTTTTTAGTAATATGTAATTTATTCACACAAAGGATACTGTGACTTGCCTGTAGTAGTTAATATAACTTACTTATCAAAATGCCTTGTTTAGGGTATGTGAATTAATTGTAATCGAAAGTTTAAATCACTATTAGGGCTAAGTCTTTTTTTTCTTATTTTGTCCTTCAGTTGCAGCAAAATCTAACTTCCATGTGTTTTCCTACTTTTATATGTCTTTTGGGAGATTTTGAAAAACCAAAGTCTTCTTTCTCCTGTGGAAGTGTTAAAAATCCTAAGAAACTTTCTTCAGATAAAGTTTGTCCCCTTTCAGTTATTAAATGTGCTTTCCTCTTATCTGTGAATTTCACCTTCAGTTTACTGGCAACTGCTTTTTCGTGTTAGGATCATTGAATTATGATTAACTCCTTGCAATCTGGCGTTGGTCCCACCTCTGTACTGGAACTGCACTCTTGAAGGTCACTGGTGACCACATTCTAGCCATCTGTAAGAATTTTTCCCTCAGTTCTCAATCTCCTTGACATTATAATGCCATGTGACCTCGGCTTTTCAGTTACATGAGCACTCTATTTTGGATTTCTGCCTTGAACTCTCTGCTGCCCACGCTTCTTCCTGTAATACCTGTCTTTTCTTTGTGGGGTGGGTTTTGACCTTGTCCTTTGCTAGGTATTTACTTATTGCATTTTGAATCTTATCACTTTAGTGCTTCTTGCTTTGCATTGTGTCATAGATAAATCATCATTTCTCATAACTCTCACTGTGATGGATATTGCTGGCAATTCTCAGAGCTTCATTTCACATCATTGCCCATCACCCAAACTCTAGTCCTGCACTCCCATCTGCTTTTAGGTAGATGTCCTTTTGCCTCAGAACAGATCTTTCTCAAGTCATCTCCTTCAGCCTCTCTTCTCTGAATTTCTGAGTTTCTTTTAAAGTCACAGTCTCTTAATACCTTGCCATTTTAAATTTGGTGTCACTTATCTCCCAATGTCCCTTATGTTCTTCAGTCTTTCTTGAAAATATTTCGTAAATTTGTCCTGTGCACTTCATTCCCTCATCTTCCCCAAAGTACTTCATAGAGTGTGTAACACTTCCAGTGTACTTTTTCAAAATTTAAAATAGCCAACATAATACATTTATGAAATAGGAAAGATAGAGTTTATTATTCCAATTTGCAGGTCAGGACATTCGTAGTGAGAGAAGTGACTTGTCTGAGATATCATTACTGGTTAAGGTGAGAGCTATTACTAAAGCCAAGCTAATGTGATTTTAAGTCTATATCTGTGCCCAAATCAAGTGACTATTGTAACTTCCTATTAATGATCTTTCAGCTTCCACTTCTCTCCTGTAATTCACTTTACTTGCAATGCTACATTAATGTCTATAAAACCAATCAAGGTAGCAGCTATTAGAGATTGATACAGTGTCTCAGTCACTGTGCTAGATAATATTGTTTAATCCTCAGAACTGCTGTGCAAGGTAGATATTGTTATCCATATTTTATAGATAAATAAATTGAGGCTTATAGGAGTTAAAGAAGCTGCTAGTCATTTTGTGTGATGGGATCGGGGTGGGGTGGAGATTGAAACTGACTCCCAAGCTCTGGTTCTGTTTACAACCACATTATGCCCTTCCTTTATCAAATTCTTGATGTTACTCTTCTTCCTAAGAACTTACTGTGTATTCCTTTTGCCTTCTTAACCCCATTTGTACCCCTTTATCAACCCTTCCAGACCCTCAGTAATTTGTTGGTAAGTTTCTTTTCTATTTATTTTCGCCAGTAACCCTCCTCAGTTAATCCTCTGCTGTTTTTTTTTTTTTTTTTTTTTTTTTTTTTTTTTGATTTGCGGGCCTCTCACTGCTGTGGCCTCGCCCGTTGTGGAGCACAGCCTCCGGACGCGCAGGCTCAGCGGCCATGGCTCACGGGCCCAGCCGCTCCGAGGCATGTGGGATCTTCCCGGACCGGGGCACGAACCCGTGTCCCCTGCACCGGCAGGCGGACTCTCAACCACTGCGCCACCAGGGAAGCCCCGAATCCTCTGCTCTTGACCTTGTTCTCATCTCACACAGACCTTATCTAGGCTCACTTTATCACTTTAACTCATGCTATTTACTCCCTGTGTAGAATAATTTCACCTCCACCTCTTTACTTATCCATAGCCAGCTCTTTACCTTTTCCTCATTCTAACATTTAGTAAGCACTTAAAGCATGCATGGTGCTATGATAGCAGTTGCTAATATAGATGAATGCATGGCTCTTGCTGGGGAGATGAGCAGGGAATGGGAGGAGCCAGACTGGATTCCCCACTCTGATTTGAGAGCCCTAGCAGAGAGAGGTGTGCATGGGTTGCTATGGCAGCACTCAAGAGGATGTGATTAATTTTACGTGAGTTGTTGGGGAAGACAGGACTGAAGAACTGACCTTTGGGCTATAGCCTTAAAGGAGGAGGGGGAGTTCTCCAGGTGGAGAAGGGAAGGGAGGTGGGCTTTGTGGAAAGAGGACATATTGTATGAATAGAGGGATAAAACCACAAGTGTGTATGCCGTATGTTGGTGTGTGAACATTAAAAGTTGCAGGGCTATGCAAGTGGTGTGTTGTCACCAATGGGCCTCAAGTGACTGGCCTTCCCTTCATGGAGTCATTGGTCTGGTGTTTGACCTTATACTTTCAGACACCTGGTATGCTGGGCCTACTGAGAGTGGACCTCTCTCAGGAGCAGGGCCATGTTAGCCATACTCTTAGAAACTGATATACAGATATCTATATCTATATGTTTGTGTCTTTGTCAATTGATTAATTTCCAATGAGAGATACAACTGTCAAGCAGATTGGATTGCTTGATTTGGCAGATCAGTTCATTGTCTCCCTGTAGGCAGGCTTCTTGGGAAACCAAGTTGTTAATATGGATGTCAATTGATGATTGAGAAATACAGCTGTCAAGTTGACCCAGCATTTCTGACGAGCACGCTCTCTCTCTTCTGGCAAGATACATGGGAACCATGTTGCCACAGACCACCTGGTGAGCATGGCAAGAGAACCTGGAGGGATATTTGTTTGAAGAAGTATCTCTCAGCTGAGTTAGCTTAAGGCTATCTTACCAACTCTAGGAAGAGTATTGCCAAGGAAACCAGATTATTCTAGTCAACTCAACCAAGACTTCCTCTCCTGTGGCTTATTTTGATCTTGTGAACATTTGCCTAGATGGCTTTTCTGATTTCTTTGCTGACCAGTCCTCCCCTTTCCTCCTTTTTTTTTTTTTTTTTTTTTTTTGGGGTAGGGAAGCCCCCCCCCCCCTTTTTTTTTTGATGCTTTCTCCCTTTAGATATGTTGAGACATTCTGTCAAGTTACAGAGAAGTCTTAAGAGCTGGAGAAACAGAGGGATTTTCATATCTCTGTTTTGATTTATCTTGTTTTTATTTTAAATCACATTTTCTTATTTTCAGTCACTTGGAACCAAAATCAGGGAATGGTGATTAGCACCCTGAAGCCAAGAGTGTGAGATTTATGGTGGTGGGATGTTGGAGATGAGGCTCGAAAGGAAAGTTGGGACCAGATTGTGAAGGGTCTTGGATGCCATACTAAAGAGTTTGAATTTCAGAGTCCTCTCAATTCAGTTCTTTCCTCTGTGAATTCTTTTTTTCTCCCAATGTCGTCTTTCAATTAAAAATTTTTTATTATCTTCATCAAACAGTTAATATCTTACTGTAGAGCATATGATAACGGCTCTTTCTAAGAGATCTTAAGATTTTTAAGAGATCTTACTTAGACCCCTTGCGTTTTGACAGATAAATATTAGGTGATATCTGCAGTTTAAATGTGAGGTGCTTGAGAGCTTAAGTTCTGTTTCTGACTCCCATTGTGCTTCTTAATTCAAGCTATTTCCACAACTTCCTCTTTTATCCCCCAGTTTTTAAGACAGGTACTACTTTTTATCTTATCACGTAATGGTTCTTTTTTATCTTATTATGTAATGTTTTTATCATGGTGCTTATGTACATGAATGGCTCTTATTAATTAATTATCATGTATCTGTCTCTTTTCTCAGTAGGCAGCTTACCAGTTCCTTATATTTAGGTGGACCTCATACTTATTCCTTTTGCGTCTTATAATACCTAGCCTAGTTGAATTTAAAGCAGTCCTTAGACAATAGAATACTATTTTAGAGCCAGAAGGTATCTTAATCTAGTTCAGTACTGCCATTTTCTACATGAGGAAATGGAGATCCAGGGCTGCTGTAATTTGCCAGAGCACGACTAGTAGAGCCATGGCCAGAACCCAGATGTCGTCATGTCTGTTCCAGCCACCTTTGCACCATACTACACTTGTTCCCTATTTGGCTGAGAGATGTATTCCATAAGGATGAAAGGGACCCTCAAAGATCACTGTATCAACGTACAGACTCCAAAACCACTATTTAAAAACTTAATTTAGCAGCTTTTCTTGTTAGTGCTTGGAAGAGTATAGTTTTGAATGTTTTAGATCTAACTGTGTTATGTAGGAAACCACATTAAGAGGCACATAGGGAAAGGAGCTCACATGTTGAACTCTTTCTGTGTTCCTGCCAAGCAGTGTACAGGTGCTTTACACTCATCACCTCAACTATTTATTGTGATGGTCCTGTGAACTGTTATCCACATGAGCAAACTGAGACTCACAGAGGTGAAACAATCTTCAAGTAGAACTAGAAGATGTGGGGTGTGAGTCCAGGCCTACATGACTACAATGACTGCTCTTACAATTATGCTTCATTGTTACGGCCCTCAGCCAAAGCCAAGAATAGCAGCTGTATTAGCAGGTACCACACCTGACTTTCTACTGAGGGGAAGTCCAGCAGCCATTCCCCATTGTCTGTGGCAGGAGGTGATTGTTGGTGCCTGAGCTGGGTGGCAGTGTCTGACTCACTAAGTAATCTCACATTTTCTAACCATGGTTTGTGGCTCATATTTGTGACCTTTTCTATATGTATCTTATGTCATTGTTCCCTTTTCCATTCTGTGGGAGAACAGCACCATGTTATAAGCCCACATGTCTCATTCTTGCTTCTACCTAAGCCTCACTTTCCATCTTGTTAATGCTCCTCCTTTCTTCCCTTTTTCTCTCCACTCTTAACTCTTGGTGTGGAGAGAAAATTAGATGTGCTTGTTTCAAAGATACTTGAATGGATGAACTTCATTTTTTTCCCCCCGAATTCTTCTGTGGTGGTATGAAGAATAATGGGACAAAAAATATAAAAAGAAGGTGATGTGTAATCACATTGTCTTCCAGCAAAACAGTTTTTCAAAATAGCAAGATATATGCAATTCATAACTTATATAAAGTTCATCATTTATATTTATAAAATCTGTGTTTTGATGCTAGATGCAATTACTTCAAGTTTCAAACAATTATTTAAAAATGCTTTTGAATCATCTCCCTAAGAGCTTTCAACAGGGTATAAATAGTACACTTTTTAACATTTCCTTTTGCATACCTGCAGTTTGCATCATCTTTGAGATTGTTTACCACATATTTTTGCAAGGCACATGTGAAGACTCAGCCAACAAATGTCATTATATATGTGGGTTTCAAAAAGCAAATGGGGAAAGTTTTGTTTAACCTTTTCAAAGAGTTGTTATCTGGGCTTTCCCCCATTTCAGAGCAAAACCAGATGTAAACCAAGGATGTGAACCAGTGTACATATTTTTGAATATATACCTCCTTTTAGGTTTTGCCAGTGATCATTTTTGTTAAAATATTACCACCTCCCCACTGGGAATTTAGAATGTTTCTGGTAAATAGTTCACTATAATCTGGTGATTTCCATCACTTCGCTTGTCCAGTTAAATTCTTATGGATTGTTTCTTAAAAAGAACAACACCATGGTGAGATGAGGAATTGGAGCTGTGGCATTTGATTAAATGTGTTCATGGGGGAAAATATGCTAAGAAGGCATTAGAATTTCTTCTTTATGCCAAAAAGTGCATTAGACTGGTAGACTCTACAGAGGGAGGTGACTCAACGGAATATCCTGAGGTGGAAGGTATTGGATAATAAGAACACCGAGTGAGAGAGAATAGTTTTTCTTAGCATGGGAAGTATAGTCCCTTTTCTAAGTAGAAGGGCTCAAACCCTAAACCACTGTGTTGAGATGGCATTTTTATTTATTTAGATTTTCCTTTCTGTTTAATTAAAGATTGGCATTAAGATGATCCTGTTTTTTATTTATTTTTTAAAAAATCCCTTATCTTCTATATTGCAAAAAAAAAATCCACTAAGAATGAATTAAAATTTTGTTAGGGGTATTTGTATTGTGTTTATTCTTTCAGGTTTTAAATTTCATATGATCAGTGCCTTTTACTAGAACATTACATGCTTTATATATGCTTTATAATTATCTAGTACAAACTGTCTCTTATTAAGTATTTGATGGCACGTAAGATGTTTAAGGCAATTTCATGTCCTACTTCTACATAGTGAATACTAGACAGCTACTGGTTAAATAAATTAGGGAAGAAATAACTGAATGAGTATAGAAATATGTGGGGGCATGTATTATTTTCTTTTCTGAGTCAGATTCATGATTTCTATGATGTTGCCTTACCAAATTCTTAAAATACAGATTTACATTAAATGATTTAGGTACTCACTATATAAAAATTCAATATTAAAAAATAAGGGTGAATAAATTTAAAAATAACTAATTCTACAAATAAATAATTACTATAATTTGGAACATCATTTCAGACATTTTTTTCCTCCTGTGCACACAAAACCACCCCCCCCACACACACATGCCCACATACATATAGATTTGTAGATGGAGAAATAAGAGATAAATTATAAGGATAGGATCATCCTACATACTACTTTCACTTAAATAAAAGTAATATTACTTGATTTTTACAGAAGTAAAAGAAATTAAAAACAAAAGGAGTTACAGTAATTAAGAGATGATCCCTTATAATAAGAAATATCTGGTTTCACTAAAGTAGAAAAAAATTATGAAAAATGGTAACAGATCAGGATAATTATATTTTAAAAATTAACTATATATATTATTGTATCAGTTTATTTCCTGCAATGAAAAGTAAGAAATTAACATATTTCCCTTTTCCTACCTCCTAATTCTTATTACTTATATTAAATTTGTACCTTGCATTTGTACCTTGTGTAACACTTGCCTTCTGTTTTGTAACTAGTTTTCAGTTATTTAGTCTTAGTTTTGTATTTAACAGTATTCAGTGCTTACTTCCTGGTCTTTTTTTTTAAACAACAGATGGTCTTCCGAAGTGGTCCTTAAGAAAATTCCATTCTCGGGGACTGATGCCCCTAAACAAGTACCACATTTTTTTTCTTTTTTTAAGGAGAATATATTTCTTTGGTCAGTAGATGGAGAAACTGAATCCTGCAGGGTAAAATCAAGTTTTGGCTCATACAACTTGATTATAAAATAATAGTTTGCTTATTTAGCTTAAGTGTAGTCCTTGAAATATGAGTGTTATTTTCTTTTTCTTTTCTTTCTTAATTTTCTTTTTTGTTTTTTGAAGAAATTGATGTGTAGGTCAAGTAGCAAAAACTATATAAAAATAGACTCTATGAAATTGAAGTAGAAATTGAATGTTAGGGTCACTTTAAAAAGTTCATATAGGCCACTGCATATGACACAGCCCTAGCATAGTAAATAGCCTTTAATGTTACAGAATTAGTGAAGGTGGTGCATGCCATTAGGAAGGAAAACAGAAACAGAACTATGGAGCCAAAAAAGCTTACATTGGACTAAAAGAATACCTATTGGTTCAGTGCTATTGAGGAAGAGAGCTCCTAATAGGAACTCAACTCTGTAGGCATCCTGGGGTCAGAATGCAAATGGTTTTGAAAATCTAACTGGTTTAGAATTCACTCTGTAGGAAATGAGGAGTAAATGATGGCATTTTTAATGCTTATTTTTATTTATTTTTAACTGATTCTTTAAATTCCATAGTGCTTTACAGTTTTCAAGAGTTTCACACACATGATTTCACATTATCCCATAATAACCCTTTTTGCCCCCCTACCCCTATACTGCCCCTTGTTATTTTCTTTTAGTTGTGTACTTTTAAAAGATTGATGGATTATTTGTGCCAGAAAAGTAAAACCCTGGGTCACTCTCAAAAAGAGTTAGTACTAAATCCAGTTGGTTCTATAAAAGCAGAGGTCCAGTGAGCATCTCCCAGGGCATTTTGAGGCTGTCACCCATGTCACTTCTGCTATACTTGCTGAGATTGCTGACTGAAGTTCTATTTCTGGAAGACCAGAAATGGAAGGGCCCCATTGCTTCGGGGTACCTATTGGAAAAATTTTCCCCTATTAGTATATGTTGTACCTTCTTATTCTCCTTTTCTTGCACTTGATAATGGGAGATAGCATTAAAGCAGCATTGTATTTTAATCATACTCTGTGAATATGGCTTTTCTCTGTAAAGATCCATTCGTTCGGAGGACAAAGAACCTGTTTTATCTCTATTCTGTAAAAATAAATATAGTCTATTTACATCCACACATTTCTCCATGTCTTTCTTCTTTAATTCTTTATTTTGACTCATTTCTTGGCTGGCTGAATTTGGTTGTCAGGTGTTTTGTTTTGTTTTTTTAGGGTTTTTTTTTTGTTTCATCTAAGCCTATCTATATCTGTTTATATATCTACCTATATGTATAAATATTTTTTCAAGAAGAGCTCATGGTTGCTGAATTTCTTGAGTAATTGAATGCTTGAAAGTGTTTGTGGGTTGCTTTTGTGCTTTATGGACAATTTGTCTGGGCATCACATAATTGGGTGTTATATCTTTCCCTTAGAACTCTGAAGACATTGCCCTATCATCTCCAGATAATAGTGAATGCTGCTATAGAAAAGTCTAAGGCCACTCTTAGTTTTTCTGCCTTTTTACTGACATAATTTATATTTATTTTCTCTCTTAAATTCTGTAACCTCATGAGGATATGTCTTAGTATTAATTGTTTTGAATCCAGTTTTTCTGGAACGTTTTCTTTTTTAAGTATTTTATCCCACCCCCACCCACACACCCCCCAAGAGAAGATTTTCTTTTATTATATTGCTTTTTTTTCTGTTTCATTTGTTCTGGTTTCTTTTGCAAGAATGTCAAGTGTGTATTGGCTAGATCTCTTTCATCTTCTATATTGATTATCTCATCTCATCTCTTATATATCTTTCAAAACTTTTCATTTTGTGTGCTTTTTTAATGCCCATCCTCTCTTTTTCTTACTGTTTCAGTATTGCATGTTGTGTTATTTTTGTTGCTTATTTTGTGACTTTAATCTATGGGTTTTTTTCTTTTTTTTTTCCTCAATCTCCAGCTTCTTTAGCCTTACAGTTTGCTGTTTCATCTCTTAATTTTCTTATCTTCTCTTAGATATTTCATACTTTTCATTGGGTAGCTCATATTCTCTGTAATTTAAACTGTGGAAAATTATTCGTGAGTAATTCCTCTGTTTCCTAAGACATTATCTTTTTTTCATCTGTCATTTGCTTATATCCTTCCACTCCAATCCTCAGTAGTTCTGTGTAAATTTTTTGCTGATTCCTTTCTAGTTCATACTCATTTTTGAATGGGCTTAATTCCTTAAAAAACAGGTATTACCTGAAAAAAGTATGAGGTCAGATGCAAGTATTGAGTAGTAGGGAGAGGGGATAAATGACATCAGTTTGCACTTCCATATGGACTTTTTTAACTTAAACACTTCTTCATCCAAGATGGTTCCTTTGATCTGGGGACATGTCTCACCTCAGTTTGCAGTGCTGTGAAGGTCACTGTGACTTTGAGTTCCTGTGAGTCGTAGGAGTGGTTTGGTGATAACTCCTTCCTGTTTCTTTCCTCCCATTTGGCACTATCTCTGAGCTTGGAAGCTAGACATTGACAATAAAAACATGTTGATGTTTCCTCTGTCCTTCTGTGGTATAGACCATGATTTTCTGGAGAAACCTCTTTTATTTTCTCCTAGGTTGATGCTTAAACATCATTGCCCTAATCAGGGTTTCCTTGAATGGGGTTTAGAACTGTTCCAACTTTAGGGAAGTCTTTATCCTGCCTGAGATCTGAGGGGGTGTGGTCAGCATGACTCCACATTTGATTCCAGGTATCACATTTTTCTTTCTTTCTTTCTTTTTTTAAATAGTTTGTGGTTTGTGGTTGTGGCTGTGTCTTTGTTTCATTGAAGTTGAGGTATTCATTATTTTTTGTTCTTTTTTTTTTGGGGGTTTGTTTCTGGAGTAGAGACTAGGGTAACAGTATCTTCCTACTGTCATTTAAAATTTTTTTTTAACTGTCTCTGCTGGCTCACTGGTGTGCTCGCTGTCACTCCCTCTCATCCTCCCTTTTGTTACCCTTCCTCTCCCCCTGCCCGTAGCTACTTACCCCTTAAATCAGGAGGTTTTCCAAAGACCCATTTTCAGTCCATTTTTTTTCTACATTAGTTTTCTCTTCCTGAGTGACTTTGTCTACTCCTGTGTCATTAATCTTCACCTCTAGTTTAATTTTTATTATTTTTTTTGGTTTTCTTTCAGCTTTATTGAGATCTGAAAAAAACACTGTAGAAGTTAAAGGTGTACAGCATAATGACTTGACTTACATATATTATGAAATGATTACCACAATCAGTTTAGTTATCATCTATCATCTCATAGTCTAATGATTTTTGGATTAGCAGTTTGGCATTGACTCCTCCTGAGCTCCAGATGCTTACTAAATACTAATAATACCTCAAAATTCCCATTCAAAATGAAATTGTTTATCTTCCTTGCAAAATGTTCTGTTTACTGCCTCATTTAATGGAAACTCATTCTCCCAAATTATTAAGACTTAAAGGGCTTCCCTGGTGGCGCAGTGGTTGAGAGTCTGCCTGCCGATGCAGGGGACACAGGTTCGTGCCCCGGTCCGGGAAGATCTAAAAAAAAAAAAAAAAAAAAAAAAAAAGACTTCAAGATGTCTCACTCAACCATAATTTTTCTTTCCCATGCTTCTCTCAACTGAGCACTTATCCCTTCTGACTAATATTGATTTCTCTTGTCTCCATTGTGTCTTTACATTGAGACTGTAAGTCCATTGGAGGCAGGCGTCTGTCATAGTGCTTCACATATAATATGTAGTTTCTAAAAAAAATGTTGATTCGAATCCTTTGAATGCTAATTTTAGCTTTAATAAAAATCTGATATCAAGATGGTTTTAATGTCTTAATCTAAAATCATCTTGTAATTTCACATATTTTGCTGCTAATCACCTTGTCTGGATGATAGCTTTTTGTATACTTATAACTCCTGCCTTCTCTTTTTCTTCGGTTCACATATCTATGAAGAGTTTAAGACTATACCATTCCTCAGACTTAAAACCTTTTTGTTGACTTTATTGTTGTTTAACTCCCCCTCCCCCAAATTTTGATTGTTTCCTAAATGATCCAGCTCTTACTAGACTTAAAAATATCATGGTCAACATTGTTGGGTGGTTTCTTTGTGAAAATATTAAGAAGCCAGTGGTAAAAGATCTTTATATTACATTTTAATTTTTGTTTGTAAAATTAGATGTCATAATTAAAATTGCTTTATATTTAATGTGGTACTTTTATACTGTTAATTCTTAATTCTTATTATATTTTGGATTGGGAGGCCCTTAAGCATTAATTTTTTCATACATTGGGAGAAAAAAGCAATAAATTGCAAGAGATTGAGTGAAGAAATCAATTATATGTAGTATGGTAAAACCCTTGTGTTGACACATACTGGTACATGTTAGCTGTTTGGTGCATACGTTTCTTTATTGGCATTGGGAACATAATCTTTTGAAACCATCATTGTAAAAGTGAAGCTGTCATTGTAAAACTTAAGATTTTGACGGTAAGAACTGCTCCTCAATATGGGAAGCTTGTTGAATTTCTCATAAAACCACAAACCATGAACTTCTCTTGGAGAAAGATACTTTTTAAATGACCTGACATGTTTTAAAGAAAAGGTGGATCCTTTTGGTTTATGAGCAGGAGAGCCATTGCATTGCATTTCCATGTTAAACTGCACACACAAGATCTGGATTTTAAAAAGGAAAGAACTTTCTCAGGTGATTAACTTTAAAATAATTTCTTATGTAATTAATTTAAAAATAATGTCTTTAATTTTTAGAGCAGTTTTAGGTTTAGAAAAATTGAGTGGAAGGTACAGAGGGTCTCCCCTCCCTAACCTCCCCCACCATCAAATCCCCACCAGAGTGGTACATTTGTTACAATCCATGAACAAACATTGATCCATCATTATCAACAAAAGTCTTTAGTTTAAATTAAAGTTTGCTCTTTTTGTGTTAGACATTCTAAAGGTTTTGACAAATGTATAATGAAACATGTATTCACCCTTGTAATATCATACAGAATAGCTTCACTGCCCTAAAAATCCCCTGTGATTCACCTAATCATCCTTCCCTCCCTCTTTCCTGTAAATCCCCTGGCAAACCACTGATGTTTTTACTGTCTCAATAGTTTTGCCTTTTCCAGAATATCTTATAGTTGGAATCAGGCAGTATGTAGCCTCTTCAAATTGGCTTCTTTCACTTAGCAACATGCATTTAAGACTATTCCATGTGTTTTCATGGCTTGATAGCTCATTTCTTTTTAGTGCTGAATAATATTCCACTGTCTGGATGTACCGTTTATCCAGTCACCTTTTGAAGGATAGCTTGGCTGTTTCCAAGTTTTGGCAATTCTGAATAAAGCTGCTGTAAACATTTGTGTGCAGGTTTCTGTGTGGGTGTAGGTACCAAGGAGCATGATTGCTGGATTGTATGGTAAGAATATGTTTAGTTTTAATTTTGTGAGAAACTGTCAAACTGTCTTCCAAAAAAGGCTGAACCATTTTGTGGTCTCACTACAAATGAAGGAGAGTTCCTGTTGCTCCACCTACTCTTCAGTATTTCAGGTGTTGTTAATGTTTTGGATTTTAGCTGTTCTAATAGGTGTGTATTAATTTACTATTTCCTGATGACATGTGATGTTGAGCATTTTCATATGCTTATTTGCCATCTGTATATCATCTTTGATGAGGTGTCTGTTCAGATCTTTTGCTCATTCTAAAATTGGGTTTTTTCAATACCATATGATATCACTTATATGTGGAATCTAAAATATGACACAAATGAACCTATCTGTGAAACAGAAACAAAATCAGGGACAGAGAATAGACTGGTGGTTGCCAAGAGGGAGGGGTGTGGGAGAGGGTAGGAGTGGGAGTTTGGGATTAGCAGCTGCAAACTGTTATATATAGAATGGATAAACAACATGGTCCTACTGTATAGTACAGGGAACTATATTTCAATATCCTGTGATAAACCATAATGGAAAAGATATGAAAAAGAATATATATACATGTATAACTGAGCCACTTTGCTGTACAGTAGTAATGAATACAAGATTGTAATTCAACTATACTTCAATAAAAATAAATTTTAAAAAATTAGGTTGTTTATTGTTGAGTTTTATTTATTTATTTACTTTTTTTTGTTGAGTTTTATTTATTTATTTTATTTATTTATTTTTAAATTTTTGGTGTATTTTGGATGAGTCCTTTATTAGGTATATCTTTTGCAAATATTTTTGCCCAGTCTGTGGGTTGTCTTATTTTCTTTCTTTTTTTTTCCCATGTCTTATTTTCTTGACATGTCTTTTGCAGAGAGGAAGTTTTTAATTTTAATGAAATCCAACTTACCAGCTTCCTTCCCCCCAGCCGCCCCCAATTGTGCCTTTGGTGTTGTGTCTAAAAAGTCATGGCCAAACCAGGGTCATCTGCATTTTCTCATGTATTATCTTCTAGGTGTATTATAGTTTTGCATTTTACATTTAGGCCTGTGATCCATTTTGAGTTATTTTTTTGTGAAGGGTATAATGTCTATATCTAGATTCAAATTTTTACCTGTAGATGTCCAGTTGTTCCATCACCATCTGTAGAAAAAACTGTCCTTCATTGAATTGCCTTTGTTCCTTTGTCAAAGATCAGTTGATTATATTTGTGTTGGTCTATTTCTGGGCTCTCTTTTCTGTTCCTTTGATCTATTTGTCTGTTCTTTCACTGGTACCACACTGGCTTGATTACTGTGTAATTAATTTTTAAAATAATAATTAGTAAACTTTAAGTGTTTTTTGTTAAGATTTGTGAAACAAGTTATCTAAACCAATTTCTTGTATTAAGTGTGAGATATGTTATTTTTAAAAATAGATACATTATTGGTAATCATTTTAGTAAAATTTACAGTAGAAACACTGTCATAATGGAAAGAAATAAAATTGTAATATTTTTACTTTAAAGAAACTATACTCTTATTCAGTAGCTTGTTTTATAAGTTCTGTTGGCTCTTTAATACCTATTAAAGAATTTACTTTTTCAAATATGAAATAATAGTTTGTGATTATTAAAAAGTCTGGATTAATCTTCTAAAATAACACTGTCCAGCATGAGAAATCAATATAGCTGTTCTTATATTTTTTTGAAAGCTGTTGCTTTTTTAGCATTAGGAAGAAATGACATTACTTGTCTGAAGTATTTCATGGTGTAAATCAATGTGTAAACCCTTTAGTTTGTGAAACAAATTGAGCTAGAGCTTGTAGGATGCTGATAAATACATGGCACATTTTTTTGCCTGGAGACCTATTCAGGAGAAAAAAAAACTAACCGGTAATATAAAGTAATATGTGTGGGTGGCAGTGCATTAAGCTCAGTAGTACGTTATTGTGACTGGTGACTGTAAACTAGTGATATCACACAGCTAATTTTTACTCATGGTGTCTTTAGTCTTGTGTGTCAGAAACACAATGAATTTACAAAGAAGTCATTAGGTTATTGGGATGATTGTCAGCCATGATCAACTGCTAAGAATGTATTTTTTTATATCAATTTTATTCAGGTACAGTTTACTTACAGTAAACGGTACCCATTTTAAGTGGGCAATGTGGTGAGTTTTGACAAAAGTACACAGTTGTGTAACTATGACCACAATTATGATTTGGAATGTTTGTATGACCCCAGAAAGTTCCCTTGTGCCCCCTTGAAGTCAAACCCCCCCTACCTCCAATCTCAGTGTCCAGTCAATTGCTGATCTGCTTTCTGTATTGTAGATTGGTTTGCATTTTCTAGAATTCTTAGGAGTGTGTTTTGCTAAATGCAGAAGATATGTTCTTGAAAAATTGATGGCAAATTGATTTTTTATAAAATGAACAATATGTTTTATTATATTAAAATTTTTGAGATGCTCAAAAGAAGTTCAGTTGGTATTATTCCTCTTATTTTGGGTTTCAAGTTTTTCTACCTTGTCTTCTCTCTGTAATAACTTAAATCTGTATTTCATGTAGCTTAATATATAAAACCAACTCATGACATGTTATTTTGTAGAGCAAATTATCCTTTAGTAGTTATACTGTTATCTCCTCATTTGCTTATTTATAAAAGTTGATAAACAATACAAGAAATAAAAATCTACAGATCCTGTTGTTGTTATTAGAATTTAATACCTTCTTTATTCCATACAGTTGTCATTCAATCGACAGTTTAACCTTGCTGTGTAAAAGGCCATTTGCCTTGTCCTTATGCCCTACTGCTCGAACCTCTGGGGATAGGAGAGTTAGGGTGGATAAAATAGCTCTTTACTTCATAACATTCTGTTCTTTGTGACACCTATTACTCATATGTAGTCTATTCTAAAGCATGCTGAAAAGTAGCAGTTGATCTCATGGAGAAAATAGCCCCACCAAGGTGAAATATTAGAATCCTTTCATGACTTTTTATCAGATGTACTGAAACGTTTACCTCTTTTTATAGGAAAGAGTTAAGAATCCTTTGCATATTAGAATGGCTGGAGTTTTCTGGTTTTGCCCAGAAACGTTCTGTTTCTAGAATTTATGCTGCTTCATTTATTAGTCATTTTGAAACTAGTTCTAAATAAAAGCCAAACATTATGAAAAGATTTTTCATCTTTGCTCCACCAAACGTGTTTACATTTCTAGTTAATTTGGAAATCTTGTACTCACATAAAGACAAATAATTCTAAACTTATTTAATACAGTAACACTTTGCGTAACTGATGTTCTACTAACCAAATCCTTAAGTAACTGGCATTTTGAAATGATAAATGTGTATCTGTTAAGAAATCTTGAAGATCTCCGTTTAAACACTGCTTCACTGAAGCCTTCAGACCAAAGAAAAAATGTTTCAGTAGTCAGTTTCAGAGAGACAGTATGTGTGGGATGGGACTAAACGGCAATAGATAAGAGCAACCAACTTGAGAACTTAATAGTGATTATCCTTCTCAAAACCAGTCAGTCAATACTCTTTTTTTTTAAAGTAATGCACAGGCTACTTTTAAAATTTCCTCATTTTGGGGGATTGTCTTCAGAAGCCCAGGCATATTCCATTTAGCCTATACTGTGATGGCTTACACATAGTCCTCTCTTCAGCAGGTTAAATCAAATAGGGGAAGAGACATAAACTATTACCTGTCACAAAGCAGATTGCACCAGTGTTCTAATAGTGGCATCTAATGGTACAGTGGGGAGGGAAAAAATAATTCTGGCTTGGATGTCAGGGAAGGCTTCATGAAGTGATACTATTTATAAATAGAGTGATGAGTTGCATTAAAATTTGTATTTTTACCCCCATTTACAAAGTTACTATTTACTTTAGAAAATTTGGAAAACCAGAGAAGCATTGAGAAAAAAAGAAAAAAAAATTAAATTACCATTAATGTTTTCATAGGCAATCCATTACCTATGGATTACCTTTAGCTATATTTTCACCTGTCATTTTTCATTTTATAATATGGACATTTCTCCATGTCATTAAGTGTTTTTCTGCAACATCATTTTAAACAACTGCATAGTCATTTAACTACTGTATAAGGCAGAGGGACTGGCAGAGGCCAGGTGACAGCAAAGTGTCCACTATGTTTAGAGAATGAGGACATCTAGGTCCACGTGAGGAGAGTGTGGGAAGCAGTTGGAATAGGATAGATTGAGACTTGATAATGGATGCCCAAGGCCTAAAGCTTTGAATCTGTTTTGTAGGTACTCTTTCACCCAGCTACCATCAGTTGTATGAATTCTTCCTTGACTTATGGTCGGCAAAATGAATTGACCTCTGGTTTATCCTCTCGTAATACTTTGTGCATGCACACTCATGCATGCATGTACACTCACATGTGAGCATGTACGCACACACACACACACACACACACACACTTGTTTTAAGTATCTATGTGCCTGTCTTCCCCATTAGAATATATGTTTGTGTAAGCGTGTGACAATTAATTAGGTCTGAGTTAAGGAAAGCACAGCAAGTCAGTTCTTAACATTTTTGGTGGTTGGGATGCCATTGAAAACTGGCTGATGGACAGGAGGAAGATGGATTTAAAGGAAGAGAGAACAGAAGGTTATTCCATTGTCCAGATTTGAAGAAATAAGTCTCTGATGTAATAGGCTACTGAGAGTGGGAGGGATATTATTTCCAACAATTATATTCTGATCATTCCCAGGGGTCTCATTCTTAATTTTGGAAATGCTATATTATTTTTATGTATTTTGTACACATTTTGCTTTAAACCTTTTTTCTCTTTTTGTTTCCTTTGAGACTAGTCTGAAACAATTTTAACTCTTGATTTTATTAAAATTAAAAAAAAGTGATGTTTTGGTTACACAGTTGATTAATATTAATTATGATCTGAAATATCATCTTACTTACATTTGGTTAAAGAAAAACACTAAATAGTGTTTTTGGAATAGAATTTTGGATGAAAATAATTGGTAAAAATATATTATCATTTATGGCCATTTCCTTATTCTAGCAGATTCATTGTCTAAGAATGTTAACCTTAGTATTATCAAAAAGATTCTTTAGTAGATGAAATTTGAAATATTATTAGAATGTTCCTTTATTCTTATAAAACATGACTAGTTTCTCCACAAAATTTCAATATTAAAAATAATGAATTTTCACCAAGATGAATGATTATTCAGATACTGAAAAATTAGTTAAGGACTTTCCTGGTGGCACAGTGGTTAAGACTCCGAGCTCACAATGCAGGGAGCCTGGGTTCAATATCAGGTCAGGGAAGTAGATCCCACATGCATGCTGCAACTAAGAGTTCGCATGCTGCAACTAAGAAGCCTGTGTGCCGCAACTAAGACCTGGCGCAACCAAATAAATAAATAAAATAAATATTTTAAAAAATGGGACTTCCCTGGTGGCGCAGGGGTAAAGAATCCACCTGCCCCTGAAGGGGGCACGGGTTCGAGCCCGGTCTGGGGAGATCCCACTTGCCGCGGAGCAACTAAGCCTGTGCACCACAACTACCGAGTACCTAGAGCCCACTACCGAGCACCTAGAGCCCGTGTTCTGCAACAAGAGAAGCCCACCGCAATGAGAAGCCCGCGCACTGCAACGAAGAGTAGCCCCCGCTCTCTGCAACTAGAGAAAGCCTGTGTGCAGTAACGAAGACCCAACACAGCCAAAAATAAATTACTTAAAAAAAAAGTTAAAAAAAAAGAATTAGTTAAATGTTGTGTATTTGCTTATTGATTGACTGCTTAAAAGCAAGGCCAAATATTTTTATTTAAAAAGATGCACCGTATAACGAATTTTTGAATAGCATACCACTGATGAATCTTTACTTTCGAAGATGCTTTTTTTTTTTTTTTTTTTGCGGTACGCGGGCCTCTTACTGCTGTGGTCTCTCCAGACGCACAGGCTCAGCAGCCATGGCTCACGGGCCCAGCCGCTCCGCGGCATGTGGGATCTTCCCGGACCGGGGCACGAACCCATGTCCCCTGCATTAGCAGGCAGACTCTCAATCACTGCGCCACCAGGGAAGCCCATCGAAGATGCTTTTTATTGGCTAGTGCTCTGCTAAGAACAACAGACTAATGTATTTAGAAATTTTCATGATGCTAATTACAATTTATTAAGCACTTACTGTATGTCAAGCTCTGGCTCGAATAGTTAAGGGACATTCTGTTATTTAAAAACACCTCCTGATGAGGTGGGTCTTATCTATTATTACATGAGGAAATTGAAGCTCAGAAAGGTTAAGTTTCTTGCCCAAGATTACACATGTAGCAAGTAGCAGAGCAGGAGGTGTTTTTCTCTGGTTTGTGTGTCTTTTCATTATTAAGCGTTATTTCTTTTGAAGTATTATGGGAAAGACCTTAAGGAATGTTAATACTGTAAGTGGCATCACATGTGAATGGTATATATGCCTCTCCAATCAGCAGATGACTATTTTGTTTGCTAATTTCTTTTAGTGGATAACTTCTCATCTTTTTTGATCCTTCCAAAATTGCATACCCAGCACTGGCACGAATGAAAAAAAAAAGGGCTACCATAAGATTATTATTTAGCTAGATTTTTCTTTCTTATATCCTGTTTAAAAAATAACAGTATTTTCTTTGAAAAACTTTCTGTACTTATTGAGACAACATTGGTATCCTCATTTAATGTGTGTGATTGATATAATTTTATATTTACTTTTTAACTGTCTTATACTTTCAAAAACCATGTAAAGCCTCTCCAACTGCTATTTCTCCTTAACGGTATCTTTAAGAAGCAGTCACAACATGTTTCTTCCTGAACACCCAACAGTTTAGCATTCTATCAGATGTTTTGCAGGGCTTCAGCAAGTCGTTATAGTGAACGTCTTCAGGAGGCAATGAAGTAGGTAGAGCCCTGCGGCCTAGAAACCTGTAGAGATCGAAACACCTGCCCTCAAGCAAAAGCTAGTAGACACCTGTAGAGATCGGAACACCTGCCCTCAAGCAAAAGCTAGTAATTAGTTGCTCAGATTCCCTTGCAAACTTCCCCAGTGTTGTTGCACATGAAACACAAAGATCACAGGGATGCTGTCATGAGCTCCGCACTGTTGGAGTTGTTTATGCCCATTCAATTTTTAATGTTCCTATAAGACATTTTGATGGGAACCCTGAGCCCAGAGGGATTTGCATGCTTGATCAAACCTGTGATGAGTTAAATATAGAAGTAAAGAGAAACCTTTGGATTACATTGACTGTTAACTTTTAGCATGGTGTTAGTGGAAAACATTAACATGATCCTAGAGGCAAAGTTGTGTTTGATCAACCTTCACAATTTTTTGTTTCTCGACAGCAGGTATAGCTTCAGTAAATCTAAGCAAGTTCTTTAAGGCTTATAGATCCAAGTGCAGGTGGATATCTGGATGGCATCACCTGAATATTTTAAAAGATGATTTTATACCAACCACTTTTATCAAAATTGAACTGTTCTCATATACCAACCTTTTAATCCTACCACTTTGTCATATACAGTTTATATTACTAAAGAATGAGATGATAGGTGATTGAATTTTAGTAAAATACAGTAGTAAATATGAATTGGATATTTTGGGGCCAAAGAAATTTATTACTCAGAGTACTTGGAAAGTCTTTTTATACCATTGTTTTAATTTTAACACTATATATATACTCGATACTATGTGGGATAAAAACTAGTGGTTTACTGGGTAGTTTTTAACTTTGGGATTCAGTTCTTTGATTATTATATTTGTGTAAGTTGTTAATAAATGGTTTCACTAAAGATCCATTGCTGATGATCCTTAAATATATTTAGTTTGAAAAATGCTATAATTTCTAATATCATAGCAAATTTGGTTCAGATTTATTCTGAGACAAAATAACTCTAGCACCTCATCATTTAAGCATAGTGTGGTGGATATACATGCTTCCTAAACTGGTTCTTAGAGACAAATGTGTGTCGTGGAGTTGTCAGAGTAGAACTAAAGAAGGTGTTATACAGCCCTGGACTATCATTGGCAGAGATGCTAGTGAATTCGGTCAGCCCATTGTGCCTCACGTTTTCCTTCATTAATACATAGGTAGACTCTTCCAGTGGGTTTCTGAGTGTAGTTTCTTCATTAGTTCCTCAGGAAAAGTGAAATGAATGATGTGTTAAAAAGCTTACCTCTAGATTTTACATGTGCCTGCCTTTTTTAGCCATAGTCAGCCTCAATGTGGATGGGACTTGGGATGCTCCACTTGTAAGCTGATGACCGTGATGCTAGCTATCATAAACAAAGTACTTTTGCATGTTATACGTAGAACGTTTTGGCTAGTTTATACCTCATTGACTTTCAGGAATTTCACAGAAGTCATTCCTAAGAATTGGTCTGTCTTTAGTGGCCTTTGGAATTCCTAATAACTTCATGTACATGTTGCATAAAACATTTGCAGTCTGTTTCTTACATAAATGCTCCGTGTGCCCTGGGTCAGTAACTTATTTATTGTTTTATCCTTGATGCCTAACTCAATGCAATCAGTGTTGGTTGGATTAGTGAATGATTGAAAATACTGTGCAATGCATATGAATAGCCCATGCAAACACTATAATAAAGGGTGGATCATATGGAACACTTTCTGTAATAGAAATGACTTTTTTTCTGTATATTTTTTTCCAGTATAATCCTAGGTTGATTTTTTTCTAGAATAAGTATCTGTGATTTGACTTTACCTTTTTACTATCAGTGCGTCAAAAATATTGTGTGAAAAAAGGTTTTATATATTTACTAAAGTGAAATATTTCTTAACTCTAAGTCTTAATCTGGACCCATTGAGCTTACTTAGCTTTGTTTTCTACTTCTCTCTAATTTGTTTTTCCTGCTGTTCTGGACAGACTTTTCACCCTGTTTCAGAATAAGCTGCACTTCTTCCTGGCGTCATGCCATGGTCTCTGAGCTCCAGTCTCATGAACTCCTGAGTTTCTTCTGTTTTTGACTTACCACTTTAGAATTAAATCATATGTGTTTCTATATTTTGCAAAATGTGTGTCTACATGTAGTAATGTCATTACTATGATTTAAAATTTTTTAAAATTTTAATCCTTTTCTTTCTGGCCTATGGCAGTAGTCACTTGGTACATGCTAGTTAATCTCTAGCTTTGTAGTAGGAAAATAAATTTCCAGAGAAAGTGAGAAAGACAGACAAATAGAGACAGGAGTGAAGGAAAGAAGGAGAGAAGATGGAGGGAGGGAGGGGGAGGAAGGAAGGAAAGAAGGAAGGGAGGGAGAGAGGGAGGAAGGGAGAGAGGGAGGGAGGGCAGACCAGCATATTTTGTGGAATAGGGAGAGAGCAATGATTTTGGAATTTGAAAGACTTGAGTTCAAATTTCAGTTCTGCCTCCTCGCTTTGTAATGTTCAACGGGTGTAAATGATATTAATATCTACGTGGTAAGCTTGTTGTGTTACATTAATTAATGTATGTAAAGTGCTTATTAGCACATTCTCTGCACGTAATACATGTTTACAAACCATAGCTAACTCTGTTATTTTGCAGGTGAGGAAAGTGAGGTTTAGAGAGCTGACCAGTGGTCATTTAGTCAGTAAATTCTGGAGAGATGATTGAAGCCCAGATTCTTCTTACTCTAAAGCAGTGTTTCTCAAACATTAGTGTACATCAGAATTTCCTGAAGGGCTCATCAGAATACAGATTGCCTGACCCCACCCTGGAGTTTCTAGTTCAGTAGGTCTGGGATGGGGCCTGGGTATTTGCATTTCCAGTAAGTTTCCACCTGCTGCTGCTGTTGCTCCCATTGCTGGTCCAGGGACCCCACTTTGAGACCCAGTGCCCTCTAGCAGTATTTCTCAACCGTAGCTGCACGTGTAAGAAATCACCTGGGAGCTTCTAAAAATTGTTGATGAAACCAAAATCTTTGATCCTGTGGTTTAAGTATCAGCTTTTTTTTTTTTTTTTTAAAAAAAAGCCCTCCAGGTGATTCTGTTGTGCAGCCAGAGTAGGTAACGTCACTCTGCCTAAAGCTAGACTCTTGGCAGTTTTCCATTAGAACTGGGTACCAAGCAAAGCACTGGCCTTGAACAAACCTCTTGGGTGCTCAGTGAGGCAAGGCCACTGTAGTGTGTTGTTTTTGTCCCGTGATTCTTGAAAACAATTGCTCCAGCCTAGAATTCTTTTATTACTTCAACTCTTCTCATTATTTGTGTCTATTGTTTGAATTTCTCCATCCAGTTTCACCCTCCAGTGTCTTGAATATACTCATCAATCTGTATTTTATGTTACTATTTGGCAGAAGCAACTATTTAGCAATAGTTGACTTGAAGTACAAAGTAGATAAAGGAATGTATCTAATTAAAAAATCACTTTAGCAACCTACTGTACTTTTAGAGTTCTAATTATGAGTTTGTTCTTCTCATCTCAGAAGAGATGCTGTTGGAAACCTTATGTTTTTATTTTAGGGTACCCAGTTATTGGTTAGAACAGATTATGATAGCTGGACACCCAGGAGTATATTTAAAAAATGCAGCAGATTAATCGGTAATATTTCAGTCATTTCTTCTGTTACATGATTCAGTCAATAAATGTATACGAACCAAGGCATCCATTACTGGATAAGAGTAGGCAAGGGTGGGAGGGAGATGCAAGAGGGAGGAGATATAGGGATATATGTTTATGTATAGCTGATTCACTTTGTTATACAGCAGAAACTAACACATCATTGTAAAGCAATTATACTCCAATAAAGATGTTAAAAAAATAGCAAAAAAAAAAGAGTAGGCAAAATACCACATAATTTCATTAACCTTTAAGCAATGAAATTATAAATCCCTATGCAAATGATTAAGGTTATCATTGTCTATCACCCCTTTTTGATACCTACAGACTGTTAATTCTTCTCTGTCCTGCTGAGTCTTATTAAAACTTCTGACTGATGTGCTTTTATTAAAAGGTTTAGAATTTACCAATTTAAAACACTCGCTTCACACTATCACCTCTAATTTAACTAGGCCATTAAACACAGTATTTTGCAAAGGGAAAAAGTCAATAGCTGTTTCTTTAAAAAAATAATAAATTGAAATGAATTTTAAACTCTGCTTAGAGATGAGCAACAGCTATATAGTACTAGGTCTTTTGATAGTTGATTTGTTCCTTTAGTATGCAAATTTTACGTTTACAAAGATCTACAGCTTTTATTTAAGAAATATGCCTGGAGGCTAGATTGGTAAGCTTTAGGGAGATATCTAGTTTGGTGTGAAATAAATAGTTGTTAAAGGATCACATGAATTGGGTCCCAGAAGATGAAGAGTAGAGCTGAGACAGATTGAGAAAAACTGACCGTTATTTCATTTCATTTGGCTAAAAATACCACTAAATTAAAAATGAAGACAATAAATGATGGCAACACAAAGCAAATTAATGTGAATAAGCCTTTTTTGGGGGTAGATTTTGTGAAAAGTTCTGACCTGTTAGAAGTTTAAAGAAAAGGGCTTACTACATCCCTGACAGCCTTACAGCTTTGGGTGGAAGACTTTCTCTTGGCCAAGGAGGAAGGAATGGGTCACTGCTGCCCAGTGAAGTCTGCAGCATCACTTTTGGTCAGTGAGATGACAGATGTCATAGAATATGCTCACATTCAAACGAAAAGGACTCAGGGTTGCTTTCTTAGGTTGGAGACTATAGGCTAAGCAAATAATGTCATAGATTTCTAGCTTTGGGGAAACTTTGCATCACTGATCTTTTGGAATCTCTGACCGATTTTTTTTTTCTTAAACAACTTTTTATTTTAATTTTAAAAGGATATGAAATATATTTCTATGTTGACAGCTTGTAGAATTCTTTTTACTTTTTTTAAAAGTGCATCTGTCTTTTTAGATGTTTTTAAGCAATTAGGCTCTCAGAGATAGGATATTCGAACAGCATTATCTACCAATTGAAATGGCCTCTGTGTATGCATGTTTGTTGTGTATTTCTGGTGGTGGACTGTGAGGTGTGGAGGGCAGGGTTGATGATGATGTGTGAAGGTGGAAAGCTAGAGTCTTTCACTGAGGCTGAAGTCCCAACTCCTCTACCAGCAAGGACCCCTCTATGCATATATATATATATGTATATATATATATGAATAGATAGATTTCCATACCCTTTTCGTCTTCAATATTATTTTATTTTTATTTTTGAACTTCAAGACTATTCTTAAAATTTTCTTTTGTTATGTCTGTTTTAAAAATTTGTTATTGGATTATAGTTGATTTACAATGTTGTGTTACTTTCTGCTGTACAGCACAGTGAATCACTTATACATATACATATATCCACTCTATTTTAGATTATTTTCCCATATAGATCATTACGGAGTATTGAGTAGAGTTCCCTGTTTTTAAAACTTTTGAATTATCACTGTTTACTTGGTTCAAATTGAAAAAGTATAATTTTGAGGGATACGAAATCTCTCCTCCTATACCTCAGTCCCTAACACTCACGTTCTTTATACACATGAACCAGTGTTATTGTTTTTTTGTGCCTCCTTCTAGACATATGTATACATATATAATCAATACACAGATTTATTTTTTCGCATGTTTTTATTTATATATTTACCTTGTGAGCTTTATATTTTGGAAGTTTTTTTAAGAAGTGTGAAACTGCATTTAAATATATAGGCTGTATAGCCCTATTCAGATAGGAATTATTTCTGTAAGTTTTTTATAAACATTGAAATTCTTTTAAGAACCAATCCATCTCCCTAACATACCACATACATACGCGCATGCACACACACACACACACACACACACACACACACACAGAGCTTTGTGAAGCAGAATTACATGGAAGTCTTTGGAAGTTTCCCTGGTTATGAATCAAAGCCTGACTTTCCTCTGTGGCCTCAGTGGGCATACCCCATTTCTGAGGCCCATATAGTTTTCATGTCCACATGGTAATGCTTTCCTATTCCTGAGAAATTCTCATTTGGATGCTTTAGGCTCAGAGCAGATGACTCTTTTGTGTCTTCTTTCATTATTTCATTCTTATCCTCTCCTCCGCTCACCTAGTTTTGCTTCTAAATTTTCATCACACTTGGTTTTATTTAATTTGACTTTTTCTGGTCTTAGTTGAGTGTATAAATTTAAGAATATTGGGAGCCACCTAAGGCTGTTTTGTTCTTTTAAATTTTACTTCTGTAGAGTCTGCAAAAAGTAGTGATGAGAGTTTGGGATCCTGGAGCCAGATTGCCTAGGTTTGAGGCCTAAGAACATGACCTTGGGTAACCTTTTTTTGACAGCAGAAATTGATCAGATTTGTCTGTAGAAGCAAAAAACAAAATTCTTCTAATTGAATGGAACTTGCCAAGAATTTGGATAGAATGTGGTTCTTTATTAAATATTAAGGGTATGAAGTATTCAGTATCTTTAGCCAGGTTTTCAGGAATGCTGTTCAGTACCTGTTCTCAATCCTCTCTTCTAAAGACAGAGCGTGTATCATAAAATCCTAACTCAGTCCAGGTGTGTGTATTTTGATGTTCGGGAATAATGAGGTTGTGATTCTTTGTGTCTGAAATGAAGAGGTCTGACTAGCTGTCCCTACAGTCCCTCCCCCATCTCAATTCTCTAAGACCCTGACTAACTTTGAAGATTGGAGTGAGCATCTCTGTGATGTACTAGATAGATGCAGGCCGTTCTTGCATGTCTCGGTCACATCATCTTATTTATTTGTTTTCCTTCATGTGTCACACATTGAAATGATGTTGCTGATATAGTTGTCTCCCATCATCCTTCCTCTCCTCCCCAAAATTAAGCTCCAGCAGGGCAAGCTTTGTTTGTCTTGTTCACTGATGAATTCCCAGCACCAGAGCAATGCCAGGGAGATGCTCAGGAGGTGAATGTCTAAATACACTATTTTCTTTGAGAGAATATACTCTATAGTCATTATGTGAAATAAGCCATCTCGAGTTATTTTGTTTTTTTTTTTTTCTCTTTCCTTGATTTATGTCTTCTCAGTGTTTGTTTATTGTTGTTGTTTTGGTGATACCTCAGCTCCAGATCCTCTCTCTAGCTGTGAATGCTTTCCCATCTTGTTCACAGTTGGTGTCTGGAAGGTTCTCCAACCTGTTTTTTATTCTGGTGTAGGTTATTCTGACTCTGATTACTGTTTTGAATAATTATTTTAGGAGATGTGTTTGGCTAATCCTGTGATTTTGTGCTATGTAAACTGTTTGGGAGCCACATTTCCTACTGCTTTGATAGCTCCTTTTTGCTTGTCATATAGGATTCTTTTTGGATGAGTTGCTCTGTTAGTTCTGACCCTGTCAGTATTGATATACCTAAGGATTCTGACTTTAATATATACAGAACAGGAGAGTCAGAATATCCACCCATCATTCTCTTCACTGTGTATGGCAGGCAGAGAACATAAGGCTGTGTAAGTTAAGTAACAGTTTAAACTTGATGTTATGTTCTCCCAGAAAGTAGTGTTCTTAAGGTGTTTACCCCAGATCTGCAAGTGTCTGTGCACCCCCATTGTTTTCCAAACCTGGATTGATTATCTATATGCATTCCAACCTGCCTTTGAGATTTTAGACTATACTCAGCAGAGGTTCTTAACAGTTCTTTGGATTATAGACCTCTGTGCAAATCTCGTAAATTATTGACCTTCTCCCCAGAGACATATACATTTACATAAACCCACACATTTTTCATATATCATTCAGGAGTGCATAGACTCCTGAGGGCTGTCCATGTACCAAGGTGAAGGACTTCTAATCTGAATTATTATTTTTTTGAGTCATCATTAATTTGGGAAATCCTTGGAAAGACTGAAAAAAGCTCTTAGTTAAAACTCAAAGTATTTCTGTTCTTAGAGGTTCTTTTCCCATCTTAGAATATCCAAGAATCAGACTACTAGATCATTTAAGTAAACTCTTGTCCAGGTCAGCATTCAGAATTCAGATTGGGCTTGATTTGAAGATGCCAACCTAACTATGTCCTTTGTGATTCCACAGATATCTCTTCATTAGCCAGATCAGACATATGTAAAGAGAGACATCAGTAAATCTGGATCATCAGGTAAGCAAATGGGACTTCATTTTTATTTCTCCATGAATTAAGTCCTCTGGCATTATGTGGTCATTTCCTATTATCTACTCTTTACTGCAGTGTGGGTCAGTAGATGATAAATATTTCTAAATAGATGATAAATATTTCTAAAGAGGAGGAAGCATATCCTTTCTTAAGTTTTACCAGATTACTTCCTTGGCTACTTGAAGTCAGATTTCTTTGTTTTTATTTTATCTCATTATTATTTCATATATTCACACTTCAATAGTAGATAAAAATTCCCTGCTCTTCTTTTTTGTATATACTTTGGAGAGTTGTGGACAGCTCTCATATTGTTCTTTGGTTGTCAGCCAAGTTATACACATTTAGCTCCTTTAATCTTTCTTTGTAATTCACTTGGCTTGGCTGCTTTTTCTAGATTTCCCCCCATTTCATCTGCATCATTAATAAACAGAAAACACAGGCTATACCCTGGCTTCTTCTATACCTTTCATTCTTTTTGCTTCCTGCTTTTGCCTCATATTCCTTGCTGAATTAAAGCCAGCCAGACATCACTCTCTGGACCACTTTGGCAATACATGAATGCCTTGCCTACAACTATCAGTGTCCCATGCGGTAATAGCATCAGCAGTATATCCTAGAGGAAAGAAAGGAAATGCAAAAGGAGAACTGTGAGGAGGAAAATAATGTGTTTTTTTTTTTTTTTTGATTATATGGCAGACTTACCCTTGCCACCCAGAGCAAATCATCGTACCTGAAACCTTTATCACAGGTTTTGTTGTCCCAAAGTATTGTGCATGGGCACTAATTTAAGTAAGAGAAGCGTGTATATTGTTTGGAGTTTGGCCGCTGTTCTCTCTGGATTTCTTCCCCATGTTCTCCCTCCCCTGTTGCCTTTCCCATCACTGATCGTGACTTGCTATCAGAATCTGTGGCTATGAACAAAACTGGGCAGGGGATCATCTTGGCAGAAATTAGATAGGCTTAGGTGGTAAATGCTCCATGCCTCTATGTGTAACATCTGAGGCAAGTGCTTTAGTTCTTGCTATTTCTGTAACAGCCGTTGGTCTTCTTTTAACAGCTGATTCAGTGGAGATGTGCAGGAGGAAGGGACTCGTAGACCTTTGGTGCTATTTTCACAACTTCTTTTCCCCCCCTGATTGGCAGGGAGAAGCATACTGCTTCTAGATGATGCTGAGCTTAGTGTAAAATATGCCAGCATGGGATCTGGGCTTGTCACAGTTCATTCTTTCTTTTCATTTGGATTGTAGAAAATGGACCTCTACCTCTACTTATCTTGTGCATTAGAGAGAAAAAGGTCATACCTCTGGGAGCTAATGGCTTATTGGTGTTTTTGGTCTCCAGATTCAGGTAGTAGATTTAGTTGAAGCTTGCAGCAGCACACACTTGGTTTTCTCATTTGTGTTAGCTTTGCTTCTAGTACAGAATTGAATAGGATAGAAGAGACGGTTTTCCTGTTTGTGTCTGTGGCAACTTCATAGATGATTTGTGGTTTAATCCTTCAAACATTTTCGATCGTTTATCACCTCTTTCCCTGAAAAGGCATAAAATATTCAGATTCTAATGTTATAATCTTTTAATCAGATTATTTAATTTTGGAGAACTCAAGTTCACAATAGCAGCTGAGAAAGTTGCCTCTGAATAGTGACCTAAAAATTATAATACTTATATTAGTTCTTTTTTTGGTGAGATTTTATGGCCTTCCTTCATACTCTCAGATTTTAAACAAGATTAAGTGATGGTGTATCATGTACTTTTTGGTCTCTGGCCTCTTAAACAGGTAAATATATGACTTGGACCCCTTTTAAGTCTGATTTTTAAAAAATGTTAATCTCAAATGGCTTTTAAACTGTCGACAATATTGTACTCACGCTAATTTCTTTAGGCAATTGATCCATTCTTCAGCATAACTTTTGTTTCTTGGGTCTTTTCAAGACCTGTCAAAGAAAACAAAATGCTAACCTGACTTTAAAGGGGCAAAATAAATTCCCCCCCTCTGTACTATATTATTCTTTGTTCTCTATGTGCATCAAAGTGACAATCCCACACTGTCTCAATTGAGGGAGCCTAGCGCAAAAATAAAAAACAGCCTGGCACTGTTCTAGGCTGGCAGCCAAAATGTTTTGTGTAGCTTGGTTCTGGCAGTGGTTTTCATAAGGCAGAGGGTCGACCCTCCCAGCCTCACTGAAGGAAAGCAAGCAGCCTTAGTTTTTCCTACTTATACCATTTCTTTTCCCTCGTCTTCCTCTTTCTTCACGTAAAACACCATCATGAAAAAAAAAACTTGTTCTTAAATAGAGACATCATTCTCCTCACAACTTCCACATTTACTAAATGGCATTGTTCCTTATGGAAACTTGTGCTAAATTTGCCTTTTCCAGCTCTCCTAGAGATTTCCTTCACAGTTGCATTTTTGCCATACTTTTCAGAAAACCCTTCTGAATATTGCTAACTTTCGTCATGTTGACATAGTATTTTTGATTGGTAGGAATCTTGTCTTGCTTCACAGCTTATTATTTGAATTGAAACTCTTGAGTAATATTTGCTTATATTACATGGATATTTTTGCCAAGCTATCTTTTGTTGAGACCAAAAAGCTTGCTATTGTTTTCTATTTTTGTCAGACTCAGAGTCAGTTCATATCTTTTATAGATTGAGTACTCATTTTTGGAATGTCTGATAAGTGTAGCTAGATAAGCAAGTGAGCTTCCATTAAATACAAGGATGTGCATTAAAATTTTTTTCCTTTGAAATCAAAATGCAAGGTAAAACACAAAAGCATTTTTTAAGTTCCCAATGTTTTCTAAATTGTAATTAGTGACCTATTATTACAAGGGATGTGGAAATGTAGCACTATGATTTTTAAGTGATGATTTGAAGAGGAGACTAAATTTTCACTATGAGCAAACATTCTATGAAATTTCGTAGAATGTTCCTCAAAATGTAAATGTGTTTTCTGTTGTATTAAGCAAAACAAATGATTTACTTTCATGTGATCTACTTTAAAAATTAGTGTTTTACAATCAAGATACAAATAATTAAATAGGCAGAATTTGTTTTCTTAGGAGGAGATTGATATTATTTTGACTGATTTTTATTTTTAAAATTGTCAATGATTTCTAGCAATGAGAAAATTACTTTGGGAGGAAAAACTCCTGTATTTTTGTAAATGTGTAACAAATGTGACCAAAAAGAAAGTAAACAGTGGTTTGTGTTAGAATGATTAATGTGAAACATTTTTGTATGCCATATATGCTGGAAAATATATCTATTACGGATACATTAAGACAAACTTGTGCAATCTAACAGTTGTTCTTTTTTTTTCCAGAGATTTTTAATTTAAAAAATGCTTTAAAATAATTAAAAGGATTTGTAAAACAGGTATATCAGAAGTATGCATTAAATAAACTCACCTGTTATTTTCTCTCATTCTCAAGACAGGTTCAGCAACATATTGGCTCATTACTTTAACAAAACAAACAAACACTCAAATTGATTTGTATGTATAATGCATGTGTATTAAATGCTGTGATTCTTGCGTCCCTCCAATGCTGTTTTTTTTTTTTTTAAACTTGTATTTAAGTGGCTTTTTCTGTAGAGCAGCTAAAATGAATCTGAGTGAGGTGCTTGTTAAGTTATATTAATTAAATCTTTAGGTCAACATTTTAAGCTTAAGAATGATGATGTTTTTGAGAAGGAATGCCAGTGAAATTGTTTTTTCCTCTTGGTCCAGTTAAGTGCATGACTGTCTTGAGTCCTTTGTGTCACGGTTTTTTGTTTTTTGTTTTTTTTTAACATCTTTATTGGAGTATAATTGCTTTACAAAGGTTTTTTAATATTAGAATTGGAGGTTAAAGATGATACAGATAAAAACTCTTTCCTTCTGTATGTTCACATATGTTGAATGTTAATTGTATATTGAATACTGTTTATTGACTTTAAGTACATTTTCTCCATTGGTATAATTTTTATTTGCAGTTAAGCCCTTTATCTTTTTTGTGGTAGGAATATATCTTTCGATGACTTAGGAATTGAAACATGAATTGTCCTATTTATTTGTTTATTCTAACTGTACACAGAGGCATAGTAGAAATATATTTAAGACCTATAATGTTTGAGTAGTGTTTTTGATAAATGCTATTGAGTTTTTCATTTTTGTAAGTAATAAATACTACAGTTTTGTTTAATTCAGGACACATATCAAGGCTGCTACATCTTTATAGTTTGATATTATGCAGTTTGCAGAAATTATGATATAGAAACTTAATCATTATATTTGTAGAAACATGGAAAAATAAATTTATTAACAGATGCCAGCAAAATTGGATAAATACCAAATTTATTATTTTAACCAGGACTTTATTATATTACATACACGTTTATAATTATAGCCAGTATTTTATTTCATTTGAATATCAGTACAGATTTTAAACCTAACTCCTGGGTAGGTGCTGTTTGATATCAAATATTGGTAACATGTAATGACAAATAGTGATTTCTAAGTTTATGTGGTCAAAAATATGAGTGACCTTCCCTGAGGCGTATAGTACATACTTCAGTGTTAAAAGTCATTAGAGAGTATTACATGAAAGAGTATGTTTTAATTCAGTTGTTTGATTCTCCCCTTAGTTTTTGGTACATTTTAATTCCTCCTGCCCGACATTTTATAATTCTGTAGAATACTTTCACAAGTATTTCATATGTTTTCTGTGGCATCTCACATTGCTCACTTTTTATCCATAGTACCATATGAAGTCCCCCTTTCAGGTTTACGCTGCATATTTTAAGCTGCTGATAGAGTAAGTAGATTGCAAGGTAAAGTGACATTTAGCTTTTTGAGCTAGTCTCATTTTTAGCATGAGAGCAGGTTTTTTTTTTTCCCCCTGTTCTAAATCTTCTCATATTTCGCATTCAAACAATCTTACTAACATGGAACAAAGAAATTCAGAGATTTGGCTACAGCAGTAATTGAAATGCATCAAAAAGTGGCTACTACAATACAATTTTATTAATGAATGATCTACATTGGTTCCAGCTGTGTCCATGTGATTAGGCCTTCAGCAGGCAACAATGGGTATTTCCCTATTGCTTTTATTTGATTTCCAAGAATGTGTCATCTGTTACATCAGCCCCTGCCAATATGCCCCCGTAAAAGTGTTTTGTGTTTTTTTTCTTCTTCCAAATTTCTGAAGCATAAGTTGAATACCCACACATATCCCTGCCGAAATATTGTTTCTAGTGAATAGTGGCCTAGGTTTGTATGCCTGGTGTTGCATACCAAAATTTCAGAATATAAATTAAATGTTTATTAAGTTTATCAGTTAATTTTTGGAAGTGTGGTTGCCTGGTAATGCTAAAGATAGACTAGTTTTGCTTTTACGTTTCCATCTTAATATTTTATTACAGTAGTATAATGTGTTATAGAGGTGGACAAGCTTGCAGATTGAAATGGGGATCGTCCAGATTGTTCCCTTCCCTGGACCATATGGTATAGTTCTAAAAGCCTTTTGTACGCTGTCTGTTCAGCTTATTGTAAACTCAATCTTTAGTGCACCTAAAAAGATAACCAAATAAAAATGGGCCTGAGAAAAAGGACTTCCTATCATGTAAGGGCCCTAGAAATATTTGCTTTAAAGGAGATAACTGCAGATGAAATTGAAGTTGAGATGACGTAAACAAAGGAGACTTATTCTATGAATTTTCTTTTGAGTTCATATGGACTGTAGTCGATTGTCTTTGAATGTTGGTTTTAAAATGAAGGCATTTATGTTATCTGACTATGCTTAGTATCTTTATTTCTCCCATTCTTGCAGTCTCATGAAGATGAGATGTAGTTTTTATCTATTTTACAGAGGAAGTCTCTACCTATAAACAGTGCCAAGGAGTATATAAGCCCCAGGTTTTATGAACATATAGGTTTTTTGTTTTTTGGTTTTTTTTTGACTGATTTCGCTGGGAATTTAGGGCTAGAACTATCAGTAGTTTCATCATTTTAGCCATTACCCATACTCAGAGATATTTGTAAAATTTTCTAATTCTTTTTCCTTTTCCTCTGGCCCCTTTACCTATTATGATTCTGTAATTCTATATTAGGAAAATAGGATAAGAGATTGCTTATTCCATATGCTAAGACTCTTTAAAAGCTGGGAATGTGAGTGATTTCTCCTGACTTTCTCTCCCCTTCCCTCCAAAGTACTACTGTTAGAGAAGAGCATTAGACATTACCCATTGCTTTTTGGCACAAGAGATTTGAAGCTGAAGTTCTACCAAATGGAAAAAAAAAAAAAAAAAAAAGGAGAGCCTGTGAAGAACATGATTCTTTACTCTCTCATTACCCTGAGCCACTGAAAGGGTAACGGAGAGGAACTCAAATGTTATTGGAATGTGTAATTTTCCTCTGAATGGCCACAGTGAAATATATTTGAACAAAAAAGGCAGAAGAAAAGTATGTGTGGCATATGGAGTTGATGGTGGTTGAAATTAATGAATCTTTTTAGCAGTGTACAATTGAAACGATCTCAAGAACAGTACACATTTAAAATATGTCCAACTGAAACTTACCTAGAGAGACAGATTACTACCTTAGGGAGGCTAATAGAGATAGGTGGGATATGGCAATGATATAATAATGCTAGTGATAAATTGGATGAAGAATACTTGTTGGATATGTATTTTTCAAGTTTGAAATTTTTTCAGAAACAGAGACACTGATTTCAAGTTGCCGGGATTCTTTCCTATTTTAAAAATACTATTATCTTGAGGTCTTTAACTTACTATGAAGATACTTTTTAAGATGCTCACAAAATTGAAAAACATAGTTTATACTTTCAAATAAGCTAGGTTCCTCTTTCCTTCTCTCTTCATTCTCATTTCTTACCCCTTTCTTAAGCTGTTTATTTGTATATGTATATTACATACATGAATGATTTATATCATGCTATAAGAAATGTTATTTTATAGGTTTGGGGGGATTGTAGGTGTCAGTTAGGAAAAGAAATAAATAAAAAATCTTGTAATGACTATGCAATAGATGTATTTCTGTGGAAGAGTTAGAACATGTTTATTTAAGTAATCTGGATTACAGAATACTATAGTAAAACTGTGGACATGAAAATTCAAAATTGTTTTTAATTCCTCTAGCTAGAAAGGACTAGATAACAGCTGAATTAAGGAAGAAGGATCCATAGTCCAACTCAAACATCTCCTCTTTGTTGTAGCTTTCTTTTAATGGTAAAAATGCCTCTGGCTCCAAGTGGTAGAAAATCTTACTGACTGTGACTTAAATGAGTAAGGGTTTTATTTGTCTCCTGGCATAAGAAGTCGGGAGGCAGTTAGTTCATCAGGTGGCCAGGTAACATCATCCTTCTCCGTCATCCTTAGCACGTAATGCTTGCTTCTTATTCCACAGATGACTTTTGTACCTATAGAAATTGTGTTTACTTTGAAGCAGGAAGAAAAGTAAAGGGAGCCCAGAAGCCTATTTATCATGGAGAACTTTCTCTTTTTCTTTAGAAAGAGAAGCCCGCTCCTGGGGACTTCTGCCTGCATCTCAGGGGCCAAAAGTGTGTCACCTAACTACCTCTAGAATGAGATAAAGAGTATTTAGCTTTCTAGCCTTTATTTTGGAGGAAGGCAGGGAGAAGGAGAATTGGAATGAGTGTCAACTGATCCATCCTAAAGTTATCTGCCATACTTCCTTAGTTCTTTTTGTATAGTTAGTTGCTTGGACCTTTGAACTTCCCGGGTACTTGTAGAAAGTGTTGACTTAAAAAAATGCACAGGGCTTCCCTGGTGGCGCAGTGGTTGAGAGTCCGCCTGCCAATGCAGGGGACACGGGTTCGTGCCCCAGTCTGGGAAGATCCCACATGCCGTGGAGCGGCTAGGCCCATGAGCCATGGCCGCTGAGCCTGCGCGTCCGGAGCCTGTGCTCCGCAATGGGAGAGGGCACAGCAGCGAGAGGCCCGCAAAAAAAAAAAAAAAAAAAGCACAACGTGAGAGTTGCAAGTTAAGTTTTATTTGGGGCAAAATGAGGACTACAGCCCGGGAGACAGCATTTCAGATAACTCTGAGAAACTGCTCCAAGGAGGTGAGGGGAGGAGCCAGGATATGTAGGAGTTTTGCAACAAAAGGACATGTAGTCGGAATGTCAAAAGATTACTGTTAATTAAAGAAAACCAGATATCTCAAGGACTTTAGTGCTTTTCTATGTACGGGAAGATTTGAGAATCTGGGCTTACTGAAATCATTCCTTTGATATGCACCTCAGCTATCTGGGGCCAGTATCCTGTATTTTCACATCCTGAGTTTCCTTAGGGCTCACTGCAGGGAGTGGCCGCAGTCTGATGGCTGCTAGATGGCAGGTGTTCTTTTCAGCCCTGCGCCTCCGCAGGGCTCACCAGCTCACACTGGAGGGTTGCAATCGTTGATGACTGTGGCATCCTTTGTTTATTGATATGGCAGGAAATATTCCATTCCATTTATAAGTATTCCATTTATCAGAAGCAACTTGCTGGGCTTCCCTGGTGGCGCAGTGGTGAAGAATCCTCCTGCCAATGCAGGGGACACGGGTTCGATCCCTGGTCAGGGAAGATCCCACATGCTGCGGAGCAGCTAAGCGCTTACTGTGTGCCACAACTACTGAGCCTGCGCTCTAGAGCCTACGAGCCACAGTTACTGAAGCCCGCACACCTAGAGCCCATGCTCCGTAGCGGGAGAAGCCACCGCAATGAGAAGCCCACACACCACAGCGAAAAGCGGCCCCCGCTCGCCGCAACTAGAGAGGGCCTACGCGCAGCAACAGAAACCCAACTCAGCCATAAATAAATAAATAAATTGGTTTAAAAAAAAAAAAAAGCAACTTGATGTTTGTTCCCTTTTGACATCCAGTACATGTGTTTTGGTATTGTGAGGTTATGTTTCTGTGACTGAGGACAGAAACTCTAATTAGGTCATCTTGGTGTCCCTACTACACTCAGCACAGTGCCTAGATAGACCCTCAATAAAACAGTTGTTAAATGAATGAATAAGTACTAAGAAATATATTTGTTAATATAATTGGTATAAATCATTTATACATGTAAAGGGCATAGTCATATTTTTAATTTCTGAGGGTTGTGGACTGAATTTTATAAAATTGTTCATTATTGCTAAGGGGACATCAATGTAAAGATGTCAAAGTCGTTTTGAGTAGACGATATTCAGTTATAAGGGTTATAGAAAAATCCTCAAAATGACTTAGTACCAATATTTTTGTTGGAGCAAGTTATTCATGGGTAAATAAAAAAATATAATTTCTTTTTAACTCCATGAATAGGTTATTGTTTAAACAAGGATATTTTGTAGTTCTCATATATTAAGATTTCAGTTTTTGAAGAAATAAGCAATTTGAGTTTATTAATGAGGTAAATAAGTCATTTGATAATTTATATTATTATTATTTTTGTTGTTGTTGTTGCGGTACGCAGGCCTCTCACTGTTGTGGCCTCTCCCATTGGGGAGCATAGGCTCCTGATGCGCAGGCTCAGTGGCCATGGCTCACGGGCCCAGCCGCTCCGCGGTATGTGGGATCCTCCTGGACCGGGGCACGAACCCGTATCCCCTGCATTGGCAGGCGGACTCTCAACCACTGTGCCACCAGGGAAGCCCCCGATAATTTATATTATTGATGTTGACTTATAAGGAGGAGTTATTAGATCCTTGGAAGCCTTATGGCTAAGAGCACACTAAATCAGAATTTATCCTAGATGGCATTTTGGCTATATTCTTTCTTTTAATTCTTAGAATGATAGCTTCATATTTTTCCACTGTGCATGCAAATGGTTACATACAATAGAAAAACATGTCTGAAAGAAACCCTAAGAAGTCATCTTTACATCTGCTTGCTTTGCCCTAAACTAAGAAGAAAGCAGGCTATCTCTTTTTTCAAAATCTGCAGAACAAATGGCTCAGAGTATAACTTAGTAGCGTGAATCAGTGCTTCACAACTCCTCCTATGTCTAACCTAAATCCCTTTTGTTGTATTTTCATTCTGTTTCTTTTATTTTGACCTCAGAGGACAAAGCAAACAACTATCCACTATCTCCCATACAACATCCCCTATATAGCACTCTTTTAATAAATTCCTCCCTTTTCATTCACGATGGCAGGGTTGTTGGCACCTTAATTACTAAAACAACCTGTGCATGGATAGAACTTATCTCAGAGCAGGGAATGTATTCAAGTATCTGGAACTCAAATTTTCTATCTGAGCAGTTTATAGTCACTGAAAATAGAGGAGGCCCTTTTAACATTCAGAAGCAGTCCTGGGAGAGAGTGCCTACATAATCACAATTTAGTCAAGATAGTTTTCTAGATTTGGAATTGGGTATCCATAGTCAGTCTCTTGGTCCTTAAGATGCTGTTTTGGTCATACTTCAGGAAGTAATAATTTATAGGCCAACACTTTGCACTTAAAAATATTGCTTGTAAAAGTTCAGCCCTTTCTCACTATTTTTCACCTTTGTATTCTCAGCAGTTAATAGAGTGTCTGGCCTAAAGCAGGCACTTAGTAAATATTTGTTAAATGAATTGTTTGAGTATCCCTTGGTAATACTTCCTAATATAGGTAGCTTTAGGCTTTGCATTTCCCCATTCCTCTTTACTTTTATGCTGCCCAGTAAGCACTCATGGTTTACTTTTTGTTGTCTTTGTCCTTATTCAATGATACCTGCAATGATTTAGAACTTACTTGAATAGCTGATTGCTGGACAGTTCACTGTATAATGCTGCTGTAATCTTCAATTCAGGAATACCTCTTTTGCCCCCTCGCCTTTTGCGAGGGCTTCGTGTAGTCTATTGACGAGAATTTGAAACACATTAATTGAATGCCTGGCATACAAAGTACTTTGCTTGGATTATGCATAGATATAAATATGAATTGTACACAAACTCTGCTGCCAGAGAAACAAAATCTGGTTGGGAAGACACACACATATACTGTACAACGATAGTATAAGTAGGATTGTGGTAGCTGCTCTTATTGGGGTGTAAGCCAAGCTGGTGTTACTACTACAGAGGAAGGAGTAATTACTTCTGATGGGCTGAATATGGGTAAGAAGTTGACTTAAACCTTCATGGATGAAATGGGATTTCAGTGGAGTCTTGAACTGTATATATGTAGGAATGTGACAGGTAGTAAAGGTGAAAGGATTCCAGAAAGAAGAAGTAGCACTAACAGTGCTTGATGGTGGGAATGTATATGGAATGTTTGATATATGGCAGGGAGTCTGTTGTGTTTGGAGTAATGGTAGGCTTGTGGCAGTGATAGGAACTGAGGCTAAAAAGGAACTTGGGACCAAACTGTAAGAGGTCTTGTTTCTTGTTAATTAATTTTCTTTCTTAGGTAGAAATAATCATAAGTTTTTGAGAGGATGGACACTGAGGTACCTGTAAATTTCAGAGGAAGAATGGAAGACAGATTAAATGTTGTCGAGCTTGAGGATGATAAGGGAGGCTGAGGGCAGAAGGGCTTGGGAGGGGAGGGCCTGATACCAGAGGCCTGGGGTGGGTCAGCTAAAAGCCCTGCAGGTTGTTGATTTGTTCAGAGTTGTGCAGCAGTGTCCTGGCTCCCAATAGTGGGTGCTTACCAATTTTGAGCCTTCTTTCCACTATGTCATTTTGGAAGACTGTGGAACAGTCTTGCCCACAACTGGGAGACTAAGTATTTTAGCCTGAATTCTACAACAGAAGAAAGCAAAAGGAGAAAAGAGTTGAATGGTTGTGGAATGAACCAAGAGTATCTGCACATTTCTTCAGTTCTTCTTTGTAATTGGGATTTTGGCCGCTGTACTTCCTAGGCTCTTGGTTCATCTTCTTGAAGTAGAACTTACTATTGGTCCCTCTTTGAGAACCAGTTCAACTAGTTAATAACATTTTTCACTCTGTATTATAATTATATTCAGGCTTGAGTCCAGAAACTATATTTGGGTCATTTTAATATCACAAAACACTTAGCCTAATTTTCAGAATGTAATCATTCAATAAATGCTTGTTGAGTAAAGCAAATTCGTTTATGCTTTGCCGTCACACAGACCTTCCTGCTCTGCACATGCCAAGCATATTCCATCTCAGTATCTTGCTGTGCCTGCTGCCTGGGAGGCTTTAGATCCAGGTCTGCAGAGCCTCCTCCCTCTCTTCTTCTGGTTTCTGTTTAGATGTCATCTCATCATCAGTGAAGCGTCCTCAGTCAACTCCATATAAAATCCTGCCCTTCCCCAATCCATCCTCAGCAGCCTTTATTCTCCATTACCCTGTGTTATTTTTCTTTATAGTACATGCCACCATCTGATATACATTTACTTGATGATTGTCGTTTTACTCCAATTAGAAAGAAATTTCTTAAGATAACAGGAACATTTGTTTTGTTGCCCAGTTTATCCCCAAGTATCCGGCACAGTGATGGGCACGTAGCAGGCACGATAGATATTTGCTAAATGAATGAATGGTAAAAACTAGACTGAAAAAGAAAGTAAACATTCATTTGCGGGTTTGTTTATTGTTTTATGCAAGCAATGGTATTGTTACAACTTTTATGATAGCAAATCATTAATATTGCTCTCAGAAAAATAAAAACAAATTCTATTTTTTATAGATTGTGCCTGTGAAATCTAATTATGGATTAGTATTTATTTTAAAAATATTTGAATGCCAAGCATATTCAGTTAGAAAACACTTTTATTATCCATGCCAGCTTAATTTTTAAGGCAGTGAAATGGAAGACTGTCATTTCAGCAAGCAACTTATTTTCATTTGTGAGAATGGAATATTTTGAATATTCTAATTGATTTTTGAGGATGGTTTTACAAGAAAATAATCCTTGTTTATATTTTCTCAGAAAGGTGTGAGCTTATGACTGACTTTGGATAAATGTCTGGAAGAGCATCAGTCAGTCCCAAAGTAAAAAATGTCAGTCTTGAGATACTGAAAACTTTAAAAAAGACCTGATTAAAAAAATTATTTTATATGTATATTTAAAGTTTACGAAGCAATCTAGACTGCTGATCATGAGCTCAGCCATCTCTTTTATTGTATTTTACTGCAAATTCACTTGGATATTTTTCCAGAAATCTGAAGTTTGTAATTTGGCAGTAAAAAACTTGGTTATCAAATCAATATTATTATTATTTTAAAAAAATTTTATTTATTTTATGTATTTATTTTTGGCTGCATTGAGTTTTCGTTGCTGTGTAGGGGCTTTCTCTAGTTGCAGAGAGCGGGGCTACTGTTCGTTGCGGTGCGCGGGCTTCTCATTGCGGTGGCTTCTCTTGTTGCGGAGCACGGGCTCTAGAGCGCAAGTTCAGTAGTTGTGGTGCACGGGCTTAGTTACTATGCAGTATGTGGGATTTTCCCGGACCAGGGCTCGAACCTGTGTCCCCTGCATTGGCAGGCGGATTCTTAACCACTGCGCCGCCAGGGAAGCCCTCAAAATCAATATTATTATATGGCTTTTGGTGTCATAAGAATTCCCATTTGGAAACCCATAGAAACTCATTTTTTTCTCACCATAAACTTTATCTGTCACTTTTCTGTAAGGTCAGAGTACTAATGTTGGAGGTGATCTGCTCTGGGACAGAGAGTCAACAAATTGGCAATAAAGTTAAAAAACGCCACGTGGCGCTTTCCTAGGATTAGGATTTCTTCTTCATATCAAGTTCGTGCTCGTTTTAAAATATGGAAAGTTATATATTGATAGGTGTATTCTTAGTGTCCCTTTAAAAATAGATGGAATGATAAGCTTGTCTCTAATTTTTCATTTACATGTTTCATATTTTTATTAGTATTTTTGTGTTTTCTGGAGGTTAATTTTTAATTATTTGTATACTTTTAGTGGTAGGTTGTTTTCTTTCTACATTTGTAAGTGAAGTGTTTCAGTATAGATGGTTTTAAAAATGAAATATGATGAAACAGTTACATTGGAAAACAATTCCAGGAATAATAGAGTTATTTCTTACTACTTGAAAATGAAACATGGTGTTTAAATTGTAAAAAGTACTAGAACTTGGAGGCTCCATTTGAAAATACTTCTCTACTAAGCCTGAGTTGCCATTGAGTTAATATTAATTAATTAATTAATTAAAAATAACAGCTTTATTGAGATATAATTCACCTGCCATAAAATTCAACTTTATCAAGTATCCTGTTAATATTTATTGAGTATCCATTCATCTATTGCATGTATCTAAATATAGGAACGATCTGAGTGGTTATGAGAGGAGACAGTCTTTTAATGTTGCAGGACGGTGTCTCTAGTAGTTGGATAGCCAATGAGTCTCTTTCTTTCTTCAAACATGTGTAACACATATGGATGATAATGCAATAACATTTTTCTTCTTTCATAATACAGACACTTTGGAAATTAAGTGTGAAACTAGAAGTTCTTTCAGTTTTATTCACCTTAATTAAATATTTCCCCTTATTTCAAGACGCATACCTAATTATTTACGGCTCCAATTAATTTTGACATTTCACTTGAACTTTAAAACTTTGAGTTTGTGCTATACTTACCCATGTTCCTATTCAAAACCATAAGTACCAAAATAATATTTTAGTTCTTAACACGATCTGTCGAAGTACAGCTCCAGATTTCTTATATATAGTAAATAAAGATCTTGATCTTTTTATAATTATTTAATAATTAGAGTACATTTTTTAAAAAATTTATTTATTTTTGGCTGTGTTGGGTCTGTTGCTGCATGCGGACTTTCTCTAGTAGCCCCCGCATGGAGCGGGGGCTACTCTTCGTTGCGGTGCGCGGGCTCTAGGGCGTGCAGGCTTCCGTAGTTGTGGTTCACAGGCTCAGTAGTTGTGGCTTGCAGGCTCTAGAGCGCAGGCTCAGTAGTTGTGGCGCACGGGCTTAGTTGCTCCACGGCATGTGGGATCCTCCCGGACCAGGGCTCGAACCTGTGTCCCCCACATTGGCAGGCGGATTCTTAACCACTGTGCCACCAGGGAAGTCCCTCGAGTACATTTTTAAATTAATTGAGTATTACTTTTATTTCATGCATTAGGCAAGCAGTATTTGCAAAATCAAATTATAGTGCTTGTGACTAACCCTAGCTGCATTAGTTTAACCCTTGATGATTATTTTTTAATAACTTTCCTTATAGCAATAGCAGTTAAAATAATTTGAAAACCACTTGCAATCTCCTGAAGGGGAGTAAGCCTTCAGTAATTGGGAAGTAGTTTGTTATTTCAAATGATTTGGCCTCCTTCCCTAAAGTTAAGAAAAATTTATAGTTTCTTTTAAGTTGAAACATATTCAGTGAAGATAACTTGAAGAATAAAATGAAGTACAAAGAGAAAAACAAAATCACTCATAATTCTACCATGAATGATTATTTATATCTACCTGTGTGCAGGTGCACTCTCTCGTTTATCTAGTCATTCCGTCATATATTTTAATACATTCATTTCATGCAGTCACACAATAGTAGAGACATTTTCCCATGCCAGTAAACAGTCTTCATTTTCATTATGATTTTTGATCACTGATCAGTTGATCATAAGAAATCCTTTTTTTTTTTTTTTTTTTCAGGCTTTTAAACCATTTTTGTAGTTCTTTCTCTTTTTTTTTTTTTTTTTTTTTTTTTGATATTTTGATTGTTTTCAATTTGGGGCAAAGACTTTAAGAAAGATTCTTGACAAGTTCCAGAGTTAATTGTTAGAAGTGTTATTGTTGAATCAAAAGATATGCATAGTTTTCAAACCTTTTGTATTATGTTCAAATGTGATAGGACATTTTAATACTTTCAAGCAGATCTAGCCTTATGCATTAGTAGAGTAGGTAGCAGCCTTCAGGCTGTGTTTGCAGGACTTGAGAAGGCTCCTTTTAATTCACAGCTATTCTCATCTACAATTAACCCTTGAACAACTCAGGTTTGAACTGCATGGGTCTGCATATACCGGGATAGTTTTCAGTAGTAAATACTACAGTACTCTAGGGTCTGTGGTGGGTTGGATTCACACATTGAAAGGAACTTACTATAAATTATACATGGATTAACCCCCCTCTTCCTCTTGTTCTTCAAGGATCAACTGTACTTTGCAGATGGCTGAAATTTCACCATCACCTGTCACTCCTTTGTCTCCTACAGGTACTCCCAGGAGAGGTAACACATTGCGCCTGGCAGGCATTTACCCTGAACAATCTGAAGGAGTTTATCTGATATTTTAAATTTAGTTCTTGCAAGTAAAGTTTAGAAACAAGGCAGGAAAAGGGACATTAGAGCATTGAGCAAGAGCGATAATAAGTGGAAACAAAGTATTTCTTTACTTCATTCAGTTCTGCTAAAATCAGTTGAACGACCATTATATGAAATACAGAATATTATATAGCTAGTTTTAGGAGTTTAAGTTATTATCTCTCTCAACAGTGATTCAGGCTGTTTGTTAACTTTGTATGCTAATTAATCCAGTAGAGAGACTTACGGTCCCAGATATGGAACACATATATGCCAGTAGAGATGCAAGGGGGAATTAATTAACTCCTAAGCAACCTTACTCTGTTGGAACACACTGTTTGCAAACTGTGAAATTATTTCCTTAAGAGATAGGAGGATGCAGAGTGCGGCTTTGAGTAGTTTGTAAAGAATACTCTGTGCTGTAGGGTCTGCCTCATTAGACCAAATATTTGTATTATTGGAATGTCTCCTTGAAAAACCATTTGATAAAGAGATAATAGTGGCAAGCAAGGCCACTAGATAGATAAAAGGCATAGTGTTTGCTGCAATCTGGGAACTTTGAGCTATTGCTTCTTATCATCTTTTAGTGGAAACTTGTGTGTCAGATGATAATGGGCCAGCCTGTGCAAAACTATGGAGAATAGTAGACCTTCTAGAAATTATATACCCTCGTCTGTGTAATTCCTTTACATTACTCAATAGGCTCATTCCTAAATATCTTCAGGATATTAAAATCCCAGTCTATTATTATCAGACTGACTCTTTCTCTTATAATAGTGAGTAGCTAATGATATGCCCCTTGTGATATTTAAAAATAGTGATACAGCTCTCATTACCACGTCTATTAGCCCCAGATTTACTCAGTCCTGGTCTAAACTGGGTTTTTGGGCTTTTAAAAATTTATCAGTAACAATCTCTAGACTGTATCTAGAGATGACTTCTTAAACCACCAATAAATGTCTTAGACTACTGGCAAATCAGAAGATGCTTGAAAAATATATGGCAACTAGAAAAAGACCTGTTACAATAAATAAATAGAAGAAAACGCACTTTTAACTAATGCTACTTCTAATAAATTTCTATATTCATGTGGAACTTTGGAGATGAGAGAAGTGACACTAAATATTTTAATTGATACATCTTTATGGTTTTATTGATTTGGATCTTAAAGGACAGATTCTAATACTGGCTTCACTTCATACTTCCTAACACCATTTAAAAAATATGTTACTGCAGGGTGACTTTCACTGATATAAAATGAATTTTAAAATATTAAAGGTATCTAACATCAGTACTAAGGATTTCTGTTTCTGGCCCTCTGCTCCTCTATGGAAATTTCTTTTCCTTCTCCCAACTGTTTACCTGATACTATTTTGCCCCCTGATTTTGCAGTTCTTTTAAGTTGATTTCCCTCACTGATAAACAGATTTAGTTGTGAGATTATGTCCTATTTATTTTTCACTGGAAGTGAGTAAATCCAGAACGTTATACTTGGTGACATTTATTTCAGCTCATCAAGGGAATGCCACCCATGTTTGCTTGGTTTGCTGCACTTCAAATAGGACATTGAGAATGCTTGAGTGTTAGTGTAACTTTGCTATCTTTGTTTCAGAATTAACTGAAAATGTGACATGTGCCTCCCACTTGGAGAGGGAAACTTCTCAATAATTTTTTTTTAGTTAATACGTATTAAGTTCTTAAAAGATGTTTGAGTGAGAGGCACTAGTGCCATGGTAGTTAAGAATCTGTTAGTCATTTTGTTTTAAATTTGTTTGGTGTATATATTTATAATTACCTTGCACAAGCTAGGTCTGAGTTAAAATTTGGCATAGAAGTCCATGTAGGGTAGCAAGATAATGCTTCTGTCTAATAAAAAATGTCAGTCTAATGATTAAACCGGTTGAATCCTTCCAGGTTATAGACTTGACTGTCCTTTGGTTAAATATTCTTACAGAGTCCAGTCAGGTCAGAGAAGGTAGTTGGCCATGGTATGAAACATGATTTCCAAACACCTCAGCAGGGCTGTTGGCAGAACTGTTTTCCTTAGAATGAGGTGTATCCTTTTGAATACAATAAGATGCCACCTGTTATATTTAGATGGTGATAGAAAGTGTGCATTACGTTCTGTCCATGAGAGTAAATAGTACTTAGTGGTAGTAAGGGGTGATTATTTGTGGTTGATAATAATAAAGGTCTTGGATGAATTAGAAAGAAATTGTCGAGGCCACTGCTAAAGGGTTTTATGTGTTTATAGACTCAATGCACATTTGTTGAACACCTTCTGTTTGCTACGTGCTGGGGGTGTAGTGATAATCAAGCAGACCTGGTCAGTTTCCTCATGGAACTTAATATCCAGGGGAGGAAATGGGTATTATGTAATGACTCATGTAAATATAGTCTACAAGGGGTAAGTACTGAGAAGTACTACAGATTGTTACATCAAGGGGACCTGAACTTTGTTTGATGGTGACTGTAGCTAATTATGAAATAGACTGAATATAGCCCTATGGCTGACCTCCTCCCCTCCCCCTCCACACCTTTCTTGCTATATGAATCTTGGATATTGTCTTTTGTCCATCCTATTATCCTATCAAAAAATTGCCAGTCTAGAGCTTGGGGATGAAGGATAAGGGTTGTGAGGTGAGAGGAGGGATGATTATACAGGACTCAGGAAGAAGTTACAAAAGTTTGAGTTTTGTGATCCTAACCATTTGGTGTTCAGTTTTGTGTGACTTATACCACCGATGTCCTAGATTTACAAACTATTGGGAGTTCTTATTAAATGTAATATGCAATAAATATATCTATCATCTTATAGTGACATTTACATTCCACATGCATATACATTTATACTGCAATATATACCATTACGTAGTAATAATTATTAAATATTGATATTCAATCCAAAAACTACAAAGACTAGGAAATGGAGGCACCTTCTACTTAGGTCATATCAGGTACCTGGAATGAAGTATAATGGAAAAATATGTGAATATGGGGTTAGAAACCCTGGGTTTAAACCTTTCTCTGTCACTTATTCTTTGATGCCAGTAGTCTCTATATCTTCTTCTATAAAAGAGAAGTGATCGAACAGTGGCACCAGCCTTCCTTCCATCTATGATTCTGCAATTCACCCTGGCTTCTCCACTTAGGGGTCCATATCCGAATGGGTCAGGTAGCCCTATTTTCTCCCACTGAAGCTGATTTGCAGCCCATTTCAGGAAGGTGGGAAACTTGGAGAAATGCCATCTTGAGAAAGCAAATGCATTATTCATCTTGTCAAACTTTTATAAAATGCATAATTGTTGGCAGAAAGTATTTAAAAATGCCTTTTTTTCTTCCCTGTTGAATAAAAGCCTAATTACTAAATGTGGAATGGGATCTCCAGATTGATGGTGAGGGAATTGGTTACTCATCCTACTTCCACTTCTAGTATTAAACTAAGATGATGATAGATCAAACAGAATAAAACAACGGTAGGTGATTTTCAAAATTCATGGATCTCAGAGATATTCTCTTAGGCCGTGAAACTTGCTTTGGCCTAGAATTCAGTTGCTTATGGTGTTTCTCCCACATCTTTAATCACTGTTACTTCTGTTGCATTAGTAGGTTAAGACAAACACGCATCTACATGAAAATAATTTATTCATTTCAGTAAATTCAGTGAACAGTAAGAAAAAAGAATAAGTATTTGAAAGAGAGTATAAAATGTGTTCAGGGGCTTCCCTGGTGGCGCAGTGGTTGAGAGTAAGCCTGCCGATGCAGGGGACACGGGTTCGTGCCCCGGTCCGGGAAGATCCCACATGCCGCGGAGCGGCTGGGCCCGTGAGCCATGGCTGCTGAGCCTGCGCGTCCGGAGCCTGTGCTCCGCAGCGGGCGAGGCCACAACAGTGAGAGGCCCGCATACCGCAAAAAACCAAAAGAACAACAAAAAAAATGTGTTCAGATATACTAGCTGCTTGATTTGGTTTAGGCTTCAGGAATAATGGGAAATCACTAGTAGCAAGTATAGTGCTGCCTGACACTGGTTTGCTCAGGACCTGTGTTCAGGTGAAAGCAGTGTTACTTCTTTAAGGGCAGAATCAACTTCCCATTTCTTCCTGATCTTCAGTTCAACTCTACAAAAAACTTAGTGACATCCACTATATAGCAGATCCTGGGATAACCCCCAGGAAAATAATGACATGATCCTCATCCTCCAACTTTTTTACAGCCCCACAGGGAAGCAGAACATGGAAATAGAGTGAAACAAGTAAAATGCTACTGTACAGAGTAGAAAAGAAGTCATGTTTAAGAGAAGTTCTGGGAAAGGCTTCTTGGAGTTGGTGATTCACATGCAGAAATTTTAAGAAAATTTCATCAGGTGAACTTGAAGAAAAGGCTGACGGAAAAGAGATAAAGGTGTGAAGTCACAGAAGTGTAAAATACACACATGTGAGTGTGAGTACTTGGTATTACTACGATGATCCTGGGGAAGTGGGGGAAGAGGATTGAAGTCAGAGAAAGGGAAGCAAGGCTGTAGTGAAAAGAAAGGAATAGGCCAGAAAAGGAAGGTCTTAACTGCCATGTGTAGCGCCTTGGGTTTTGTCCTTAGGTGATGGAGATGTGGAAGGTTTTTGAACATGTCACTTCATGATCAGATTTGCATTTTGTAAGATTATTTGTGGCTGGATTATGGAAAATGGTGTGATGGGAACTGGATTGCGTGGTAGCGTGGAGACTTAGTTAAAAGGGTAATGCAATAGTTCAAATGAGTGATGAGATAATTTTCTGGTATAAAATCTCAAATTGATTCATAAATACACTGCCACATTTTAAAATGTCAGCAAATTGAAAATATTTTTAGTATTCAGTAGAACTAATTCGTTGCACTTTTATAGTTTAAAATTATTCATGAAAATGATAGCAATGAAAAATTGAAAGAGGGTTAATATTTTATTTGTCCGTGGATTTAAAGCAGTACACTAAGAGAAAAATTTTCACAGTTATAATTTTGCTATTAATATGGAATATTACTCTACAAAATGTAAGGTAATGAATTTTTTTTATATATATATACATATATATATATCTAGTTGTTTGTGGAAATTAGGCATATTTGAAAACAAGTGAATGATGTCATACTGTCGGTACATGTAGGTATTTGTCGAATTTGCCTTTGATACTGAACTGATATTTATAACGAAGACTTTGTATTAATTCAAGTCATGGCATAAGTGATGGATATTTTTAAGCAGAAAGTTAAATCCCAAATCAAGAAAGAATGAAAATATTTGTCAGGGAAAATTAAATAGCCATATATGCATATATGACTGTAATTTTAAAAAGAGCACATGTTAAAAGATCATTGCAAATCATATATTTGGAACAGCACATTTGAAAGTAGCTTTAAATTGTCTCACAAATAGTGTGGCATATAAGTCTTCTTACCAAATCTTGGTTTTGGTGCGTAAGTCCTCACTTCTTAGTTATCACAGCAGGAAACAAAAGTCAGAGTTGATGAAATTAGAATATCCATAGCCTTGTGGGGGAATAGAATATTAGAGTGCTACATCTTTTTCAGTATGAACCCAAGATTAAAAAAAAATGTTGCTATTTGAGTACACAGTAGTATACAAGTTATCATAAATGTTAGGTTGTATGCCCCATAATCAAATGGAATAATGATCAGTTTCTGTTATCTTCAATTCAAATTAATGCCCAGGAATCCAATTTCATGCCTTACTATTGGTCAGACTTTCTTTATTTGTGTATAATATTGTGAATGCCTATAGTTTTAGGATTGCAAGTTTATTGCACTGCATTCAATGTGAGATTATTTATCAGTCTTCAGAGATTACATTGAAGCTTTAGGGGTTAGGATGTATTTGCTATGCATGATTTTTATGAAATTTTTTATAATAACTTTTTCATAGGATCTGTTTATCCTTGTCTCTTTTCCCCCCCCATGTCATAATAGAATGTATTATAGTACTTTGAAGAAACTTTTTCAGCAAAATATATTTTTACTACACATTTACCCTTAATAGGTTCTGTTAGGGGAATCAATGACAACATGTTTCAAAGCAGAAATCTTTTCATGCTTGGTTTTTTTTTTGTTTAGTGAGATTTCAGGTATATTTTAACAACTGGGGTTTCCCTGATGAATCATTAAAATAAGTGAGTGGGCTGGAAGGTAATACGAACTTTTCTCAGTACTGCCCTATTTTACTCTGCTGGGTTATTGGTTGCTTTTTAAGTAGAACCTGGGTATGTTGGAGTTGGTGGTTGGAGGTTCAGAAGGGAAGAGGGGAAAGGGTCAGTTAGGAAATACTAGGTAAACCTCTGATGACCTATCGGGAAATCCTACTCAAATTCTGCTTTCCTCAATTTACACCATTTTGTGTTTAAGCTTTCTATTTTTGCTCTGCCAAGCTCAACTTTCCAAGTACTGTATATAGGCAAATAGAAAATATATTTTCAGCAATTGATTGAAGTTTAAGGTATCAAGCCATGTGTGGATTAGCCTGTGAAATCAATTTCTCATGTGTGTGGGATTAAAATCGTTAAAACCATCATCACTGAAACCGTACCTTCCTACAACTAATAGCAGTAAGGTGTCTGTGGAATATATTAATACAACACATCCTCTAATTTAAAATTATTACTTGGTATTTGGTTGGAAAATTATTTGAATATTATAGGTAACTGCATTGACATCATATATGAGGGCTAATTATGGGTTTCTAATGTGACTTAGCTTTAGTTTTTAAAAATCCACATGAGATATTTATACTTGGCACATCTTTTTCAATAAATCAGTGGCATATGGCAAATTTCCTTTAGCTATACTGTTTAAAAACAAAAAACTGAACTACCACAGCAGTTATAACTGCTGGAGGAGGTAGACAAAAATGTAGTTCACCTTGAAAATGATCATGGCTCAAGGAATAAAGAAACTGGGTCAAGCTTAAAATAAATGCAGGTACGATGACAAAAGTTTTAATATAAATTTAAAAATATTCACAGCATTGGTTTCAGGCTACTTTTGTTCTTGGTGATCTTATCAATAATGCATTACTCATTTTTAATTGAGATGACTCTAATGGCACCTTTTCATTTTGGTCAAAATATTTATATGAAATACTATTGTGATTTTTCACCTTATATTCCCTCTTAATTGTAAATGTACATTTTTGGAAGGCAGATAATTCTCCAATAGGTCATTTTGACCTCTGGTAATCTTAAATAGAACTTGAAGTGGTTTAACATTCCTGTGTCCTAGCTATCACTTTGACTCTTTTTATATTGCTAAATTAATGTTTAGCATTTAACCACGTATCATTAAATCATAGTATTGATAATGAATTAAACTTTCATAAAGCTTTAATAGTGTAGCAGGTTCTCATTCATCTGGTGTCACTGGGGAATAAAAAATGCTGAAGAAATGAGGTTTTTTAAAACTAAAGCTTACTTGTTTAAGCAGAAAAACTTAAAAGCTGATAAAAATTTTTCTGGAACATTTTTTGTGCTCTTTTAGGGAGTTTGAATGGGTTGACCATTTACTCATAAAATATCATCATTCTAGTGTCATGTAGAAAGGACGTGGGCTTTCTGTTTGGTGTTTATTCTCCAATGTGGGAAGTTTTGTTTGTTTGTTTCTTCCTTTTAAAATGCCATACCCCTAATTCTAATATACTTACTCCGTTTAATTGTTTCAGGGCTTAAGGTCTGTGGTGGTACATGTGCTAATGCCTTAACAGATTCATAAATCCAGGCGCCTATGTAAGACATTTGGCTGCATGTAGGCTCACCCAGCATCTTTTGGCAGACACCTGGCCGCAGCTTCCTGCCATGGAGGAGACCCGGTTCTTCCCTTGGAGTGAGGACTTTCAGTGTTGAGGCCCTGTTACTGCTGCTCCAAAACACTCACTCTCCAGTAGCCATTGCTAGTGGTGCAAAATGTCTGTATTTACCTGGCGTGCTCCTGAGAATCTATTATGTCAGGTGACCATCTTCAGTTTTCTGGGATTACTGCTAAAATGGGCAAATGGTGTACTCCCTTTATCTTTTAGTAAATTCCAGCGTAGCAGCAAAAATCCTTTTTAACACAGTGTCTTTTTTTTTTTTTTCCCAAGTCCTGCTCATGTTTCCAGCAGTGTTTTCTAAAACAAAGCTCAATGAAGCACAGTGAAAGTATTATTTGAGCAGTTCTTTAATGTGCTGTAATGACATTTGGTTTGAATCTTATATTTAAAAATCAGGTTCCCCTCTTTTGCTTGCACCTAGTGGGAATCATCTTTCTTCCAGCTTGTGCTTAAAGAAGACTATAGGGGAAGAACAAAATTTCTTCTTGCTGCAAAAGTTGCAGTAGAAGTAAAAGGGGGAACTGCCGGGATATGTCTGTCTCCACAAAACAAGCAGAACAAATTTCCATGAATCAAAGCCACTAAGTATAGTTTTCAGAGGTGGTAGGACATAGTTACTTTCCCTATAAAAATACCCCAAATGCAGGCACACCCGTTGGCCACTAGAAGAATGCTCAAGTAAACGCTAGTTCAAACCTGTACATTTCACTCTTCTTACTGCGCTATTAAAGGGGTGGAAATCTACTATAACTATAATCTTTTTTCCGCTTTTCTATTTTTCAACCTCCCACACGCTTGGTGTTCAGTTCTGCTTAGTGAGTGTCTTGAATCTACAGCAGCACCTACACGTACTGCCTCCACAGTGGCTGATAGTTTGCAGATAACTCATGATTCAGACCCATAAGAAACATCTGTAACTATAGGGCATGGTACGTGCTCTAGATTAATCATGGAAAAGGGCAGAGCAATGAAGAATCAGAAAGCTTGTTTTTTTCCAAATATTAATGTTGCTTTCTTTGAGGTTATATATGAGTGGAATATTCTCTAGAGTGGTTTATATCACATTCCATCACTTGGGGAAATATCTCAGGTCATTTTTGTAAGAACCTTTTAAGCATATACACCTTAGTGTGGTTAGGTCAGAGGAAATAAAGCAAGATAGCAGATATCTGTCATGTGATGCAGTAAGCAAATTAGTGTTAAACTGCTTTTATTTTTTCTTGAAACCTTTGATATAATTTTCACAATTGCCTTTCACTAGTTTTTCATTTGCTTTCTAGAAGTTTCCTTCATTTGAAGGGTTACTGGCTACCATTTTGTTAAACCTGGAGGCTGTTTTGTTAACTTACTGAATACAGCATTATAAAGTTCAAGTCACCAGCCAGCCTGAAAAAATCGAGCTGCATAGCGCAGTCACTGAGCTTACTTCTTGCCCACAAAATCTGCAGTACTCTCAAATTTGTATTTGAAATACAATCTGCTGATGGGGAATGGGTAACACCCACTGCCTTTCAAATGCATGTGTATATCTACTTTTCCCACCTTTCCTTGGTGAATAGGGAGCTGTGTTTGAAAAGACCTGATTTTAAAATGCTGGAGGATTCTATCTTTACTCCTTAAGTAAGGTGGTTTATCCTAATAATGGGAGGGGCAAAATACCTTATTTCTGTTTGTCAGCTGCTATGCTTCAATTTTATCTTCACATCACACCTCTGAGGTTAGTACTTTTATCCCCATTTTAGAGAAGGTGAGACTAAGTCCTACAATGTTAGGTAGCTTGTCCAAGGCCCTACAGCTAGGACATGACAGAGCTGAGCTTCAAACCTGTATCTCCCTAACCCCAGGACTCATACCTTTTCCACCTGAGGAGCACTGCTTCCTATTTTACAGATAAGTGAAGTATGTGTTTGTATCTTTTCCCCAAAAATGCTCATTGGAAGATTTAAGACATCAAGAAGTAAGCTTTTTTCATTTCAGTCATTTTTTGAGAACCGTTTGAGACATTTTGCTTTGAAAGGCAATTTAAGCAGGCATTGCTTTGACTGAGCAAAGTAAAGCACAGTTTTCTTAGTTAGGAGCATCACTGAGTTTTTGAGACTAATAATTTTGTGGAACAACATTATTAAGGAAAGCAATATGCTTGCTGAACGAGTGGTGTTTACTTAAGTCATAAAGGAGAATTCAAACATCTGGAATATTTTTAAACAATGTAGTTGTTATGTACCAAGTGATATTTCTTATTTACTTCTTACAGGAAATAGCATCTAATTTGAAATATATAAAAGTTTTTACGTTCATACATATATTTTTATCTCACTGAGCACTTTGACAAAAGTGATATTATTAAAGTAAAAAGTTGCTTGACAGCCGATTCTCTGTGGTGAAAATTTTACCACATCTTTAATAGTAATGTTACTTTATCGCTCTTAATGCCTTTGTTGTTTAAAGTAAGGTTGTAGAAACTTTGCTGGTTCACAAGCACATAGCTTTACCCTACTTTTTCGGTCTTCCTTTGGGGGTGGGATATTGACAATACTGAGGAAGTGGTCAAGCGTCTCAAGAAATTGTATCCTAAAGATTTTTAACACGAGAGAATAGAGATTTGAATATGAGTGTGCTGTCTTCTAAATATGGACTCGTTGGAGGCATTGGTAGCTGATGAATTTAAAGATGGATTAATATGAGAGTTCCAGAATCAGAGAATTCCTGAACTGGAAAGGCCCATGCAAATGAAGGGCTCTTGGAGTGAAAGTGTTAGTTAGGACATGAGTTCAGTGACTGTCCAAGTCTAGATAGAGCTCTAGGCCAAGCCAGTGCTGAGGTTCCTGAGTCAGTGTCATAGCCGTTCCAGCCAGGAAGTGAGTGATCACAGCGGGAGAGAACTCTAAACTTCCTGGGTAGGAGAAAAAACTGAGTCATTGTGGAAGTAATCTTAAGACGTGAAGAAAACAGAAATCAGAAAAATAAAGCATCTTTATTTCCTCTTATTAACATGAATGGTATAAAAATATTGATTCCAAAGTACAAACCTCAAGTGTTATATACTTTTTAAAAAAGCAGGACGAGCCTATTTTAAAAAGTAATTTGTCTGTAAACGACTTTATTTGCTTTCTGGGTATAATATTTTAACATATTTATTTGAAAATATTTATACAAATTTTTTTTTTGCTTAATATCTAGAATCTGTGAAGATTTGAAAGGGCCAATGAGTATTCTCATCATTGAGGCATTCTATGGAGGGTCCCATAAACAGCTGGTGGATCTGCTTCAAGAAGAGTTAGAATACTGTGTTCTTTATACTCTTCCTGCAAAGAAATGGCACTGGAGAGCACGGACATCGGCTTTGTACTTCTCTCAGAATATTCCCACCAGTGAGCATTACAGGTAATTAGAGCCCAGGCTGCATCTCCAGCCTGTTTTAAATGTACTTGTTCTAAGGAGGTTGCTTCTCTGTTGGCCTCTGTGAGATTTCTTCCAACTATGGAATTGGTCAGAATGACTCCAATAGCTATTCCTTTAGCGACAGCACAGCAGCCGAGTACATTCGTACTCTGAGGACACCTGGTCGGTAGGAAAGTGGATTCATTTAGAGCCTGCGTGCCTTTTCTCATTTGTGCTTTTATCACGTGCACGTGTGGGTGTGTGATGACATGTTTTGGCCTGAGATGAGAGTTGATTTTGTACACATTCGGTTTTTGCTTCCATAACCTCCCATGCCTCTTTTAGTGAGTATGCTGTTTTAGGGTGTCTGCTCTGTACTAGGAGCTAATGTTGGAAAGATGGATATGACCAAGGCCTGTGCCCTTACAGGCTTTAAAGACTATTCAGAGATGAGTGGTTTTTAAAGTGTCATGAGAGTATGAAAAGGGGAGAAGTTGATTTTGACTGTGACAAATTGGACGTCGCTTTGTAGAGTTGGTCAACTTTGCTTTGTCTGCAAGGTTGAATAGATTTGGGGGACACAGGCCTCAGTTTTGAATTTTGAATTGTTAGGAAGTGGGAACTAGGGGGACCTATTAGAAGGGCTTACGAGACACACTGAAAAGTGTGGATGGGAAATACCGATTCCATTTTAAGGAAACAGTAGAATGGAATCCTCCTGAATATCCTTACTGCCATATGTCTCCTGATGGTTAAATAGTGGAAGATTATCCTACTGTGGTTTACATATCCGATGTTCTTACCGTTCTGGGCCCTTCTGTGTAGGACTGCATTGGTGGTGGCAGGAGTCGGGAGGGCCAGACTGATAATGAATGGAGTTCGAGCAGCTAGGTTGTTAGAGAAAGGGCACGTTGCAAGCTGCAGTGCTCACCTTGGCGTCAGCAGCCATTTCCATCTGCTGCTGGTTGTAAGGTGGGGCAGAGACAAGGGAGACAGCAGCTTGAGATTTAAATGTAGGTTGCTGTTCTTAGTAGTAATTTGGGGGATTCAGAAAATAACCCATTTGGTGTATAAAAGCCATGCGTCGCCTCTGAGAATTCAGATTGTCAGATGGAACAGCAGTGAGTACTCAGGTCATGTTGCTTGGGATTATAAAGGTAAAAGCTGTTTGGGGGCATATTGAGAATTTTGTATTTTTATAATCTAAAGTGTATTTTTCCTTACATAATTTAATGTTTTATATTCTGATAATCACCAAGTGAGTATTGTGGATTCACTAGTAGTATTAGAAATTTCAGTGCATGTATCAATACAAAAGTTTTCAAGGCAATGACAAGTGAGTCGTTGCCTTGAAACAGTGCTAAACAGGATTTTAGCGCTGTTGCTGTGCTAAAATTGATTGTTTATAGTTGCTTTCACATCTCATTTAATTGTGTTTTCTCAGCAGCAATTGCATTATATTACTTAAGGTCAAGTAATCCTTGGCTTTATGGCACATTTTCATTTAACATTACCATTTGATATAATACATTCATACATACCAAATGATATACATTTCTACAATGATTTGAGCATTGAAACAAACCATTTCTGTATCTGCTGTTAGATTTCATTTTGATTACGCAGTGTTTTGGAATGGAATTTTTGTATCACAAATATATGTGTGTGGATAGCATGCAAACAAACACTTCTGTGCCCGTGGCTTCCCCACTCCGTTTGAGGTCTGAAGCATTTGAGGTAAAACATCACATTGCTTTTTGAAGCAGTCTTATTTGGGAGGTAGATTTCTGAAAGATGGTGTCATAAAATATAAAGTTTTACTCTCTGATAGCCATAGGACCTCCAGGTCCTAACAGTGGTATCTGTGATCTTTCAGACTCAGCCATTTAAGCTGCAGTTAATGGTACTTATTAATCTAATCAGACTTCACTAAAACATATACCTCACCAGTCTGACTTACAGTTATATTTGACTAACGATAACTTATCTACTCTTTACCAAATAACCTTTCTGAATACTTTTAGAAGAAACAGCAGCAGCTTGAAAACTTATATACGAAGTTAAAAAATATGCTCACTCAACCCTAGATAAAAGTGCAAGAATGACGTTTTGTTACACCAGATAATTCTGATCTCTGTGGAGACTTTTAAAGATATGAAAAGTTCTTGATTTCTATTTACTTACTCTATTTGTACATTTGTCAAATGAAATCACCAAAATTCATAAAGATAAAATGATTAAGCACCAATATTGCATGCCATGCAAAAACTACTCTGAACTACTAGGAATGTGTCTGATAAGAAAGACCTTGAATGTAGGTACACAGGTTATTTTTTTTCAACATCTGTACACATAGTCATTGTTTTTATAAGCTCGTTATCTGGGTAATATTTTATTACTAAAAGAATAAATTGCTCCAGCCTAATTAATCAGCTTGATTCTGCTTTATCTTGACAGTGAAAAGAATACATCATGATTCACATTTAGAGCTGTTTAACTTTTATTATAGATTACAAAAGCTCCACAATTTATTTTTCTCAAAAGTAGTTTGGTAATTATTAGGTTTTATTAAAGCCTTGCCTTCTGGAAACTTCACAAAATGCAGAAAAATGTTTCTGAGGATGGGCCTCAAATTTCATGTTCTGAAATGTATGAGTCATTTGTCCCAGCATCAAGCATTTCTACTTTCTTAAAATATACCTAGAGTAGGCATCAAAGATATTTCGTTCTTTTTTCTTTCTGCAATATCTTTACTGAACTGAAAGAATCGCTCTTACTTAAAATCATTTTTTTCACTCTCAGATGCTTACAGTTATATTTTCATTCCATCTGAGGTATTGTGGCAGATACTGATCATTGCCCACCTAACAGCCCTTCTTCCTTGTTAACAGAATTAGTTTTCTTTGGCGTGGCTAAGTACCCAGCCCCTGGGAGTGAAGCTTGATGGACTTAAGTCGGTCATGATGATTCCGTTCTCTGCCAGATTTTCCCAGTTTTCCTTGAAGCTAGTGCTGGATTCTGGCAAATTCAGTTTAAGTAGATTACTTCTGGGGGTTCTTCCAACTAAGTTTTTTTAATTTTATTTTGTGCTTTACTTATAAAAAGAGAAAGCCATCTCCCCTTCTCTGCATTTTACTGTGGTTATGATGTCTACAACTAGCAGATGACAAGATGAGTACAAAACACCTGAGCTGCCATAAATGGCTGATGAAAGGCTGGAATGCTATAGCTACCTAGTACCCTGAAAACCCTCTGTCCGTAAAACATCTAGCTATGTTTTGTAAAGCGTAGTAAATTTCATTTTAAGTTCATAGCCGAGCAGAGTAAGAGAGGATCTGGAGAGGGATTTGGAAATTAGAGTGGTCACCTTGCTTTGAAGCCGTGGCTGCGTAGTTTTCACAAAGGGGACTGGTTAACTGAGTTATGTTACGTTCTTGAAATGAAATACTGTGCAGCATTAACCTGAATTAGGAAGCTTTCTGTGTCCTCTTATTGGAATCTCTCCAAGACAAGTGACCAAAAGTAAGGTGCCAAAGAGTGTTATTGGTGCCATCTTTGGTGCCAAGAAAGGCGGTTATAAGAACGAAACAATGGAAGAGTGCATTGGAAATGAATGAAGATACTTGCCTGGGGATTACTGTAGCAGAGGTTGTTGGTGCCCCACCCATATCCCTCTCACCTTTCTCTTGTTGTGTGCCCTGGCCAGCTTCCTACTGTCAGTCTCTGCAGCCCTTTTTGCCTGGGGGAGTAGCTGCTCTGCCAGTGCAGGCAGCAGGCCCCAGTAGCCCTCCGCCAGTGATCTCCGCCCCCTCAGATGAAATCATTCTGAAGTGTGAACAGGGTAGAAATCATTAACAAAGATTCCTCAAAAACCCTGTAAGTCAGGAAATAAAAGCATAATTCTAAATAATTCATGGGTCACAGAAGAAATTATAACGGATACTAAAAAATAGAACTGAGTCATAACATACTGCATATCACAATGTGGGTTGCATCTAAATTGACAGTCGCAGCCACATCATCTTTAATAAATTTATTTTTATTATTGTCTTTTTAAATTGTGATATGCAGTGCCTTCTAAAGCTTGGCCCAGGGCAGGGCTCCTCTTACTTTAATCTAGGAGTACTGGGAAGGAAACAATAAAAAGAGTAAAAAATAGTGAAATTGAAAGCATATATATATGTGTGTGTGTGTGTGTGTGTGTGTGTGTGTATGTATAAAATGGAGATGAACAAACTAAAATTAGTGATTTTGAAATAATAAAACATATAAATCCAGGCATGCTTTATTTATTTTTTAAGGCACAGTTCATTTTTGGAGTGAAAAAAGTATAACTACAGATATGACACAGATCAATAAAAAGGAGGAAATACTGTTAATAATTTTATGTTGATACATTTGCAAACTTAGACAATATGGATAATTTCTTAGAAAAACATAACTTCTAACACCTCACTCGAAATAGAAAATCCGAATGGGATTATAATCATTAAAGTTGTTGTTACATTAACTAAAAATCTCGCCATTAGCAGACAGAGGCTGGGTCCTCGTGCAGGTTGGTTTACACCAGTGCTTCTCTGTCTCTTTCCAGACTTGTGTTACATGAGATCAAGTATCTAGTTTTTTAGGTTTTCTGTTTCTTGTAGTCATACTAGTCCTAATTGGTGTTGATTATCATTATATCTCCCTTCCCTACTCCCAACCCTTGACCTTTTTTTTTTTTAAATGTCTAAGGAGGGGCAAGGAAAGCAAATAGTTGGATAGAAAATAAACTGAATGAAAGTTCAGTTGGGTCAAGTAATGTATAAAGTGAAATTCAAGCTTAAGGTGATATTTGATTGTTGATAATTCTGTTATGATTTGCCATTTTCTTAAATGGTACCTTGACTGTGTCTTTTCATTAAGCAGATTCTCTTTCAGGGAAGCTGTGATTTATTTATTTATTTTTGTTCTTAATTGAACTATTTGCTGTGAAACATTAAGCATAACTTTCTTTGGGAGAGTGAACATTTTTAACTGATATGAAGTACCTATGTATGTTTGATGTTTTTAGCTAGCCTTTGTGAATAAAGATATGGCTAAACTAGTGAATATAGGTAAATTAATAAGGAAGGTGGTGGTTTCTCAAACAATTCTTTTATAAATTAATAATTCAATTACTTTGCTAGGCAATTATATCTTGTTTTGAATTGTTACCTCTTGTTAAAGATATAACTTTCTGAATAATATAATAATACTTTAGTAATAAAACATCATTTTATTAAAATGTACCTTTCTGAATAATTTAATACCATCTTAATCATGAAGACATCTTTATATTAGTGTGCATCATAGTTGGGAATATAAAAGTAAGTGATGACTTGTTAAGAATTTGTAGGTAAGTGAAGTATTGTTAGGCATACAAAGGGCAGTCATTTTGCATCTCTATAACCAAGGTAAGATTTGATGGATTTAAATAATAGTAATAATAGCTAACATATTGAACATTTACCATGTAGTAGACATTCTACAGTCCTGGAAGCTAGATATTGTTTTCCTGGTTTAGCAGAGGTAGAATCTCAGGCTTAGAGTCAGGTTACTTGCACTGGGTTACACAGCTAGTTATAGTAGATATGTGATTTGAGCTCAAGTCTGGCCACTTGCAAAGGCCATACACTGTTCGTTCTTTTTAAGCCCATGCTTTTAACCACTATGCTATCTCATTAGCTTGCTGAAGTAGGTTAATTAAGTAAATTAAGCCCGACTACCTCTTGATGAAAAAATATATTACTAGATTTCTCTATTAGAAGTGGGTGGTGGTGCCTCTTGGGGTCTTGAGAAGGGATATAGTTCTTGAAACTTATTGGAGGCTGATATCTGGGAACCAAGAGTCTTTCTAGGTTTGTGAATGTGATTTTTTCATTTTTGCTTAGCACATTTCTCTTTAGCTTTTAGCGATAGAAGTCACATGTCATTTGAATTTTCCTCTTGAGGTTTTTCTTTAAATCCAAGTAAAATGCTACATGTGATGCTTTTTTAAGATCTTCGGGTAAACTCATGAATGAAAATAACATTCTTGTTTGTGGTGCTCAGTACCTGCCATTACCAAATTACCCTCAAACTGCTATACTGTGAAGTTCTCTACTTGGTTTATGAACTTGGCTAGAGACAGCATTCCAGTACTGCCCAGCTCACTGCCCTTATATCATTACCAGTTGCGTACAGTTCTTGGGGTTTGGATGATGTTCTGACACTGCGTAAATAATATTATCATTAGGTACGATGCAGCATCCCATAGTCTGACCCTTATGTGACTTCCATTTATGAGAACTGGCCGAGAGTTTCCTTGTCACCGTTGCCCAGCTGGCCAGCTTCCCTATCCTATACTGCCTAATTGTGGGATTCTCTTTTGGTTTGTTTTTCTACCGATCTGCTCTTGTGTCTAGGCAGTGCACACAGCAGCTTTCCAGTATTTGTACAGTGCTTAGGGCTTTGTTCACAATATTACATCTCAGTGAACTCTCCTCTGATTGACAGTATAAAACCATCTGGACTTTTATGTTGAAAATGTAGCTGACCCCAGTGCCACAGAAATAGTATAATACTGTACACCAAATAACTAACCATTCAGTCAGTCTCTGTTTCTCTGTCTCTCTCTGCCTATCTCTCTTTTCTCTCACTTTCTTCTCTCTCATATACAAAGACATACACATGCACATGAATGATTAACTTTTAAATTACTGTAACACATCCTTCATTGCAAAACTGGAAACTGTGTCACAAGCATCCTAAAGGAGGGTTTCCAGACTTTATCTTTTCCAGTTTTCTTTGTGTTTCTTTTTCAGTGCTGTCAAGAAGTAAAGTATTCCAGTAGCAAGAAAAACATTTTTTCATGTTACGGAGTTCGTAGTTTATTCTCACCGTCAACTGCTAATTCAAAAGTGTTTGTATACTTAGTAGCAAGCACTGTGAACCCACTGCTTCCAAGGAGTGAAGCACAACAGTGGAACTTCAAGTGCATGTTTTTAATATTCCTTCTAGCATATTTTAAAAATAAAATAAAATTTCACATTTAAGATTCTATACAGCCCCCAGGTAACAGTGCATCAGGATATGTTATTATTTTGAACAGACTCTGTACCTTAAAGACCTATAGGATAAATCTCCCATATATTTAACCTTTGAAATTTGACAACTGTATTTTAAAAGACAAACTGGATGTTTATTACACTTTTACAGAGGAGAGAAAATCATTATTTTTAATGAAGGAAATGGAAAGAGCAAAAAAACCCCAAACACCCTTAAATGGATGCAAAATCATACTATTGTATAAAAATGCTTTGGCTCTAGAGTAAGGACCTTCATAATTTTGCTTTTAGAAGTCACATGCTTATTTTTCACATAACAATTGAAACTGTGAGTCTGATCTTAGAGTGCTTCTAATCTAGTTGTTTTAGGTATTTTCATTGCACTTCCACTCCCAACATTTGTTTGTTTATTTGAGAAAGTGTTTCTGCTTTTATTAAGGTCTTAGTCAATGAAATATGTTTGCTTTGGGAGCTGTATAGGGTGTGCACAGGTCTGAGTGTCTGACATCCTGTATTCAGGGCTTCTAAAGCTATGGTGCAGATACCCTGGTACCCTTCCCTTCTCTTAAGCCTCCCCTCTTAGGGAAGCTTTCATGCTCACCTATTTCCTTGGGATCAGATTTGGCCTCCTAACCATCTTTGGACACACTGTCCTGTTTATTAAATGGCCAGTTCTTGTGCACCTCTTCTTTGTTTACACTCTGTGGTTCTTTCACATGATGGACCTGCTGGCCTCCTGACCAGCCAGCCCACAAAGATAACTGCAGGCAGAAGGCGGGAGCTGAATCAGGTCTTGTGCTTACAAAAGAGCATACATGTCCCTTTCATTATTCTGCCTTTCTGAAGAACATAATCCTATATTTTAGTAAATTTTTTCCTGTAAGCAGTCTTTCCTGTGTTTCTCTTTGTTCACCATCTCATGCTGATCATCAAAATTTAACACTCCCTTTTGAGGAGAAATTCCTGGTGACTGAATACATGTAGTTGAGAGAGGGCAGGAGGATGGGATGGTTTGACCAGACTAGGTATCTTTTGGTTCTTTTCTAAGCTTATTTCCATTTTTTTCCCCTTCATCAGCCTGTATTAAGAACTTTTACGTCCAGAGCCAGTGCCTATGCGAGCACTGGTGATGTAAAGGCAAACTTGGCAAACGTGGACGTACAGTGCTGACACTTAGTAAGCATTTAGTAAACTCTGTTGATTGAAAGAAAATTTAATGCCTGTATATCCAATTGTTATACTAGTAATTTGGATTAAATAATCCCTGATTAAAAACCATCAGTGACTTCACCTTGCGTACGTAAAAATCCAGATTACATATAGGGCTCATAGGGCCCTGCCTGCCTCTGCAACCTCATCTCTGATCCCTGACATCTCACTAATGTGCTGTAGTAGCGGCATTGGCCTTGTTCACTTACTCTGAAATGTCAAGCTCTTTCCTGCTTCAGGTGCTGCTGCTTCTTGCTGGTCCTTCAGCTGGTAACACTAACTCATGTCCCCTCCCCACACCTTTGCTTACTTCTTCCCATCCTTCACCTTCTCAGAGAGGCCTTCCCTGATCAGCCTATCTAAAACAAGCCCTCTATTTCAGCATCCTAAATTAATGTATATTAATTGCATTGCATATAATTTGTAATTATTTTATTTGATTTTTTTTCTTTTTTCATTATTCTGTGAGTTCCGTGATGACAAGGGCCATATTTGTCTTGTTTACCATTTTTATCTCCAGTACTTAATTTGCTTCCTAGCAGATAGTAGCTGTTGAGTAAATATGGTTGAATGAATGCTTTCATATCTGTGGGTTTGAAAATACAAACAAAATATGGTTGTAATTGACTTTGCTAATTTTGCTTATTTTTTTCAGCTCTCAGCACTACCAGTATCATGTGTCCAGGGATATCGTCTCTTCTGCACAGAGACTGCTTAGAGACATTTAAGGGCCTCAGAATTATGGGATTAAACTAAAGAATTCCTTATACACTTACTCACTTATTCTTATGGGTTGTATTAATCATACTATGATATCAGTCATCATTTGTTATGTAAATTTTGATAATAGAAAATATATTTTTCTGGAATTTCCCCTGTATAAAAATGTTTCTGGAAAAAAAATGTTTCTTAGTTCAGGAAACTTTGTAGAATCTAGCATATGTGTGAGATAATTTTGTAAAATTTCACATGATTATATTTAAGGCTTTTTAGATTTGGCAATAGCCACCCATGAATAGTGGCCTTTTAATATATGGTGTGGAAGCTATAGGATAAATGAGAGATCAGAATTTGTCCCGAAGAAGTATTTAGCTTGGCCGCTGCAATTATTTAAGCATTTTTAATTCTTACTGCTTTTAAGACAGATAGACATTCTTTGCTTTGGTCACAAATACAACTAGTTGCCATTGTTTTATACTGACCTGCTTCTGTATTTATGTTACTTAACTGGTCCATTTAGGCCTTTGTGTTTGTAGCCTCTGGTCTAGACTCTGTCCAAGAATGCATCTTCAGATACTCTTCAATAAAATATATTTAAATGTACATATACATAAAGGAGTTTATAAAAAATATAAATCACTCATGTTGGAAAGAAACAATATACTGTAGTAGGGGAATCAGCAGTTCTAGGTTCTAATCCCAACTCTGCCATCAATTAGTTGTTTGGCCTTGGAAAAGTCATGTTTTTTAACCTTAGAGTCTTATTTTTTTCATCTGTAACTAAAGGTTTTGGTTTCTTCTACTGAGCTCTATGATGTCTTAAACAAGGAATTAAAATCAAGATCAAGATTTAAAGAATTCTAACACAAAAGACAAATTTGTTCTGTCTCTCATTCAACTTTGTTATCAACCACTGCTTCATTTAATACAGAAATTATTTCCTTATCTTGTTTGTGTATCTTCTTGAATATTTACTTTTATTTATAGAGTTAAGAGACTTTTGAGCAATAATTCTTTCCAGTAGTGCTTATATCTTTTAAGTTGTTCTGATATGACTTATTTGTTTGGATCTTCTGTTCCAGCCTCAGAATGTCATGATTATATCTGCCTTTTCAAAGAGAAGGTGCTTGACCTTTGTGTTAGCTATCTGTCTCTATAGGGCATGGAACATAAGACATGTACACTAAATACTGAATATGTTACTATAGACCTCACACAGAAGAGTCAGGACTGCAAAGAGGGTAGCATTCACTAAAGAAGTACAGAGGAGGGAGTTTAATCCTCATTCAGGAAACTCTGAGGTAGACCTCCTGAGAAGATGTTAGAGATTTTAATAGATAGAGGTGAAGTGGAAGAGTGCTGTAGAAGAAGGAAGTGTTGTGGACAAAGGTATTAATGCAGGAAAATTGGGAAATGTTTGGAAATCTCTAAAATCTTGGTTTAGCACAAACATATTCTGAGTTAGGAGGAGTTGTGGAACATCAGGTTGGGAGGATAAGGCGGATTTTGTCTAGTTCATGAACATTCTTGAATTCAAGGTTAAGAATTTAGGGAGCTTTTGCTTTAGGTTATGAGTATCCTTTGATGGCTCTATTACTCAGGACCCTATTAGTTGCACATGATAGACCCCAATTCAAAATCAGTTAAACATAAGGGAAAATGTATTGGCTCATATAACTGAAAGTCCTAGAGTAGTTGACTCCAGGCAAAGCTGGATCCAGTGATTAGGCCTCTTGTTTTCTTGACTCTGCTTTCCTCTGGTTTGGCTCTCTCCAAATGGATCTCTCCCAGAGCTAAGTCTATATCTCACCAGCCTAGTTACCCTATCTGAAAGAGTGTACCACTCTTGGCAGTTGTAGCCAAAGTCCCAGATTGAGTGAAAGCACTTTTTTAAAAAAAACCTTATGGTCTTTGAACTTATTACTGTGACAAAAGGCATCTGATGTCATAATTGGCCAGTCCAGGGTCACATGGCCACTTTGGGGTCGACCTCATCCAAACCTTGTGAACCGAGTGCAAGAGAGCAAAAGGAAAATTGCACTGCTGTTATTTGAAATTGCACTGCTTTGATTTGAACAATGTTTTGCTGGTAAAACACGGTGAGTATTGCAGTCAAACGTGGGAGTGAGGTAAGGAAAACTGCACAGGACAAGTATTACAGCAATACAGGATGGAGACCATGGATGAGAGTAGAGGTGGCCATTGGATTCTTAACATCTCATATAGAAATAGTGAGATTCTGAATGAGAATAATGATAGTAGGAATGGTAGATGGTAAAGGAATTAGCAATATGAATGAAATTTGTGTTGTTTGCATTTCACTAGTTGTAAAATTTGTCTAGGAGCTGAATTGAAAGTTACCCTTATCCTGTCTATGAAAAAAGAATTTGGTATACAAATTAATTTAGGCAGAAGCGGAGAGATCACAGTTAAATTACTTTAGTAGTTATAATTATTTTAAAAATAGCTATGCCAATTGTAAATCATTCATATTCACTCATTAAATTGGATCAGTGGGTTTACTTTGGCAGCATTTTAAGTTACTCCACATACTTCACTGTAGCAAAACTTCCTTTTCTTTAAAGAATTAATCTAACACTGCCTCTTTTCTCTGTGTAAATAAAATTTATAATATATATTATGTATACATGTATATGTGTGTATATGTACATATTACCCAAATATACACATAATAAGTGATTCATTACTTGGTATTAACTTCTCAAACTTAGCACTCCTCCCTCAAAAAAAGGGAAAAGTCAGGTATTAAGTGCATCTCTAGAGTTCTTATTTTATGCTAGATCCCGAGGTAAAAATTAATGAGTGAAGTTTGTGGTTGCCACTCTACTTAGTATTCAGTTCAGAAAAGCCAGTCTCTTCCTCAGTGGTCTGGACTGGTAAGGCACATGTTTGAAGAACACACACTGTGTGCCAGACACAAATGATAAAAGAGTAAATAAGGTAGTGCACTTTAGGAACTGAGTTTTTTCTCTTGGATATAGTTCTATTCCTTTTATTATTTTTTTTCCAGTACTCTTTGCACAATGTTCACTTGAATCAGCCTTTCTAAAGCCATCAGATACTAATATGTTTCTAGGGAAATTCCCCACACTTGGTAAGCTGTCTTTCCCCATAGGAATAGAGCTGAAGTATAGGGGAGTTTTAGCCCATGGTTTGTTTCAGTGTGTATCCAGTGTTGATAACAGATATTTATTTGTATATGAACTGTTTTGGTGATTTTCAGAAAATGAAAGTGGCTAAGAATGTGAACTAGTTTTTGTCACTGTTTTTTTTTTTGACTCAATCATAAGCTTAAATAAAATGAAAAAAATTTCATGAAATCCAGTTATATTAAAGGCTTATGTTATTTGTATATTGTGTGTGTCTGTGTGTATGTAGCATTTGTATTGTAGAGTTTCTCATTCAGAGGTAGTGATTCTTAGCTTTCATTTTATAGCATTGCTTAGTGTCTTCAGTTTTCTCAAAGGAGATTTTTAAAACAGAAAAACATCAACTCGCTCTTATTGAAAAAATACTTTTCTATACCATTTTATAAGAAGATTGCTGCCAGGAATTCAAGTAATAGCACAGTGCCATTATTACAAAGGTTTAGGAATCCTTGACTCTTGCAATTGGTGGAAACGAAGAGATTATGACTCAGGGGCTCAAAAAGAGTGATTAGGAGGACTATGCAATCATTTTCGTAGTAGTAGTATTTTTATTTTTCTAAGTGTTCAAAAATATTTAATGAAATTCATATTTTATTTGCAGTATTTTTTGAAAAATGTAAGAGAAGCAGAGGTTAAGAATCGAGGACTTACTGGTTCTGAAATTGATTGAGTATTTAGTATGTAAGTAGAGTTTATGTGAGTAATCTTTTTTTTTTGTCTGATTTTGGTATTTAGAACTGGGAGTAGAAAAAAGAAGACACACATACATATTCACACAAGAAGGAGAAACAGTGGCGGTTTTAGATTTGAAGTACCTGAAAAACATTCAGGCTTCTGGAAATATGATCTTTATATTTGCCTTCTTTCAATCAGTTTTATTTTAGATAAAATGCTGGCTGATGGTAGTGGTCCACTTGAACACTGTTGAGTTTTCTTTATTTTTTTTTTCCATGGAAAAAAGCTCCCAGAAAACTTTTGTCCTTTAATATGTTCAACATGCATATGTTTTACATGTATTAACTAGTATTAAAAATGCAGTTTCTAATTAGATGTCTAAATCTGAGAGGAGTTGTGGTGAGCACCAGCCTCTTAGAATTACTGAAAAAGAAAGTTTTGATGAACAGGGTTTTCTTTTTGGCTGTTGCATCCTTCAGCCTGCTCTGGCCCCAGAAACTATTATGTTCTAGGATTTCTAATGCATATTGTCAGTTTTGGTGATAAACCCTTAAGATATTGATTATATCAAAACTTGGAGAATTCAGGATATTTACATTCTGTTATGACCTGTTCTATATTACAGCAAAAAAGTTAGTATTTCTGTTATTAAGGATTTGGGCTTTAGATGAGCATCAGTAGTTATAAACTTGGTATGTCTTAGGTTTTAGAAAAATTGTAGAAAACCTCTAAAGTAACATTGCAACCTGGTTTTGTTTGGTATTTTTGTTTTACATTTTTAAATGGGGGATCGGTGACAGGGAAATCCCTACTCTCCAGATTTGTATGAGTCACCTGAAGCCTTCCTTCTGATAGAGTTTAATGACATGGTGCCATTTGAATCAGTATTTCCACATTTGCAATTTAGAATATTCGGTTTGAATTCATCAGCATTCATTTTCATTTCTGTTTTACTTTTCAATTTGTCATACAGTTTTTTTTTTTTTTTCCAGCTGGTAAGCACATCAAACCAAGAATGACTTCTTTTTTCATAGACATGGAGTGTCAGTTGTTCTCTCACTTATTTTGTCTTGCTGACTAATGTGGTATTTGTTCGCAGTTCCAAACCACAGATTAGACACATAGATATTGACTAATTCTGACTTACAAATATTAGCCACACAATGTGAATTCCTTCAATGTTTGGGCATCCCTAATGATGGGTTTTGATTTTCTCTTTGTACCTATTAGATGTATTGTTAGATAGTAGCTGTGAGGGAGCAGGAGAGAGCACTGGACTGGAAGCCAGAGGAGCTGAATTCAAGGCCCAGTTTAGCCACTCAGACTCTAAGGGCAGATCACCATTCTTTTGTATCTTCATCTGCAAAATGGTGAAAAGAAAAAATAATACCCTGCCCATTTATCTTCAGGGTTTGTTATGAGTATCAAATGAGATAATAATGTTCGAAGAATATTTTGTAAACTGAAGAGTAAGATGCTATCGTGAAGTTAGAATTTGTGCTCTTCTTCTATGTAACTCATTTGCTCTGAGATTTTTATTTTTAGGTTATTAATTTCTAGCCTTTAGTTTATATCTTTTAAAATGTAAATAGAAGAGATGGCATGGAATTAATACTTAAATAAAAAAACAATGTTTAAAGAGTGTTTGGCCCACAGCTACAATATGCTGCTATGTTTGTTCTTCAGTACATGTGGTTCATAGTGATCAGAAGAAATGATAATGTGGATGTCATTCACAGATTTTTGGTTTCTGTTTAACTTATTTCAGTTCTGATATCACTTTTGAGTTATAGTTAAACAGCAATAATTAAATAATTATTTTATTATTTAATAAATAATTTAATAAATAGTGGGTAGTAATAAGGAATTAGAATAGTGGTCATATTTATATTTCTGTAATTAGAAAAAGTGAATTAATAATTCACAGTTTATTCATTTTCTTCAACTAACATTTGTGTAATGACTCCTATTTTGTAAGGTACTTTCCTAGGTACTTGATTTGAAAGTGTGTAAAAAAAATGCTGTGTTTATGAAAAAAGTAAAATGGAGGGTGGCTAAATTGCATCCTTATCTAGTAAAGACTAAATAAAGTATTAAAGAGAAAAAAAGGTGTACATTTGTCTCATGGATCTGAAGGTTTTGACAAGACCTGTTGCTATTTTGTTTTTTAAAGAAAAGCAGCACTTCATACCTATGATAAAATGACTGTAATTTTCTAACACAAAGTAATTATTTCACATGTACAGTATTATCTCTTTGTTTAAACCCCAAAGAATTATGTGAATGTCTGAACATGTAGAAATGTCTCACTTTAATTTTAATGAAAGAATAACAGCTGAAAATCCTAACTGCCAAAAATATTTGTTAAATGGAAATAAATGTTCAAATATATTTTCTTCGAGTTGATACGAATTTAATAAGCATACCAAGTTTCTTTTCTTGTTCACAATAGAAATGGCCATTTCAGGTCAGCTGTGTCACTGGCCACCACATTAGTGCAGATTATTTAGCTGGAATATATCTTTAAAACTTGTTATAAATGTGCTTGAAAGCTTTTTATTAGTAGGCAGAATTTTTGAAGAGACCTTATGTATATTAGTTTTGCTTTTTTTTTTTTTTTTGTCTGTAGAAAAAGGGTTTTTTTTTTTATAAATGTGCTTGAAAGCTTTTTATTAGTAGGCAGAATTTTTGAAGAGACCTTATGTATATTAGTTTTTTTTTTTTTTTTTTTTTTTGGTCTGTAGAAATAGGCTTTCTTTATTTCTTTCAAAAACCTCTGAATACACTTCTACCTTTGCTAATTGGGGCTGAAGATAAAATATACTTCAGGTGAATTGGAGAAATACATTTGCCCAGCTTGTTGCAGAGAGAGAGAGACCTAACCTGCTCATTTGATTTCCTTCCTTTTTTTAGACATTCTATTTAGGTTATTTCTTATACCTGTAAAGAGTTAAGCAAAGCTAAACACTCTTAACTACTCAAATTCTGCTCCCCACCTACCCCCTTCCAGACCATTCTAAATCTTCTTTCCTCCATTTCTTTGGCCTTTCACCTTCAGTATTTTACAGAGCATCTCATTAAGTAACAAACAATTCTGAATGGCTATTAATAATGTTTTCCTTTTTGTCACTGCTAAGCAGTGTTACCTGTTCAGTTACACTTGGACAGAATTAATAATAGCGAGGAAGTGGTCATTCTGTGAGTGGATCAGTGGATGAGAGGAAAAACAAAAAAATTTGTAAAGTAACAGATAATTAACTCATGGAGTTTTGAGCAGCTGAAATTCAAAAGCAAATGTGTTAGGGTTATTTTGGTGTCTTATGATATTTAATATTGCCCATTTCTTGAAGTTTTATAAGCAAAGGTCATCATAAATTTGCGCAGGAAATATTTTTTTATTATTTCTAAGTTCCCTGAGGGCAGAGGCTTTGTCTTTTTTCACAACTATTCCCAAGGTCTAATTCTCTTAGTGTTCAGTAAATATTTGTTGGATGAATGAATAAATAATACTAAGAAATATCAATAAAATTCATAAGAGATATAATCTTTGCTATGTGCAATATTCCAGTTGTATATATTTACTGATAAGAGATACATAGAAAAACAATGCTAGCTGGATTTGTAGCGTATAAGACATTATTTAGCAGTTGCTTTACATGCTTTGCAAGGTTATGCATCCTATTTTCTTTTTCTTCTTTCTTCCTTGCTCTACCCATTATACTGCCCTGCATGTAATAGCTGCTCAATAGTTTTTAAAATGTTTTATGAGTACAGTACTTTACTTTAGTTGAAATACTTCATGCTTGTTATATAATTACCTGTTTAGTACAGTGGAGAAGGTGGCTGTTTTAGTGGTTTTCACTTTTCTCTTTTGGATTCTTTTTCAAGTAGCAAAAGATATAGCTGTAATGAGTTTGAAGCACATGAGGCAGAACTTAAAATGATAAATAGAAGCTATAAAATGGAAATACTGAGACTTTCCTTTTACCAGGATACAGTGGCAATATGCAGAAAATGGTTACTGGTATTTAGTTTATTAGCAGGAAAACTTAAGTTGGGGGGAATACAAATGCAATGCAGAAAAAAGGTTTCATTAGACATGAACTTCCTATAAGCTGTTAAAACCCAGGACCTTTTTGGAAGTGTACAGATTATGATGACAGAAGAGAACAGTGGAGGAACAATACTGATTTATAATCCCTGGAGGTTTACCTGTTCACTTGGCAGTGATGCCAGTTTACATGGTTTACTTTCTAGAAATAGTTTATCACTGTTTTTTTCAGTTAGTATTGCTTGACCTTTGTAGCCCTTTTGAGCATTTTTAGCCATTCCATAGAAGGCTACCCTCCTAACTCTTCCTTTTTGTATTTTAATTATTTACCATATTCCTTCCACATCACTAAAAACTTTACTTTTATCATTGTCTAGTTTTTGGAAATGTTGTCAATTTGACCATCCTCTTGTCCATTGCTCTCTAGTAAATGTCTTTCTTGTCAAAGAAAACCCTGAATATCTTTCAATTCAGTTCAACATGCAGTTGACCCTTAACAACTCGGGGTTACCCCCTGCAACTTGAAAATCTGAGATAACTTTACAGTTGGCCCTCCATATCTGCAGTTCCATATCCAAGGATTCAGCTAGCCGAGGATCGAGTATTACTTATTTTTGTACATATTTATTGAAAAATAATTCACTTATAAGCGGGCCCATGCAGTTCGAACTCGTGTTGTTCAAGAGTCAACTGTACTGTATTTCTGTGTTTTCTGCCTTTTATAATCATCTATTTATCACTTAACTGGAGTAAATAGGATTGTTATCAATGGCATTCTCAGTGGCAAATTTAATATTTTTTTCCCCCTACTTCTCTCAGCCCTTTCTTGCTTTTGATTCCTTTAACCACTCTCTCTTTCTTGGCATTAATTTTGACCTTAGCTTGAGGGGCAGAAACCTTGACATCTTTTGGGTTACTCTGATTAGTTATTATTTCGTAGCCTGATGTCGTTTCTGCTTTCCACTACTTTTAAATTATAGCACTGTCCTATGTCTTGTTGTAAACCTTTTGTTTGACTGCCAGTTATTTTTCCAACAAACAGATTCTTACTCGTATCGTTAAGGAATGATTGCCTGGTCCTTTCCTTGTGATGATACTATCCATCTTAAGTATACTCTCCATTTTGTGGGATCTTAGTTCCCCAACCAGGGATCGAACCCATGTCCCCTGTATTGGAAGCACAGAGTCGTAACCACTCGGACTGCCAGGGAAGTCTCCCACTCCACATTTTATTGAAGCAAACTTCAGACATTCCATTTATAGGCCTACATATTTCATTGTGTATCTCTAAATGATAAAATCTCTAAAAAATAAAACATCACTGTAGGGTGATACCATTATCACCCTAATAAATCCTAAGTAATTACTCAGTATCATTAAATATTTCTTAACCTTAAAATACTATATTTACTGTAAAACAGGACCCTCTTATGTGATAAAGAGGAGAGAAAGCAATTTCCCAGGGCCCAGAGCATGCTCAGGATGCTATGTACTAAATGGCTGCCCAGTAGAAGCTTCCTTTTTGCCCAGAGAGCTGAAGTCTGGTGCTTCTTATTTGAGAAATGATTAGTTGGTGTTGATTTAGTGGCTCACTTAGTATCTTTAATGCTTTGTACTCACTTAACTTTTTATTCCTACATCTTATAGGTTGCATTGCAGTGTATAAATAGTGCCCTCTGGAGTTGTGAGAACAAAGCCTGCACTGCCATGCGGGGGCAGCCCTGTCTGTAGAGGGGCCCTGGGCATCAACATTTATATTTAAATATCCTGCAAGTCTTTCTAAAGTGCAACCGGGGGTGGGAATGCTGGTCTAAAATATACTGTCTGGGCTTAGTACAAATAATAGTATTATCTATTATACTTTATCTTCACCAGTTCAAGATTTTAAGTATAAATATAACTCAGTAATTCTCTTAGCTTTGTTTCACTTGCTGGGTATTTCCTTTCTTTTTATTTTGTTACTTTTAAGGGATAATTATAGTAGTATGAAGCATTCTGTCCACATAAAAGCTTATTGAAGAGGTTAAATGTTCTTGCTAATTAAAACACTAATTGGACAGATTGTTGTTTTGTATTAGTAATTTTAATTATTTTTTAATCAGAGCACAAAATTTTTTTTTAGGAATGCTGCTGTTTTACACTTTTTTTATTTTCACTACTTGAGCAATTTAAATAGAAATTTTTTTTTTTTTTTGAATAGTTGATTTCGCTTGGTCTGTAGTTGGGACAGAGATAGGATGTAATAATTCTTGCAGTGTTATAAAGTTTATAACCCTCAGTCCATATCCATATCTTACGTACCCCTAAATCATCTACGTTTCTATCTCTGTGTGTACATATATGTATAATTATGACATTTACCATTTACAGAAGTATTCAGCATAATGTCATTAATTTTCTTTTCACTCTTGTGTGGTAGATTAATATGTATGTCAAATCTTACTTTCTAGGAAAGGAAACTGACATGTTCAGAAGTCAAATGATTTGTCTGTTTTCAAAAATCAAATTAGTAAGTTAGATTTGGTTATGATAGTAGACTGTAGTTTATCCTGTTCAAAAGCACTACTTTTCAATGTCATGAAAGCTTAAATTTTTAAAAAATATTAGGTGTTACCAGTCCTTTGGTTTCACTAAAATAACATATTTCTTGGAATTCTTTTAATAACTTTTTTTTATTTGCCTGGCTATCTCTTATTGTACTGATGTGACCAGCTATATTAATTTCTTAAGGTTTCTGTAACAGCAGAATTTATTCTGTCACAGTTGTTGAGGCTAGAAGTCCAAAATCAGTGTTGGCAAGACTTGCTTCCTCTGAAAGGTCTAGGGAAGCATCCTTTCTTGCCTCTGCCTAGCTTCTGGTGGCTCCCCGCAATCTTGGGCATTTCTTGGCTTGTAGGTGCATCACTCCAATCTTTGCCTCTGTTGTCACATAACCTTCTTCCCTGTGTATATCTCTTTGTGTCCCTTCCCCTTTTTATAAGGACAGAAGTCATTGGCTGTAGAGCCCGTACTAATCTAGTATGACCTCATCTTAACTTGAATACCAGGGGTTAGGACTTGAATATCTTTTTGGACAACACAGTTCAACCCAGTACACCAGCATCCTTGAATTCACTATGTCATATGGTGCCTGTTACAATCTGGGCTTTTAGTAAATTTTTGTTAAATAAAGGACTGCCTGGTACCATCATGTACATATAATAAGCCATAATATAGTCATTCATTCTGGAACCATTGAAGTAAGAAATTATATGGTCCATTCCCTCCATAAGAAAGTGTGATGTATTATCTTCAGTTTGTTGGTAAAAGCAACAAAAAAGTTTCAGTGACTTAACTATAATCACATAGGTAGTTGTCCACGGGGTACTGTGGACAAAATGTTAATTATTTGCCTACCGTTATAGAGTCTTTTGTGATACTACTTTTTTTCTTACTAATTAGTGTTTTTAGATATTAATGCCTGACATTGAGATAATATGACAGATATTAACATAGTTAAGACTTTAAAGCTCTTCTAATCAAACTGCTGTCATTTTACAGCTGAGGAAACAGAGGTCTGGAAAGGTTAAGTGAGCTGTCGAAAACAAGGGGTAGGTGATGACATTTCTGGGTGGGTCCTGAGTGTTTAGTATTGAATTCTATAATGTAAACCTAATGTGGCAAATTTGATAGCACCTAGAGAACTATCAATGAAAATAGTCCTCTGTTTTCATTGATAGTCTTGTTACTGATGAAAATCAATAACAGGCTGGAAAATAAATACTGGAAGAATTGGAAATAATTTAGAGGCAAAGGTAAGGGATGATTTAATGAATCAGTAATGTTCTCTTGCTACTGAAGGCAAATGGAGAAAAACAGGCTCAAACAAGAGATGCAGATTCAGGTTTGTTTTCCAGCTGGAAAGTCTGACAGTGGGATTGTTAAGAATTGTCGTGGGGCATTTGAAGAGGAATGAACTCTGCCCTCCTCATTCAAAACAAAATGAAAACAAAACCCACGCAGATCCACTTACTAGTTTGGTCTTACCTGGAAACTTCATTTTTTTTCAGATCCACTTGTTTTCATACTTTGCTTCTTGACTCAGTCCACTTCAGTGCTTCCTCTTCGGAATGCAACTTTAAATTTATTTTACAAGGAGAGACTTCTACCCGCTACCATCACAATCTCTGAAATCCTTGGAACTATGGCTTGTCAGTGCCTGGTTTTTATATCTGTTCCCTATGAAACAGGACATGATGTAAATGGTGTTTCTTAAATCTCCGATCTTCAGATTACAACATAATATTCATACATCAAACTTCCTGTAGATGCATCAAGGTTTTGTTTCTTCAGTAGGATCCTTGATGCCTTCTAACAGCTGAGGGTAGAAGGAATAATTCAGCACTCCTCCCAGCTTTATTGATTCATCCTCTTCTGGGTTTTGGCATGGCTTAGGGCAGTTGATGGATTTTCTAGCTGTGAATGAGCATCCTGTCTCAACTGATCTGAATATCCTGTTGAATAGGTTCTTTGACTGACTTTTCTCCTTTATTGGTTGCTCTGGCAAAATTATGCTGCCTACCTGCAACTTGTATATAACTATATGTTCTTTTCCACCAACATCTTTCTTTTGTCTACAGTCTTCTCTTTTGACAAATATAAGCAATTATAAGCTCATAGGTTTTTGTTTTACTTTATTTTAAATATTAAAATATAATCTAACCTCTTTTCTCCCATGGGCTTTTACAAACTCTCTGAAAACAAAAAACAATTAAGTCTTGCTTATTAGTGGCTGTACATACAAGTGGCTTTCCTTGGCTTGGAAGGGAAGACAGTTCAGTTGGCAATCAGAAAGTCTTTAAAGCTGCCTATTCTTGTTGCACCCAGTCAGAATTTCTTAACACCAACCAGTGTTTAAAATTTCAAGGCAGTGGCTCTGGTGACTTCAGGGGAGAATGGTTATTAGCACTCTTTCTGGTTGTCAAACAAGGTAGCCATTGCCTTTGTTTCGGATAAATTAAGGAAGAAGTGGACATGATGGAATAATATGAGCCAATTCGAAATACCAGGTATCTAGCTGTGTGTCTGATGGAAAAGTTAGAGAAATTCTGCATTACTTGATTCTACTTTGTAGGGTGTCAGCATTGATTTTCTCTTTAAAATAACAACTAATCAAGAGTTATGCGGACCCCCAGTGGATGATTATGAAACATATCAATACAGAACCATGTATGGCCTAATATATTTACCCTCAGTGTTGCCGTTTATTAGCCCTACCATTTCTGGGAAATTGCTTAACTTTTGTGAGCCTCAATTTTCTTATCTCTTAAAATGGGACTAATAATAATGAAGTGGTGTTGTGAAGATGAAATTAAACCAAATGAGATAATGTATGTAAGGAGCCCAACATAGTACCGGGCACAATGTGAGTGCCTCATAAATAATAGAGTACTTCTTCTTCTTCTTTTTTTTTTTTAAATTAATTGCTAGTGGGAAGCCACATAGCACAGGGAGATCAGCTTGGTGCTTTGTGACCACCTAGAGGGGTGGGATAGGGAGGGTGGGAGGGAGATGCAAGAGGGAGGGGATATGGGGATATATGTATACGTGTAGCTGATTCACTTTGTTATACAACAGCAACTAACACAACAATGTAAAGCAATTATACTCCAATAAAGATGTTAAAAATTTTTATTTATTTAATTTATTTTTGGCTGCGTTGGGTCTTTGTTGCTGTGCATGGGCTTTCTCTAGTTGCGGCTAGCAGGGGCTACTCTTTGTTGCGGTGCGCGGGCTTTGCATTGTGGTGGCTTCTCTTGTTACAGAGCACGGGCTCTCGGCGTGAGGACTTCAGTAGTTGTGGCTCGCGGGCTCTAGAGTGCAGGCTCAGTAGTTGTGGCGCACAGGCTTAGTTGTTCCACAGCATGTGGGATCTTCCCGGACCAGGGATCAAACCTGTGTCCCCTGCATTGGCAGGCGGATTCTTAACCACTGCACCACGAGGAAAGTTCGTAGAGTACTTCTTTATGTTTGTTTAGCACTGTACAATTTTCTCACATACTGTATCACCCCATCTTTCAAATGAAACTCTGAAGCTGTCAGGAAGGCTGGTGATAGCGTCATTCTTGAATATGAGAAATTCAAGTTTCAAAATGATTAGTTCAGTATCATATGGCTATTTATACTTAGGTTTTCTGATTCCTAGACCAGAAGCATTGGCCTTTTTCCCCACTTTATTTAAACTTCTAACTTATTCATTCCCTTATTTAAGCTTGTAGCTATAGGTATAAGGGGTTAAGGGAGCCAGTGCTTTAATGGAATTCTTAGTGCTTTTAAGTCTGTATGCGAATGACATAGCCTACTTAAAGGGCTTTGGAAAATAATTTAAGATGCTAAACAAACATATAAAATTGAATGTTTCTTTTAATTATTTTAAGTTATTGCATTTATTCACTTAATAGTCACATTTTCTTTACTTGGTGGTAAATTAGAAACATCTAAAAAACACTCAGTTCCAAAAAAGAAAAGAACTTCCTGTAGCCATTTTTCTGTTCTAATTACTGTATTAGCCTTGTTCAAATATTCTCTTAATAGCAAATTCTGTATTGCTCCTAAGGCTTTTGTTGAAGAATTCCTGAGAATTATAGCTCTCTATTTTTTGTTGGAGGAGCTAATTTTATTAACATGTGGCAATTAAACTGACACTAGGAATTATGAGCAGATAATGTGGGGTATTGCGAAATTATCTTTTTTTTTAAAGTTCAGTGAAAAAACATTTCCAATAATTGTTAACAACTGTAGAAAATCCTGTGAAAAATTGATGGAAAGTACTCCACTCTTCTACCATACCTGGGATTTAAAAAAGGAAAGATTGGACTACTTAGTGCAGTATGCTCTCTCTACCTCTGTAAACGTCCTTCAATTTAAAGAACTTGGGCAGGTGTTATTAATAAAAAAATAATAAAAAAACCCTTCTATTTTAAATAAGGATGCTATTCTGCCAGCTTTTAAACTCACACATACTCTCTAACTTATCCCAGCTTTTGCTCATCTGGTCTTTAAATGGCTCCTTTCATGTGGTCAGCCCACGAGTCGTGCGTACTGCCGCTCAATCACGCTGCTATACGTCGCCATCATGAGGGTGGTTTGCATGATTTGCATTTCCTGTACTGTTTGAGCTTCAATGAGCTCCAAGCGCCACGTATGAAGAAACCACTGCCAAATAATGCAATGATTTTAGTCGAACCAGATGAGCTTGTGCTGGAGTCAGGCTACCAAGTGGAGTGGGGAGGGGAAGGGGTGTTGCCAGGATTTCCTGTTAAAAAAGGATTCCTCAAGATGTCCATACATGCAAGATGTGAATTTCTTAGCAAATCTGGCCATGGAATATAAGAAGGTTACTTTGGGAAGATAGGGCTGAAGTGCTGTGATGAATAACCATATATATGTTACTCTTAGAAAATTCAGTGTTTTAGATCTTAGTATTACATCATGCTGCCAATGTAATTATTTATTGTGACAATAATAGATTTTGATGACATTAATTTTCTAACCATACAGAGATAAATTTAGTCAAAATTAAATTAAAGGCATTGATTACTTGTCCCCTTGTCCTGTAAAAGAAAGCTTGTATTTTATTTAAAAAATGATCAATAAATGCTGTCGGACAACTATTACAGAAATTGCATAGTAGTGGGCCAATGAATAGCTACTAAAGTGGGGAAGGAAAAAAAAAAAAAACCACATGTACCAGATACTAGTCTTCATGAAAAACATAGACAGATGGGGAGACAGACCTATATGATGCCACAAATAGATGAATATCTTGTAAGCATTTCAAACAAATGTTGAAAGATCCAGTGAAATTTTAAAAGTTGGTTTAAAAGTATATCTTGTCCTTATAAATAGTGTGTTTATTCTGCTCACCTGAAACCCAACCTGTAAATTGTTCACAAAATATTTTATCAATATTAAGCAAAAATAGGGCTTCCCTGGTGGCACAGTGGTTGAGAGTCCGCCTGCCGATGCAGGGGACACGGGTTTGTGCCCTGGTCCGGGAAGATCCCACGTGCCGCGGAGCGGCTGGGCCCGTGAGCCATGGCCGCTGAGCCTGCGCGTCCGGAGCCTGTGCTCTGCAACGGGAGAGGCCACAACAGTGAGAGGCCCATGTAACGCAAAAAAAAAAAAGAAAAAATTAAGCAAAAATAATGCAGACTGAAACTATATATAACGACAGAGATATTAAAAAGCATCTCAATAATAGCACTGACTTTAATTTTTCTTAGACTTCTTACACTCAGTTATGGTGTTATTAATACCTACAAGAAAAAACTTCAGCAGTAATCCTGTTAATCATTAATAATAGTCTCAAAGATTTCCCATTCTTGTATACAGACAATTGAAGGATATTCTCTTTTCCTACATAATATATACATCATAAAAAAGTACCTGATAACTAGCTGTGGATGCTACTCTATAGTTTTTATTTTAGTACCAGTTCACTAGATTATATCTTACCAGCTAATCAGTGTCTGTCATGCATGCTGTACAGCACTTTTAAGATATTCTACAGAGGAAGCTTCAAAGCCACAGGTACTTACTGCTGAAGTTACTGCATATTTATTTTTGTTAAGAAAAGGTATGCAAATTATGTGGATGAAAAAATAATGTATTATTATATCTAACATAAAGTGGTTTTGTATGTTGCATGTATTACGCTGTCATCTAAGCCTAAAAACATTTTCATGTGATGATGATTGTAGTGTTAAAGGTCAGTCTGTACTACCTTTTAAATTCTCTTTTATACGTTCTTTGTTAATTTCCACTTTTAATGCTAATCTTATTTTGATATATGACTTCATCCTTATCCAATGCTCAGTTTGACACTATTGGATTGTTACTAGATTGTGTGCCATGGGAAATGTTGAACCAGGGATCACTTTTTTCGAAGAGCCTGAATTTGAAGGAGGAAAACTTTGCCCTCCAGAACTCTTTCTAGTATTCAACTTGATGTATTCAGTGATAATATTGGAATGTTGCTTCTTAAGTAATGTCATAGCTGTTATATAGATTATCAAAGTTATTACTGCTTATTTGGTAAATTACTTTTTAGAACATTGAGCTTATTGTTGGAGATTTTAGTTTTATGTAAATATACTTGAATAATGAATAATATTGTACCAACCTTTCTTTGAACATTCTTCTTGGTTACTTAGTTCCTAAGAAACTACTTTTTGAATCTAAAAATAAGTTGTATTTTTAGATGCTTAATCCCATGGGGAAAAGGAACACATTTTGCATCACTTGTCTTTAATTTATTAAACAATTCTGTAATGCACTCTGTGCAGAGATCATGAAAACCACCGGCACACATTTTTGTGACCTCACAACATAAGCTGCTCTCTTGTGGCAATCCCGGCAAATGTGTTTATAAAGATTCCAGCAATAATAGTCTTGTGACTAAATAAGAAACAGAAGCTAAAGCTAAGACCAGACAGATACCTATCGGTTTCCTTGAGTTCAATCTGATTAAAACATGGCTCTCAAAAACATTAAATACAATGTCATGTCAGAGAGGCAGTATATGATAAATATAGTTCATGACAGGAAATCATTATTAAAACAACATTACTAGTGAATCTGTTATGGAAATTTCCCTGTAATTTAGTTAAGCTTCCCCCATTTTTCACCTCTCGTGCATCACTATACTTTTCTGCTTTAATGTTAAGTATGTAATTTTCTGTTGACTGAAAGGCAGTTTTCCTACTTTTAAATACCACATGTCTTTATTGTTATCGCCAATCAAACATGAACTGACTTCATTTCAACTAGAAAAAAACTATATGCAGAGTAAAAGAGAATCCATACTGGTCATTGGCCACCAAGACCTGAATACCACAGACCTAAAGGTAGCAACCATCTGGCTTTTCACAAGGGCAAGCAGTTGTTTTGAGTGAGAAACATAGCAACTTGGTTGAATCCCAGATTATTAATAGCCATCTGAATTTAAAAGTAGTAATTATTTGATTTTAAAAAGTTGAGAACTTCATATCTAACATTATCAAAATTATATCCTCTCTACTGTTTGCTTTGAGGAAATATGGGTACAACGTTAGTCAATATAACCCATATATTTGTAGCTAAACTCTAAGTACTCTAATTTTTTAACAGTTCAGAAAGCATTTTTTAAAAAGAAATAGTTTTACAAGGCAAGAGGATTATTTGGCTGACTTACATTAATGAAACATTTTGGCACACATTAAAGATTTCATCAAGCTATTACAACCACCCCCAAAAATCTTGGTTTCCATTTAAAATGTCACTAGTGTGGAAAAAATACCATCAGTCAAATTGCATATCTTCTGACTGAAGGGGGAAAAAAAAAGTAAAAAAAAAGAAACAAACAGTGAGCTTCCAGTGCATTTTTGGCTTCCCTTAAGGAATTCTGACTTAGATATGGTCAGTTATCTGTGGCCTTAAGATTATCTTTTTTCTCTTTGTTCCATTGTATGTTTTCATCTTCACAGGAATAAATCCACTGAGCAATATTCCTAACTTTATGTTCTTCTAGTCAGACACTGGGAATGCTTCCGTTCTTGTGAGTGAGAACAGTTAAAAGAAATTATTTTTCTGAAGAAACATAGGGACCCCACTTTACAACAAAGAATTACAAAATTGCATATCATTCTTTTCTTCTCTCCTTAAAATTATTCTTAGGACTTAGTGGGAGCAAAGACCCCGTCTTCACAGGAAACTTAAACACTAAATCCTTCTTATGAGTTTAATTCAGGAAGAACCCTGTGTGCGAGTTGTGGAAACAATACTGGGACTCCTATGCATTAAAATTTAGCCCCTTTCCAAGCAATAGGTGTGGAAAACTAAGTGGCTGTTGCCTAACTATGCTCCCTGAATTCTGTAGGTGATTCTTGCCTAGTGGTCTTAGGCCTTTCTCTAATTTCTTTTTGTACTGGGACTAATTCACCTTTGAGGTCGGCCAGGTGTCCTAACCCCCTCTGTGCTCATATACCCATGGAGTAATGGGATGGCTTTCTACTATTAGCTACCTTTAGGAACGTTCCTCTTCATTGCATCATGCACCTGGTGTAGAAAAAGATACCTAAACCACATTAGAAAATCAAGATTAAACATGAAAATATTTGGAGGTTTGGCATCGAATGTGCTAGTAGCATGCATGCAACTCTATAATAAAATCACATGCATTTTATAATACAGTTCTTTCACAGTAATACTACCTCAGTATCTCCTAAATTTCCTCATCAGTGGTTTATTTATAAGCCATGCTAGAGATCACTATAATAATAACATACTAGCCTCTCATAACCATTCTGTGTTAATAGGAAAGCTAAAGTAAAGTGGCAGTGAATATTCCCCAAACAATTGTGTAAGCAAAGCATAATTATATTCAATTAATATATATAGAAATGTACTGATAGAGATTAAGTTATTTGTGCAAATTTAGGCTACATTTAAGTGGCAGGCAGAAGAACCCGGGTTTTCTGGCTTATGCTCTTTCTATTCCACTGCCAACAAAGCAATATTCTGTATTACCTGAAAATGAAAGGATTGTTTCACCCAGAAGTAACACAGGTACTTTTGCTGTCAAAGTGACCTTAATCCAGGAGACTTTTAGTTCAGGCGCTCTGGCTGGTTGAGGGTAATCTGAAAGACTGAGTGTGTTTGAGTATCCCTGTTTTTCTAATTCACTTACTCAAAATGCCAGCTTTGATGACTATTAATGAGGGAAACTGTAGGGAGATAATGTGTTCCTCTGACTCTTCCTTCTTTTTACCAGGCAGCCAGAAGTCACCAGTTAGGGAACAGGGAGAGATGTGAATAGAATACTAGCCTTCTGATATGATGTGAGTCATTATGCAAAATGCGGCAAGCTTGGATCCACCTTCCTACTCCTTGTTGACTCTTCACCTTCAATGGACTCCTCTCTAGTATCCAACCCCATTCTCTCTCCATATCTCTCTGAGGAGCATCTTAGGATTTCAGGTCCCTTTCCTTTTCTGGCTTCTGTTGTAACCAGTTCCTGTCCTATATCAGAGGATGGCTAGGGTTATTCTGTAGGGTAGATGCTGCAAACCAAAGGGACCCCAACAGGATACAAGTGTCTGAGATACCTCAGGAGAGCCTCTTTTTGTCAGGTTAAAGGAGAGAGGCTTCTATTTGCAGACAGCTGAAATGTGGAGCGAGGCACTGAACACAGATTAACAAATCAAAATAATGGTCTTCCAGGGATAGAACATGGACCAACATGCTGCATAATTTTAACCTGCATGTCCATGGTAGGAGATAGATGGGTGATAGTGATCAAAAGCAAGAAGCTAGTGTCCTCTGGAAATAGTGATCATAGAGACAGAGCTTTTTAACTTAGTAACAATATAACATTTATAAAGTGCCTCACAATTTACATATGTCTTCATGATCTCGTTTGATCCTCATAGCAACTCCTAAACAGTAGGTAAGCATGAAAAATTTTCTTTTACAGATCAAGTTCAGAAAAGTTATGATTTGCCCAAGTTACCTATTAGGAAATTTTAGAGTCAAGACTTGAACCCAAGACTTCGAAATGCTTTTTTTCACCCTTACTATGCCAATGCCTTTGTTTCTCAAATAAGATCCATTTTTATTCCTTCCTCTTTCTCTTTTCTCTCTCACAAAAATATATGCCGGGCACTGTGCAGGTACTGGGTGAACTGAGCTAAACAGTGTTCCCTCCTTTGTGGAACTTAGTCTGCACTTCTTAGGACCTGCCAGTTGGTATGGTAGCCACATGTGGCTGTTGAGTCTGTGAAATGTGGCTAGTCTGAATTGAGATATGATTATAACTGTAAAATATACATGGAATTTAAAATGTTTAGTTTCAAATAAAGAAAGCAAAATTTTTCATAATTTTGTATTTATATATTGATAATATTTTAGATATCTTGAATTAAAATTGATTTCATCTATTTTCATCTTTTCAAGGGCTACTAGAAAATCTTATTGGCTATTAGAGATTTTTAAATTACATTTATCTCTTGCATTTGTGGCACACATGTTTCCATGGGATAACAAGCTGTGACCTATGGAGAAGTCATTTCCTAGGGTACATTCAACCAGTTAGTACTTCTCTGGTTACATTTTTTACATTGAGACGTTTGGATCCTTTGAAATTTGTCCTGTTGCATCCTGGTCTGGATCCCAGTTTACTTTTTCTCCAAATGGTTACCAAATTGACTCAACACCATTTATTGGGTTGTTCATCTCTGTTTTGAGAGGCTACCTTTAACATCATGCTAGCTCCTTGTATGTATTCTGTGTATATCTGGACTTTGTTTTTTTTTCCATTGGTCTGTGTCTGTGTTTGAACCAATGTTAGATTTTATATTTTTGAGATTTTAGAATATTTTTTAATGTCTGGTAGGGTTAGTTTCCATCTGCAACTGATCATCCCCTCTCCCCATCCCTGAGTTTTCTTGGCTATTGTTTTTTCATTGTCTTTATCTAAGAAAGTTAGAATCCGTTTGTATAGTTGAAAATAAACAAAAACAACCTTTTAAATTGTAACCAAGATAAGCAAACTCAAAAAAATTGATGTCTATGTAATGTCGACTCTTCCTCTCCAAGGTGGTGATACAATTTACCATTCATTCAAGTCAATCTTGGGATACCTTCAGTAATACTTTAACATTTTCTTCATAGAGGTTTTGCATGTTTCTTAAATTTATTCCTAGGAAATTTTATCTATGTATGTATATGCTGCTATTTATGCAGCATTTTCTTTTAATGCTTGTTATATATGTTTACATATATTTTAATAATTTTATAAACATTAATTCTGTACTCTGTAAGCTTACTAAATTCTCTAACTGTAATAAATAGCTTTTTGGTTAATGGTCTTGAACGTTCTAATCTTATCCACAAATACTGATAAATTTACCTACTTCTTTCCAGTTTTTATACCTTTCATTTTTGTTTTCTTGTCTAATTTTATTGGCTAGTTCCTGCAGTACAGTGTTAAATAACAGTGGCAATAGTGAGTTTTTGTCTTGTTGCTGATTTTAATGTTTCTTCCTAAGTATGATGCTGGCTTTTGAGTTAAACTGAACATATTTTATTATAGGAAAAAAAAAATCATGGATTCTTATTTTAAGAACAAAAATTTTATTGAATTTAAAAAATCATGAATAGTTGTTAAATTTGGTTAAATGCCTACTCATGATTATGTGATTTTTTTTTTCTTTTTAAATTATTAAAATGATGGATCTTATTGATTTACTAATACTGAACCGTGTCTATTTTTGGAAAGAGGATCACATGTTCATGATGTTTTACTCTGTTTTCATATCTTGCTGGATTTAGTTTGCTAGTATTTTATTTCAGATTTTGGCACCTATTTTAAGTGAGCTTCACCCGTTTTTGTTACACCCACTTCATAAAAATAAAATAATTTGGAAGGTTCTCCACCCCCTATTAATACTAGTTTAAAAAGAAATGGACTTATCTAATCTTTAAAATTTTGATAGAATTCCCCTGTGAAACCATGTGAGTTTAGTGCCTTATTTTGAGGTGGGGTGGTGGCGGATTTTTGGGAGGAGCAACATTCTCTATTTCTCTTATGGAAATCTGATTTTTGTCTGTTTGTTTTGTTTCTTAGATGCTCTACAATTGACCCTTGAACAACATGGGTTTGAACTGTGCAAGTCAACTTATATGAGGATATTTTTCAGTAGTAAATTCTACAGCACTACATGGTCCTTGTTTGGTTGAACCTGAGGATGTGGAAGAACCTAGGATATGGAGGTCCGACTATAAGTTATACACAGATTAACTCCTGCATTGTTCAAGGGTCAACTGTACTTCCTCTGAGATATTTTTTTTAAAAAGACATTTTCTTCCCCTACAAAATTGTGTGTGTGTGTGTATGTGTGTAGTTCTTTTGATGTTTAGGAAGGTTTACATTTTTTCCTTATTGTCTACTTTCATAGTTATAACATTGTATGACACCCTGAGTTCTCTAATTCTTGAGATAGTATCTATTAGTTCTTCATAATGAATAATGATAAACTTGTGTCCCCACTTTTTTGTCCATTGCTCTTTCTCTACCATCTGATTTTAACATTTTTTTTTACCAATATACTCTTATTTTTTTTACCAATATACTTTTAAAATATGCATATACTTCTTTTGTTTGATTTATAAGCTTTCAAAAGTATCTGAACATTAACAGCTATTATGGTTAAGGCAAGAGGTGAATCTATCTCTCAAATTTCTTTTATTTTTCTTCTACAGTTGTACTATTTCTATGAATACATGGTCAGAGCAAATACCTTTTATGTTCTGTTTTACCACCTTAGGTCCCACATGGGTTTTGGTTTTAGTTCTGTGGTTAAATGCACTTATTGGAAGACTTCTGCTTTCAACCAATATGTAATAACAGTAACGAGATTTACTTTTCCATTGGAAACAAACAAAAAATGGACAAAATATATATGAAACCATTCAAGACACTGGACATCAATCAGCAAAGGACAGTGACCCCTGAGAGAGGGCAGTGAAATGAGGTGGGCTCTATGATTACCCAAGCTTGTTTGCCTTGGAAGAGTTTCTAGTCTCTGATGCAAGGAGGAGGAATCCAGGGAGAGACTGGTAGGACCCCTGGCATTGAGGAGATAGAGGTAAGAGTCTCGTTAGATAAAACCAATGCTGAAATAGAGCTGCTCAAAGAGAGAATCCTGGAGATCTGTAGAGGGTCCCAGTTGATCATTCATCTGAGTGCAAATTGGCACATGCATGTTAGGAAACTCTCAAGGTCAAGCTAAGAACCATACGAAAAAACTACGTTCCCAACAAACAAATTGGAAAACCTCATGATTCGGTCAGGGATGTGGTCTCAACTGAGGCTCAGCTGGGGAAGGATCTGCTTCCAAACTCACATGGTTGTTGGTAGTATTCACTTTCTTGTGAGCTGTTGGAATAAGAGTTTCAGTTTCTTGCTTGCTGTTTCTGAGAGGCCACCCTCATTCCCTTGCCATGTGGACTGTCCTAACATGGCTGCTTATATCCTCACATCCTGAAAAGGAGAGTCTTCTTGAAAGGCAAGATGATACAATCTTATGTAGCATATGCACATATGTCCTGTCACCTTTGCTGAATTCTGTTGTTTAGAGGCAAGTAGCTGGTCCTGCCTGCACTCAAAGGGAGGGATTACACAAGGCATACATACAAGGAGGTGGATCATGGGGGTCACTTTAGAGTCTGTTCTCTACACTAGTGTTTACAAGAATATCTTAAAAGCAGCCAGATTAAAAAACCAACAATATCGAGTTACATCAGAAGAACAAAATTAAACACTATAGTAGATTTCTCATTGGGAACATCTCAAGGAGAAGACAGTAGAGCAACATCTTCAAAGCACTGGAAGAAAACCAGAAACTATCAAGCTAGAATTCTGTACCCAGTGAAAAATATCACTCAAAAATAAAGGTAACAGAGATGGTCAAAATAAAACAAGTCCTGGGGATATAATGTACAGCTTTGTGACTATCGCTAGTAATACCGTATTGTGTATTTGAAAGTTGCTAAAAGATCAGGTCTCAAAAGATCTTGTCATAAAAAGAAAAAAGAATTGTAATTAAGTGTGGTGATGGATGTTAACTAGACTTATTTTTTTTTTTTTTTTGGCTGTGTTGGGTCTTCGTTTCTGTGCGAGGGCTTTCTCTAGTTGCGGCAAGCGGGGGCCACTCTTCATCGTGGTGCGCGGGCCTCTCACTATCGAGGCCTCTATTATTGCGGAGCACAGGCTCCAGACGCGCAGGCTCAGTACTTGTGGCTCACGGGCCTAGTTGCTCCGCGGCATGTGGGATCTTCCCAGACCAGGGCTCAAACCCGTGTCCCCTGCATTGACAGGCAGATTCTCAACCACTGCGCCACCAGGGAAGCCCCAACTAGACTTATTTTGGTGATCATTTTGCAATCTATCGAATCATTATGTTGTATACCTGAAGCTAATACATTTTTTAGAAATAAACAGTAAAAAACTAAAATATCCAAAAGTAAAATGAAGGATTTTACCTGAAAGAGAGAAGAAAGAATTGAGAAGAGAAAAAGAAGCAAGTAAGAAACTTCATTTGGCGTCATTTGTCACATTAGATACCCCTCTTCCAGCACTACTGTCATTGAATTTGTGATTCCACCAGGGTCATTATCTTAGGTAAGGAGCCTATATCTATCCATTGTTTTCCCCAGATCTGGGGTGTTGTGTGCCTATGTTTGTGCATCCCTACTTTACTGGTAGGTAGTGGCAGTAAAGTCAAAATACGTATCTTAGTTCTTTTGAATAATTTTATCTTCCACTCTTTTCCTTCATAAGGTAACTTTTTAAAGGGGCAACGAGTTTTCTAATTTGAGCTTCTTAAGAAGTCCTTTAACTAGACAATAACTTGAGTGTTTCATATTTTATCTAGAATAGTATGTTAAAATATTTAAACTATTTAAATAGTAATAATTTAAATTATTAAAATAAAATAATTTTAAATTGACTTTAAGTAATTTAAATTATTTAAAATAATATTTAGCATGATTTTCAAAATGCATGTATTTCTAAACACAACTATGTTTTATATCAAAAATATTTTAATTTTTTGACTGAGGGTCTCAACTCTAGTTTCCTTAAGTGCTAGTGGAAAAAAAAATAGTACTTGTGCTTTTATTCTGATAAGGTTTTTATAATCTTTAATTTTACACTGTGCATGTGAAAATATTTTGAAAACTCTGGGGACATATAAAATTTTAAGGTATATTTTTAGAATCATAATATCATTTTTAACTTCCTGTCAAGAATACGTATAGTTCTGGTTTTCAAAATGCCTACTGTAATGAAGATACTATCTTGAAGCACATGCTTTTATATTAAGAAATTGCAAGCTTTTGGTATCTGTGATCTGGTTTTTGTTCCAGTCTAACGGTTCTATTCCCCAAATTATTTGGTCTCCCACTTTATTAATTTTATTCCTGGATCAGTGTGGGGCCACCTTTATCATGGTGAATTCCAATATTGCTCTAGTGGTTTGAGTATCTATGATTTCTACTATCTTGATGTATAGTACAGGAAACATTTTGTTAAAAGATATTTCACCCAAATACTGATATGTTCAGCACTGTTTGTTTGGTTTTTTTTTTGCGGTACGCGGGCCTCTCACTGTTGTGGCCTTCTCCCGTTGCGAAACACAGGCTCCGGACGCGCAGGCTCAGCGGCCATGGCTCATGGGCCCAGCAGCACTGTTTTAATTGACTGCCTATAAACCCAAAGAATGTTATTGATTTACTGCCTAAAAAACAAAACAAACCCTTCAGTTTTTTGCATAATTGATACATAAAGATTTTCATTTGCAGTAATCAGAGTTTGGGCTGCATTATTTTGTGGATGGTAAGATTGAGAAGGTTAGAGATCTTTGTAAATGCTAGAAGTCTTTTAGTACTGTCATTAACCTGAAAGTCATGAAGCATTAAAAACAAGACACCTGGTCAACCCAGACCTCTGTACATAATATGTAATGAAAAGGTTCAGAGATATGGAGTACAATTGGGAATTCAGAGCAGGAGGTCATTTGTTTTTGTGGAGGCATTGGTATCTGACTCTACTTTGAAGGGTGGGTAGGACTGGGATGGACATGGAAGAGCAGCCAGACATAATAATCATAGCTTAACACTTAGATAGCATTTACTACTTTCCGGACACTGTTCTATGTGCTCTCAGTGTATTAACACATTTCACAACTGTATTAATAATTAATAAGGTGATGATGATCTTCACTTTTGAGTTGAAGAAACTGAGACACAAATTCGTTAAGTGGCTCATTCCAGTTTTCATAGCTAGTAAATAGTTGTACTGCCATTTAAACTCAGCTTTTCGGCCTCAGAGTCTCTCTTAATCACTATGCTGTTCTGCTTCTAATTAGTGTGATGTATTTTATGGGAAGAGCAGGATAGGAGAAGTTAAGGAAGGTTGAAATCATGGAAGCTTTTGAAAGGGAGGCAGAGGCATTCATATCTTATCTATGTGAGTATAAAGTGGTTCAGTCTTTCTAGAAAATAATTTTATAGTATTGGGTTGGCCAAAAAGTTCGTTTGGGTTTTTCCGGCCGAACTGTTTGGCCAACCCAATACTGTATTGTATCAAGAATTTCACTAAGTGAAGTAAGCCAGACAAAGATAAATATCATATGATATCTCTTGTAAGTGGAATCTTAAAAGAAAAAAAAAGATATAAATGAACTTATTTCTAAAACAGAAAGAGACTGACAGACATAGAAAACAAACATTGTTACCAAAGGGAAAACGGGGTTGGGGGGAGGGATAAATTAGGAGTTTGAGATTACCATATACACACTATATATAAAGTAGATAACCAACAAGGACCTACTGCATAGCACAGGGAACTATACTCGATATTGTGTAATAAAAGGGAAAAGAATCTGAAAAGGAATATATATATATATCTGAATCCCTGTGCTGTACACCTGAAATTACCATGATATTGTAAATCAACTATACTTCAATAAAAAAAAATTTGAAGTCATTGCCCTCTACATATTTGTCCTGGAGAATGTTGGGAGACAGTTCTCCATGGGTCTTTCACATTTCATATGGTTTGCAAGCAGAGACATTAAATGCCTTTTTGTCCTGGACTATCTTTTCAAGGAGGTTGTAATATAGAGATAGTATTTCCCTTCTGATCAGATAGCTGGTTTATTTATTGTCCAAGTATAATAAAGATAATATCTCCCTATAGAGTAAAGTTTGGGCAAGTTTCCTTGTAGCTCATTATGCAAGATTTGGGTTTCCTAAGCTCAGGGTTTCTTAGCTATGATGCAAACCCACTTGCCTATGCATCATCTGTGTAGGCCACTCCACATCACCCTGGTGGGCCTTGGGGGCCAAGGAAAACTGATGTGAATGAGAAGCTCATGCTTGCTCACTGTTGTCCCAAGTAATAAGTCCTTGTCTGACCCAAGGGTGTCATGCTTGATGCCAGCATCCAGGAGACCGTGGTAGGCTAACTTGTTAACTTGCAAGTAGGGCAAAATCTCAGACCCTTCACTGTTTTTGACAAAAGGATGGTTAGAATTATCAACACATAATTATGTATGATCATTGGAAAGTAATCCAACTGTCCAATAATAAGGAGCAGTTTATTAAATTATAGTACATCCATATATTGGAGTATTAATTCCATAATTCTTAAATATATTTTTTTCAAGATTTAAAGACTTGGAATATACTCATGAGAATGTTAAGTAAAAATTATATTATGAAAATGATCCGTATAGTACAATCTCAATTTTGTAAAATGTGTTGACGCATTTAGGAAAAAAACCCTGGGATAAAATGTGCAAAATATAAAACATTGTTATATATAGGTTGTAGAAGTTTAAGTGATGCTGTTTTCTTTTTCTATTTGTATATTTTACAAATCATCGTATAATGACTATATATTACTTCTATAATTAGGAAAAATATACATTATTATTGAAGTCAAACTGAGGGATTTGACATGGTATAATAGGCAGAGTAGATAGTGTATATATTCTTGAGAGGACAGTAGTATGAGGATACATAAAACCCCTGCAATGAAAGGTCTGTTTTTCATTAAAATGCACGTGTACAATATAACTGAAAACTCTTAAAGCAAGAGCAAAAATAAAAAATCCAAGTTATAGCAGGGATAGAGGAAACATGGATATTTTAGATATTCTAATTTAAGGAAACTTAATCCATTTGAACAAAAAACTAAGCTCGTCAAAGCCTCTCGTTGTCTAATAAAAAGGAATTAAGTCAGTTAATCATAAGAAACAATGTTTGCAAACTGAAGTGCTGAAAGATGAACTGATCTTATGTCTGACATTTGCTTTAAAATATTACAGCAAAAAATAAATAAAAATAAAGTGAGAGGGAGAGTTGAACCAACCTTGGCAAAAATATTGATAGCTGTTGAAGTTGTGTGTTGGATACATGAGGCTTATTATGCTGTCTATTTTTGTATGTGCTTAAAAATTTGCATAATAAAAAATTAATAATATATCACTAATTTATGTAGTTTTAAAACAATATTCCTCAACCTTGGCTGCTCTCAGAATCCTTTAGGAACACTAAAAAGTACTGATGCCTGGATCCCACCTCCTCTGATTCTAATTTAGTAGGTATTGAGTGTGGCTTGGACATCAGGATTTTTTAAATCTCTCAGTTGATTCTAATGTGTAGCTCATGTTAAAACCCATAGTTCTAAGTGGACTCTGTTAGGTAGATCTTTATTATAAGGGACATTGACTGTAGTAATGGACAGTTTTTACAGTATTTCTTTAAAAAATGTAGGTATGTTTTCTATTATGTTGGTTCATGGAACATCCCTCAGTAAAAAGTGAGAATAGGCTAATAATCTTTTCTTATAAAGATAGTCCTACTGAGTACCAGAATAAAATAGTGGAGGTATATAGCTTAACGGTTCTTTCACTTGATAAAATGATAAAGTTTCAGTGACTGTAAGGAATGAATAACTAACACTCCCTTTCAAATATTAGTTGAGTAAGAAGAGGCCTAACTGATGTAGAAAGCATAGTTTCTTTTTAAATTTTAGCATTTTATAACTTTCTTAAAGTAATTCTTGTTCATTTTAGAAAACTAAAAAGAATATTTAGAGATACAAAAGAAAATAAGCATCCATAGTTCCATTATCCATGGTAAATATTGATAATATTTTATAGCATTTGATTTCAAATTTATTTTAACTTTCTATTTGAAATTGAAAAATTTCAAACATAAATGTAGGGATAGCAGTATCATAAATCTCTAAGTATCCATTACTAAGCTTCAATAAGTATCAACTGATGATAAATCTTATCTCATCTGTGACCCTCTCCTACTTTATTCTCCCTTCCCCCACACTGGATTATTTTGAAGCAGATCTTGCATATTATATCATTTCATCTATAAATATTTTAGTATGTATTAGAGCAAATAATCTTCAGGTCATTAGCACATATCTGAGGTATTGGTATTCTGTGTTGACTGAAAGAAGATCCATATGCTATGGTTCCTAATTTTGTAGTTGCCAAAGATGGTGTTGTGTTATAAAAGTAAAAATCTGGCTTATATTTTTGAGCTGCAGAAGGATCTGCTGGCAGGGCTGAGACTTTTCTCAGAAAGTAACTCCATCAGTTTAAATGATGAAATAAGTAGTAGACTGAAATCCAAGAAACCCAGGGTTCTACCCATTAATCAGGCTTTAATTTAGAAGATTTTGAAGATTAGAATTACCTAATGTTTTGCTTTAAAATAACCTAAATTGGTCTCTTGGTCTCATTTTCTTTACAGCCAGGTAGTTTTTCAAAGGGTTTGGCAGATTGAGTTAGTCACAGTGTGTTTTGGTAAAATTAACATGGAGGCAATATGTTAGAAAGGAGTTGAAGACAGGGAAATCATTTAAGAGGGTACTCAGTTTTTGTGGTCTGAGCTGATAAAAACCCAGTGTTGGAGGGTGGGAGAAGAGGCAAAATTTAGCATCTTTATTTATAGTAAAAATTAGCACAGCTTGGTGATACTTTGTTATAAGAGTTAGGAGTAGGGGAATAATCAAATATGCCTTCAGCCCTACCCTAGGGATCGAGCATAATTCTGTCCACTTGGAAGAATGAGTAAAGTTGAGAAACAAGAAATAATGGGGGAAGAAAGGGATGAGTTAGCCCAATATTAGTATACTGAGTTGAAAGTAATAGCAAGTAGGCATTTTTTGTGGGTCACTGGAAATAGAGGACTAGAGTTCAGGTGATGTGTGAAAGCTGGGGATCTGCATTTGAAGATCATTCATGAAGCTATAAGGATGATGGTGTTTTCATAGGGAATATTTGTTTAAAGGGAGAGCATGTTCAGTAGTTCTAATGGATGGGAATAGGAATAGGGATGAATTAATCTAGAATACATTAAATTAATCCTTATCGAACATCTATGTTACAGGAAAAGGGAAGGAGTGCTTACTGCAGAGACTGGGAGACACAAAGGGAATGAATGCAATGCCAGAGATATGTACAAAGATTTATGAAAATAAAATCTTGGTAGATGACTCAAAGTGCCCAGTGCAGGAGGCTTGAAGTTTAGGGGAGGATGTGTTTGATAGGAAAATAGGAGAGAATGGTTTTTCATGCAGAGGCAGAGGCACAGACACGTGGGCTCAGGGCAATGGTGAGGAGTCTGTTGTGGCCAAAGCACAGGCTACAGGGTGAAGAGAATGGCAGGGCACTTGGTTCTGATATGCAAGAACTAGGAAACCACTTGCGGGGTCTGAAGAATATTAGAATCACTATTAAAATAGAAGTTAAGGGACTTCCCTGGTGGACCAGTGGTAAAGAATCCACCTTACAATGCAGGGGATGTGAGTTCGATCCCTGGTCAGGGAACTAAGATCCCACATGCTGCGGGACAACGAAGCCCGCATGCCACAAATACTGAGCTTGCGCCCCTCAACTAGGGAGCCCGTGCGCCGTAAACTACAGAGCCCACGTGCTCTGGAACCTGCGCACCACAGCTACAGAGCCCACGTGCCCTGGAGCCTGCGCGCCACCACTAGAGAGAGAAAACCTGCACGCCACAACTAGAGAGAAGCCCGTGTGGCACAGTGAAATATCCCGCATGCCGCAACAAAGATCCTGCATACCGCAACTAAGACCCGATGCAGCCAAAAATAAATAAAAAAATAAACAATAATAAATAAATAAATAGAAGGTAAAATCATGTTTGACTTTAACATAAATGGATAGAAGAGGAAATAACAGAAAAATTATAGGTTTTTCTCTTCTGTTTATCAAGCAAATACTGTCATAATAAAGTGCTGTAGGTTCACTTCTATTAATTTATATTCATTTTGTTCATATCAAAATTTTGATATATGATAATGTGACCAAAGCAAAGATTTAATTTATATTTACATATATATATATATACACACACGCGTGCACGCGCGTGTGCACACACACACACGATCAGCATATTAATTATTAACAACCAGGAACCAGGGGTACAAAGATGGGAGAATGAAATAAAGTTTCGCCTTCAAGACCTTGGTTGATTAGTCAAAGACAGATAATAAAAAAAATTATATTCTTGTTTGGTAAATGCAAAGATATGGGAACACGCAAGAGGAGTACAAAATCCAAGTCAGGTGTTAGCAGAACGATTTAGGAAGCCTTCTTGGAGGGATGATGACAGTTGATTCTTAGGTTATGCTAAAGAAGTAGTGGGTTGATTTGAGGAAGGGAACATGAGATAGTGGCATACCATGCAAATTGGGTCACAATAAGTAAGACACAACCTGTTGTGTGTAAGGAACCATAGTCATTTCATTCTTCTTGAAGCTCTAAGTGTGAGATTGGAACAGGAGAGGAGCTTGTAGATCTAGGTGGAGATCAGTGCAGGTTGACATTTCACATACTAATTTAAGGGACTTGAGTTTTATACAGGGGAGTGACTTGGCTGGATTTTGCATTCTCGATATATGGCTCTTGTAGCTAGGTATAGGATGAACTTGGGAAGTCAGGCTTGGAAATAGGAATTAGGTAGATTTGGCAGTAAACAGGCTTCACTATGTAAAAGAATAAGGATGAAATTGAAGGTACAGATTTGAGAAATATTCAGGAAATAAAATGGATAGGATTCATTAATAGGTTATTTATGGAAATTTAGGGGGAGTGAGTGAAATGAAGGAATGACTCAGGTTTCTGGTGTGGTGGATGGTTGTGCCTTCGGATATAACAATAAATACAATAAAAAGAACGTATTTATTAGATTAGATGATGAGTTCTGTTTTGGACCTTTTGAATTTTATGTGCCGATGGGCTTTCCACATGAAGATTTCCAACAGATGGCTGAACATCTGAAGGTTAGGTGAGAAGTTTGAGTTTGAAACCCAAGTCTGGGAGCCATTGAATGGACATTCTCTTTAGTATCAGCATCATGTTCATAATCAATATGAATATACTGAGTGTATATTGAGCAAACAACTCAAGAACCAGGAGGTGGAAGAACTCTACTTAACCTTGTTTAATTTGCTTAACTTTGAATTCACCTGAAACATACTTTAAAAAATTGAAGAACAAACATAACCAGCATCTTTTAAAAACTTTATGTTCCCCCCAATTTTAATCCTAGCATCAAAGTAGCATATCAAAATATAATTTGAATTAACTTGATAGACCATTTAATTGGAGTTCTTAGAACTGAATGTCTAGTGTATGCAGAACACTGAATTCATTGCAAAAGACTTCAAAGGCAAAGGCAGTCCATATAATGATTTTGGCAATAAAAAGAATTTAATTTTTCCTCTCTCAGCTCAAGTACAAGTCATCTCGGGAGAAAAATTACTCCCAGATGAGTTTACAATCGTCAACAATCCAAAATTTAACCAAATTGGATCATCACACACTGTATTTGGAAGGAAGACTGACAAAGTGTTCTTTCAGTAGATTCTAGGAAGTGTAGGACTTACGTAACTATAGTGGCCCTGGAAAATGGTTATTGCCTAAAGATCAGGAGTAATTAAGTCTAATGCTATTCATTTGTAGGAGAGTTTTCCAATAATAATTTTGGTAAATGACATCTTATAAAAACAAAAAACAAGAGAGTATAAACTGTAGAATGATGAATACAGAAACTGACCAATATTGCAGTATTTTGAACTTCAATTCATCATTTAATTGGGATTTCATTCCCAAGACAGAATTGATTAATAATGTAAATAGTTTCCAGTACTTATGTAGTGCTTACAGTGTGCCAGTTGCTGGTCTAAGCACTTTACACATATCCTCACACCACCCTGTAAGAGGAATCCTGTTATCAGCCACCTTTAACACATGAGGAAACTGAGGCAAACAGAGGGCAAGCCAACTTGCCCGAGATCACATAGCTACTAGTTGGTGGAGCAGGTAGTCTACCCTCAGAGTTACGGTAGATCCAGGTAGATTACCCTTAGATTCCATGGTAGACCAGGTAGACTGCCCTCATAGCCCATCGTAGGTGGATTCAGGTAGTCTGCCCTTAGATCCCATGGTAGACCCAGGTAGTCTACCTGAAGAGTCAGTGGTACACTCAGGTGGTCTGCTTTCAGAGTCCCTGCTCTTAACCACAATCCTAGTGTAAATGATAGTGAATGCAACTGGTAAACAGTATATGTATGCATTGTGGAGTTCTACAAAGTATGGAGATGACATGATTCTTGCCCCTTAAAAAATGCAGTCTCTGGCACTGTTTCCCCAATAATTTGCTTTGTAACACACCACAATGATGCTTTTGACTTAATTTTCCCTACTGTTGTGTAAAGGTGATATTACACATGTTCCTTATATTTAAAAAAAGAGAATTTTTAAAAATAAAAAGCTTAAATTATCTCTTTAGGTTAATTGTATCTTATAGTGATGTATAAATTAGGTGTAGAGATTACCAATTTTAGGAGGTTTTATAAAGACCTCAATGTGTGACAGCATAGGTATATACTTTGCTTTTTACCCAAGAAATGTAAATGGAAATTATTTTAATCAAATAATTCAAAAGGTACCAGGCATGCATACTATTAAAAGTTTTATTATTAATACTTTTCATTTTTTAATTATAAAAGTAATATATAATCACATGATAGAACATTTGGAGATAAAATACAAAAATCTGTAAACCCAGCAGCTCTTATACCGTATAGTCTTATTTCCTTAGAGTCTTTCCCTGTGTATCTAGTCTTACATTATTGTAATAATAGCATATTTATTATTTTGTGCTTTAGGAAGTTTTAATTTTACTCTTTAATATTATTGAAGATCCTTTTTTTTGGGTAAAAATAGTGTACTAATTTGTCTTTTGGATATTCTGGGGTTGCTTTGTAGTCTATACCAAGTTCACATATTACAATTCAGAAACATTTTGTGTTATTCTCCTCACCCATATCTCTGTTCCAAGCCTTGGCTTTCCTCAGCCAGGTCCACTGATGCCCCCTACCTGCAGGCTGAATCTTGCATGGTACCTGAGCCATTCTTACCTGAGTCAGCAGTTACATCTTTAGCTTCAGACCCACTGATGTAACTTAGAGTTAGTTCTATCCATCCCAGACCTTAGATTCATTTGCACAGCTGTTTATATTCCTGCTTTCTCTCAGCTGACCCTCCACCCCGCAAATCCCTCTACTGCTGGTTGCCGTGGGATCAGCCCTGGGCCCTCACTTCATTGCTTTCCCTTCATCTCTCCTCATCCTTCAATTGCCAGTTTTAGATGACTTGGCCGGGCTTCCTGTCTGTAGTAACCCCCTTCTCTCCAAATGCTCTTCTTCATCATGTAGGCTCCTTCTGGGCCTTTGTCACCCCTTTCTTACTTCCTGCCACTTTCATCCCCTACCTATTCCCAGTCAGACTTTGTGTCTGACACCTGTACAAGATTTTCCAGCATTGCCTCCTGAATTCTGATTGAGACTTCTCCTTGGAATCTTTATTCTTCTGCTTTATTCATTGAATTCAATTTATGTCTTGCCCGAGTATGCCCTTTGGACCAAGTTCCTCTGACTGGCCCACCATATTCTCAGTTGCCAGGTGCTACAGGTGGTTCCCTTGCCCTTGGCATGTGCTCTGTCCTGGGACTAGGCCTCTGCCTGTCTCTCTTCTCTTTCCATGTTGGTCTCTGTTGCAGAGGCCTGAGACCACCCAGGACAATGTCAGCATGGTTTCCCCAAAGACAAATTACTGTATAAAATCAAGAGAGTAAAAGAAGAATTTTAATGCATATGGGAAAAAAATTATTCGCTGATTTTTGTTAAATCTCTTCAGATCCTTTTCCAGGTGAACTATTTATCACTTGAAGCAAAAAGGAACAACTGTCTATGTTATGTCCAGACGTCTTTGTACTGTGTAGGCTCTAGATGCATTGCATGTTGTGTCTAGATTTAACATGACTATAACACATGAAATAAAAGAATCCATCAATACAGACTAAATTAAAATTGGAGTCGCATAAAGAGAATCTATGGTGAGCTGTCTTTGAGTTGCCTCGTTTATTCTTATTGATGAATTTTCATAACTTACTCCTTGAATAAATTATCCAAGAATCAGTATGTGATTTTCTTTATATATTACTTCATATTTGTATAAAGATACTGCCATAATAAAATCTTATAATGATTACTGTTTTTACTATTTGGATGGGCTGGATGTTTCTTATAATGATTAGTGTTTTTACTCTCCAATTGGACTGAATTTTTCATTTACAATTTATATAAAAATGGAACAACATTGCAAGTCTGCTGTTAAAAAAGGTACAATAATTCTTTCATTTTTTTCAACTCTAGGGACAGTTAGATCTTTTCCTTCTTTGTCATATATATAATTGGCCATATCAGTAACATGATTACAATATGCAACTCCTTTCCACCAAGACATCACATTTGGGTATTCTCTTCTTTAATTTCAATCTCCTGACATTTTGTCATTCTTATCCCGACTTATATGTGGAATCATGTGGCATGGCCAGTTACAAGATGCAGCAGTTGGGCAGGTTCTGCAACAGGTTACTGGAGCAAGGCAGTTACAGGCAGTTGACTCTCTGAAGTGTGCCATTTCCATGGTATACGGTTGTGATGTCCAAGTGATCTGATGATGTCGCTCATAATCTGTTGAAAGCTGTTGCCCATGGAGAAATCTCTGAAAGGAGTAACGAAGGATCTCAGCTAATGGAAGAACAAGGCAATGGAGAGTCTAGTTAAGAATCAAGTCTAGACAGGCTGGTTCTTGATACCAGTTTGATGTTTTCAGACTAAGTGTTCCCTGTAGTTCTTCCCATACCACACTCAGAGGTCCTAAATTACATCACCCTTATGACTAAGAGGATTTCCAGTAGTTTCTCTAGGTTGCATGGGTTTGTCTTAGGGGTATACGTGCTATATACATGCAAAGAAGGGTTGTGAAAGATAGGGAAAAGAGTTCAAGTTAAGTGACGTTCCAGACCATCCATTCCTGCTTTACTCAACAGTGGTTTTATGTATATTACATATAGTTTTGTGTAGGAATTCCTTTGAGAAAAGTGGTTGCTTTAAAAAAGTTTGGGAACTACTCCTTGCATCTAGCACAGATAGAAAGACCCTGTTTAGTGCTGTCTCCTCTTTAGCTGTTGGTGTGATAGAGGTTTATTGAGTACCTGTTGAGTGCCAGGCCCTGGAACCCTTTACCACGCATCCTGGTCATGTCTTAGGCTCCTGAACAATTGCTGCTCTGTAATCTTAGCTTTTTCCTGTGGTTCTGCACACAACTCATTTATCTTTTATCTCTACACTTTTTTTGATGATCTTATTTATAATTTCAAAATAATTTCCATACTAAAGATTCCAAAATCTGTGTCTCCAGCCTGACTTTGCCACTTTGTACCTGTGTGAGGTTTAGAAGTCATCCTTCCTGAGCCTCAGTTTTCTTATTTGTACAACAAAATGCCCTTAACCTTCCCAACCCTATAAGGATAAAAAGAGTGGAGGCACAAGTTTGTAAATTGCACAGGTATGAAGAATAATATCGTTTATCTTGCTGTAATCAGTATCTTCAGGATCATATTTCTAACTTCTGGTTTTTTTTTGCAGGAATGCTTGTTTGTATGGAACTTGATACCTTAAACTTAAGATTTACTAATAGTACTCAGTCATTCCTTTTCCTTACATCAGACATAACCCTTGAGTTTGTATCTTATGAATGACACAATCTTTCCAACAGTCACTATATCTCAAAATCTTGAAAGCAGCTTTTAATCCCTTCTCCTCCTTTTAGGCCTTACTGTTACCACATTTCTTCAGGCCTTCATTGCAACTTGTCTGGATTATTATAATAATCTTATAACTGGTCCCCTGCCTTCAGTCTTTACTTCTCCTACTATGTCCTCTCTCCTGTTGCTGTAGTGTTTATGTTTGTTTGTTTTATTTATTTATTTTTTTGCTTTTTGTTTCTCGTCTCCTAAAAATATAGCCTTCTTGCACATGAACTTCAGTCTCCCCCCACCCCTCCACCTGTACATTGCAGTTAAGACTCGTCAGCCTTGCCTTCAAGGTCCTCTACAATATATATTTAATCTGCATTTGCAGTTTTTCCTTTTGTAGCTCCTGCATGAGCCTCTCTTCAGCCAAACTCTTTGTTCTCCAACAGAGTATTGACCACTTTTGCTTCTGGACCTTTCCACAGGCTCGTCTATCTGTCTGGAATGTCTTCACTTTGTTGTAAAACTACTGATTTTGTGAGGCCAGTTGAAAAATACCACCTCCATGAAAGTGTTTGTAACTTTTCCCTGAACAAATGTGATTTTCACTCTTCTCTCCTGAACCCACTATGTATGTCACTGTTCTTTAATTCATTTCCCAGCTACTCCCTGGTTGTATAATACTTCAGTATTATGTAAAATAATTACTTTGTTCTTAAGCTTAACTTAATCATTGTGTATCTGTTTCTTTGTGAACCATATTTTGAATCAGCCTCAGGCTCATGGTCAAAAAGTAGTTGGTGACAGTAATATATAATTTCATCTTATAGGTTATGTTCTGCCGTGTTATACATGCAAGAAGGAAAAGTGGCTCCCACCAGCTTCACTCTTGAAAATGTGAGGGGCCATTTTAATACTATTTTTTTCTTGATAAGATGCAGCAATATGTAGTGAGAGAATTATTTCAGGCATTGGTATTTATAGCCATGTTGAAATATAATTGAATGAAAGTACCTTCTAATTAGAAACTAACATTTTATAGAAAAAGTAAATTAACTCACTTTTGGAAAGATGTCTTGCCTGTTCTTGTCTTTGATTAATCTTCAGAGGGACATTTCTTTTTGTTTGTAGTTTGTATATCCCTATTTTAAGGTCTTAGGCTATGCATCAAATTCTTTTTGTATTATTACAAATCAACCAATCTTTTACTACTTTACTGTTGTCCACCATTCAGTCTTTATTGTTTTTTTAAATGCCAGAAAATAAAATGCAGAAACCCCACCTTATATTAATGTAATTTTATGGTTAAGATTTTACATTCACAAAAGTCTAGAAATTCAAAGTTATAGTTCCCAAAAGAATCCTAATTCAGTCACATTGCATAAACTGATATTAAGGCTGAAATGTGTCATCATTACAGTAATGCAAAATACTCATATATGCATGAGGACACAGTTATGGTTGCTGAGGGAACCATAATTTTGGATTTTCTGACTTTTTTTGCACATACAATTTCAACCATAATGTTGCTAATGCATTTATTTTCATTGACTCTGAAGTAATATATTTGTTGCTATGTTTATCTTTAAAATAAGTTTTCATGGACTCTGTTTTTTTCTTCTATGTATCTATAAACCTATACTTATAGATATCTGATGTCCCTACAAAGAAAACTACCTAAGAAATATTTCTATATAAAAATAGTTTTTTGCTGCATGTATACTCTTATCCTTCCTGCCTTTCTCTCACACACACATACACACACAGCCTCACACACTTATGTTACATTCTGGCACATTATAGAAGCAGGTAGCATATCCACTACCTGCTGTTGAAAGTGTTGACGATACTGAATTATTTATTCCATCTTCTACACTATCCAAAATCATTTTGGGTACTTTGACACATTTTGGTCTCTTCCATATGGATACTTCATGGTGGCAGAGTTGCCAGATGCTCAGGTTTTGTGACAGTCTTAGTTTTTCAAGGACTGTTGGAATATTCTTGGGAGAATCTCTCGCCTTGTTACTGATTCCTATGGAGTGGTAAAATACTAACATTTTTTTGAAAGTGTTTTTCAAGACAAGGAGTTATTACAAAAAGTTAGTAGAATGTCCCATCTGAGAGTATTTCACTTTGGGGACTTAGCAATGGAGCAGTTTGTCATGAAATTTATTTGCAGTGAGTTGGCATCACCCTGACAGTAATATTAACAGTATATATGAATTTGGGGATTAAAACAAAGTTATTTACAATATCAGATTTTAACTCTCATACAACTTCAGCCCATTGTTTATATCTCAGTTGCCAAAATGCAAAGATGAAGAGCAGGATATCAAGTCTAGCTTATCTTTTTATCCCTTATCTACTATATGATAAACATGTAAATATATACATATATATATATAAAATATACTGAATATTTGCTTAATTGAACAGAATGTGGATATTTATGGTCCCAGGCAATCCCAGGAATGTGGGATTTATGGTCCCTTTTTCTCTGCAGTATTAATAGAAACACACACTCTCCCCCCTTTCCAAGCCCTGCCCTTAATACATACTGAACTGGAAATTCTCCTTATCTTTAATGTCCATCTCAAGCGTTTTCTCCTAAAGCCTTTCTGGCTTTTCCATACCAAGTCTGAGGTTCCCTCCTTGCCTCTCTCATGGCTTCTGTGTATTTCCTGACATTCCCAGACCACTGTTATGCACAAGTAGAGGAAAGGGAAGAAAGGACTAACTCAAGAGGGATGCTTCCACACTGTGCCTTAGGTATAAATGTCTTGTATGGCAGAGAGAGGCTTTAGATGACTTTCTGTGACCTATGGCATGTGAGCTTCAGTTGTAGACAGTGGAAAATTCACATAACATTGAGACTCAGATGGATATCTGTAGTGAGCCTTTAGTGCATATTTATATGCACGTTCAAGTACTTTTGTCTATATTGTGTGGAGAGAAGGGGTGAAACATGGTCAAAGAAAATTTTTCTAGCTGTTTTTTTTCCCTCAGTGAATGGGTTCCCCCCCCCCCCAATTTAAATGGAGAGTATTTTCATTTCAGTGTCTAACTTGAAACTGCTCCCGCTATTGGAGTTAGAAGACAGGCTCACTAGCAGCACCTGTGTCTTCCTTTCTATTACTGAGTATCTTGGTTCCAGTTTTGCCTCTAACTGGCTCACCCAGGGCAGGTGACCTCATTTTGTGCTTCTCAGTCACCTGTTAAGGAAGTGTGACCTTGGGAATTCCTCCAGCTGTAGTATTTGATCTCACATACACTGTAATATAGTAGGTGAGACCAAGAGATGCATCTCAGAAAGTTACCGTGTCAAGCAGATTGTGTTGAATGACCTCAATACTTCATTTTTAGATAATCTTAACAGTATTGTTTATATAGCATTTTCTACTTTTCATCTGTTTTTCCCCCCCTGTACCTATGTATATATTAGTTACTTTAAAAAAAAAAAAGAGGGCAGGGACTTCCCTGGTGGTCCAGCGGTTAAGACTCTGTACTCCCAATGCAGGGGACCTGGGTCCAATCCGTGTTCAGGGAACTAGATCCCACGTGCATGCCACAGCTAAAGATCCCACATGCCGCAACTAAGACCTGGAGCAGCCAAATAAATTTAAAAAAAAGAAAAAAAAGAGGGCAATTATTTAAGCTGTGGTCAAGGGAAGCATACTAAAAAAATTTTATTTGTGAAACTTAGCATGCATGTAGAAAAATTTATAATTTTCATTTTACTCTATTAAAATAGGAAGTTTTGATCTTTCAAAAAACTAGCTTTCAGGTGTTTCCCCTTCTGTGCTATAGATTGGGAGACATAATCTTAGAATTTTCACCTTGTTGTCTTGATGAGAAAGAAACTCAGGATTAGCAAACTAATGTTTATAAAACGTCTCATCTTTAAAATAAAAGTATGAAAGGCCGGGACGCAGTCTGGGGACTCACACCTTCAAATTCTTTTTCTATTGCAGATGTACTACATTAGTTAACGTTTCACTCTCCTAAACATTTTTTGAGTGCCTACTGTGTACGGTGCACTCTGCTGGCTTTGACTTTTGTAATTAATTACCTAGTGACACACTTACAATTAAAGTGATGGGTAAAATAACAAAACATTGGTGATAATAAATAAATTATTTGTGGGGTGGTATTTCTTCAAATGGCATATTAAGCACCAAATTCAGGGAAGCTTTCAAAGAACTGTCTTGGACTTGCCAAAACAAACATAGGAGAAGTAATCAAAACAGGAATAATCTCTATGAGAAGCATAACAACAAAATGACACAAATCAAATGATAGAACAACTCACTAGAATATAGGACTCTGGGAAGCAAATTGAAAACAAATACTCATAAGCATGGAAAAATTTAGTTTTTTATGACTGATTATAGAAGGACTGAATATTTAGGAAGCATTTTCTTTTGTGCTTGTTAATTTTAGCAGTAAATGTAATTCAGTAAAAATAGCAGGTTAACATATTTTTCCTTGTTAGCTTATTAGTTATTTGGGCACAAAACACCTTTCTCTCTATGGTTATCAGGAATAGTTTAGTTCAGGGGGCCGTAACCCCTGGAACTGGGCCTCACGGCGGGAGGTGAGGGGCAGGTGAACGAGCAAAGCTTCATCTGTATCTATGGCTGGTCCCCATCGCTCGCATTACCGCCTGAGCTCCGCCTCCTCTAAGATCAGCCGTGGCATTAGATTCTCATAGGAGCGCGAACCCTACTGTGAACTGTGCATGCGAGAGATCTAGGTTGCAGGCTCCTTATGAGAATCTAATGCCTGATGATCGGATGTGGAGCTGAGGTGGTGATGCTAGCGCCAGGGAGGGGCTGCAAGTACAGATTCTCATTAGCAGAGAGGTTTCACTGCACAGAGACCATAATAAATCAATTGGTTGCAGAATCATATCAAAACCCTATCATTGAGTAGCAAGTGATGATTAAGCTGCATCTGGTGGCAGCTTTATAGTGGCAGGTGAGTTGATGTACTTCAGTTGTACAGCTGCATCTGGTGGCAGGCTCTAAGTCAGAATCCGACACTTATTTTAGTTCTCGTGCGGCCCGCCCATTATTTTATTTAACACTTCCATCCACGCCGCTTTCCCGCACTGCGCACTTGTCTGAGTCACAGTTTTGGTAAGCCCACAAGGTAACCCTACCCAAATTAGTAAAAAAGCAAATGTCACTGGAGAGCTTATTTGAAAGGGGAAAGACCCAGTGATGAGAGAGCAGAAGGCTCTTAAGACTGCCAACAAGAAGAAAGCTGCATTTAAAAGAAAATACCAAGAGACATACTTAAATTACAGGTTCATTGCAACAGGTGATTCACATTCTGCAAGCCCGCTTTGTATAATATGTGGTGACAAAAAAATAAAAAAAAAAAAATAAAAAAAAGGGCTTCCCTGGTGGCGCAGTGGTTGG
>NW_020173124.1:3385474-3547637 GCF_003031525.2 Neophocaena asiaeorientalis asiaeorientalis | reverse complement strand
AAAAAAAAAAAAACAATATGTGGTGACCAGCTATCCAACAAAGCCATGAAAGCTTCAAAACTGCTTCGCCACGTGGAGACCAAGCACCCTGCATTAAAGAACAAGCCTTTGGAGTTTTTCCAAAAGAAAAAAAAGTGAATACGAAGAACAGAAGTAATTATTGAAGGCCACCACTTCATCAAATGTGTCTGCACTGAGAGCATCATTCTTAGTGGCTAACCTCATGGCTAAAGCTAAGAAGCCCTTTACCGTTGGTGCAGAGTTGATCCTGCCTGCTGCTAAGGACACTGTCATGAACTTTTAGGAGAGGCTAGCACCATAACTAGACGAATTGATGGAATAGCAGAGGATATTGAGGCACAATTGTTAGGCTTAATGAGTCACTGTGATACGCAGTCCAGGTTGACAAGTCTACCGATGTTGACAATGAGGCATCGGTGCTTGTTTTTGTGCGATATGTTTTTTTTTCAGGAGGATGTGCATGAGGATGTGTTATGTGCACTTTTGTTGCCAGCCAACACCACAGCTGCAGAACTATTCAAGTCTTTGAATGATTACATATCAGGAAAAGTGAATTGGTCATTTTGTGTCAGTATATGCACGGAAGGAGCAGCTGCCATGACTGGACGGCTTCCTGGTTTCACTACTCGGTTCAAAGTGGTCGCTTCCGAATGTGAGCCTATACACTGTGTCATCCACAGAGAAATGCTGGCTAGCCTAAAAATGTCACCTGAACTTAACAGCGTTTTGCAGGATGTGATGAAAATTATCAACCACATTAAAGTACATGCCCTTAACTCACGTCTGTTTGTGCAGCTCTGTAGGAGATGGACGCAGAGCACACACGTCTACTCTTACACACAGAAGTGAGATGGCTTTCTAAAGGTAGATCACTGGCCAGAGTTTCTGAGTTATGAGAGCTGCTCTAGAGATTTCTTTTAGAAAATCAGTCACCACTGGCAGCACATTTCAGTGACACAGAATGGGTTGCAAATCTTGCTTACTTGTGCGACATATTCAACCTGCTCAACGAACTCACTCTGTCACTTCAGGGGAGAACAACAACTGTGTTCAAGTCGGCAGATAAAGTGGCTGCATTCAAAGCCAGACTGGAATCATGGGGGTCGAGTGAACGTTGGGATTTTTGACATGTTTCAAACATTGGCAGAGATTTTGAAAGAGAGTGAGCCGGGGCCTTCTTTCTCCCAGCTGGTGCATGGTCACCTATCTTAGCTTTTGAAAGAGTTTGAGCATTACTTCCCAACCACAAAAGACCCCCAAACTGGGAAGGAATGGATCCACAACCCAGTTGTGAATAAGCCAGGTGAATCGACTTTGTCCATGTTAGAAGAGGATCAACTGCTTGAGATCGCAAATGACGGTGGCCTTAAAAGTATGTTTGAGACAGCTTCAAATCTCCATACATTCTGGATTCAAGTCAAGGCGGAGTATGCTGAGATTGCCACAAAAGCACTGAAAAGCCTGCTTCCATTTCCAACATCCTGTCTTTGTGAAGCAAGGTTTTCTGCAGTGACAGTGACCAAAATGAGATCACGGGGTAGGCTGGACATAAGTAACACACTTTGGGTGTCACTGTCTCCCATTGCCCCCAGACGGGACCATCTAGTTGCTGGAAAACAAGCTCGGGGCTCCCACTGATTTTGCATTATGGTGAGTTGTACAATTATTTCAATATATATTACGATGTAATAATGATAGAAATAAAGTACACAATAAATGTAATGCGCTTGAATCATCCTGAAACCATCCCCCCACCACCACCCCGGTCCGTGGAAAAATTGTCTTCCATGAAACTGGTCCCTGGTGCCAAAAAGGTTGGGGACCACTGCTTTAGTTGACACGTCAGGTAGCAGATATTATTATTGTCGTCATCATTGTTGTGATTCTTTTAACTATTCCTGTGCCTTAATATTCAAGCCTAAATGATGATAATATCTAAAAGCAACTCTGCGCTTGCCTGTGGTTTGTTTCTCAGGCTTGTGCCTGAACTGAGCTTTATGTATCTATTTAAGCAGTAGCCTTTGGCTTGACAGGTCACTGTGTCCTTAGATGTATGTAATCTTTGACAACACTGGTGGGGTTGAATTGGAGTGACAAAGGACTTATACCCATTACCTTGGGTCTTTATTCTCCCAACTTTATGATATTTAGAAATGAACTCCAGGGACTCAGGAGTGGCATGAACTTAAGATCAAAGAACATTCCAATATAAAATGATATGCTGCTGTTAAGGAATAGTCTTCTACAGTAGATTAATCATGAGGGGAATTATAAATATTTCACATACTAATTATATTAGTTTATGGAGATAAAACACCATATGACGTGTTCCCAGCACACTCAGCGAGTTAGATGCGCTTTACATGTTAATTGACTTACTTCATCAAGGCTGACAATCACGAATCCCTGAAGATGACAGGAATTATTATCATGATATTGTACATTCCTGATCTTTATACCAGGTTGACACCTACCTTTCCCCAGGAGTTCCTTTTCTTTGGATGGTATCTTCAGTTCTTGATATTTTAGCATGGTGAAGTAGAGAACAGTGCCTGACGTATTATTAAGGACCCTGAGGAGAAAGTAATGGGCTCCATAAAAAATGACATCAAATAAAACTTCCTAGAATTGTACTGGATGCTGAAGTAAGAAAAGTGCTTTCTTTGGGGGGCATGGGATGCTTTCCAACTTGTTTTTTAATGGTAGAAGTGACTATCATATTGAACACTTTAAATAAAGAATCAACCAGCTTGATTTTCTCAGTATCATTGAGGTAATGAATGGATGATTGATTCATTCAGTCAGTCATTTATTTGGAAACATTTATTGAGCACCTGAGATAAGACAATGAACAAGGAAGATATAGGGCTTGCTACAAAGGAACTTAGGATCCAGAGTGGTAACTGCCATGTTAGGGAAACTACCAAAGAAAAGAACAGCAGATCCAATTTATCTCATCAAAGAGTATATACTCTAATGGGAGGAAACAAGACCTACAGTTATCTCACTCCTTATCTCTGGAAAGAGATGGTGTTCACCAAGTCTCCGTATCAGGAATTCACTGACCACCTTGTAAAGACCCACACCAGAGTTTCCGTGCAGAGGACCCAGGCTCCAGCTGTAGCCACCACATAGTTTTCTATGAGAAAAATAAAGTGAATGAAGCTAGTTAAAAAAAAAAAAAAAAGAAATGAAATATGGTGGAAACAAGTAGCACAGTATGTAAAATTATATAGCAAACCAGACCCACATTTTTAACAGACATGTTTGGTGACCAAGCCCTTTAGTTTAATTAAATCTCCAATGAAGTTTCTTTCATTGGTCTATTATATATTATCTTTAGTTACCTACTGGACACTCCATTTATATTCAACATTTGTAAAATCTGTCTCTGTATTTCTCCTCTACTCCAACTGCTGATTTGTTTTCTCCTCTTGTGTTAAGGAATGTTACTACTACCCATCTGATTACACAAGCTAGAAACCTTTGAGTCACCCTTAGCCTGTCCATCCCAGTCATCATCATTTCTATTTCCTTTGTTGCTCTTAATATCAGCCATTTCTCTCTACTCCCCCCGCCCTGACCACCTCCTCATTATTTCAGTCAGCTGACTCCTTCCTGTTATTTAGGGTGTTGCTTAGATTGCATTTCTTCAGGAGGTTCTGCATTGATGGTCATCACCTTTCTGCAATTTGTCTAACTGTAATCTCCCAGTAAATACGTGATGAATGAAGGGATGAAATGAAACTGCTCAGGTTAGTACAGTTCTTCGTACCATTTATATTCTTTTATTTCTCAAACATAGACTATAATAAAAAGTACAGTTAGCAGGAAACAGTGAGTCACATTCTAATCTTAGATGGTTCAAAATCAGTGTGGAGTAACTGAAAAAGCAGAGACTTTGTGGCCACATCAACTTGGATTTGAAACTCATCTCTGCCTCTTAGTAACTGCTATTGTCTTAGCACTTCACCAAACCTCTTGTAATACTTTAATTTCTTAGTTGGTAAAATGGGGATAATAGGACATATCTTTTAGGATGATGATTAAATAAGATATACTTTAAAAACCTTGCATAATACATGGGTCCCTGTCTTTCTTTAGAACATTACGGAGACTTAAGTATCTCATTATCAAAAAAAGTGACGATGGAGAGCCGTGGTTTTAAGTGAATTGGTTTTATCTATATTTGGTTATGTGTAGAACAACTTCCCTTGTTTTGAGAGTGGTAGTGATGGTGGTACTTTATTTGATTCCTTTTCCTCTCATTTTACTACCACTTTTCTTAGCCAGTGAGCATTTATAACTCAGTTAATTAAGGATAGTAAGAAGAAATAAAGCCTTTCCAGTATGATAATAAATGTACAGTGGATCCCCATATGGCTAACAGATAAAGTATGAACTTCTCATCCTGCATTCGGGTACCTCTAGGTCTGGTGGAAGATCACCTTTTCAGTCTTACTTCCTTTTATTCAAACCCTAAACTTTAGCCACTGTCCTTCCTCTCTGACTTATTTAAATAGCACTGATCCTTCTAGACCCAAAACATCAGGACCCAGGCCTCCCCCTGCTATACCCTCAGTAAACTTGAGACTTCCTGGTTTTCTGCTGCCCTTAGTTTTCTCTTCTTCCTCTGAATGGATAGGGCTTAGTGCCTCTGCCTTCATTCATAATCAGCCTTGCACTGCTTGGTTACATTTCTTGTGCAAGACAGAGCTATTACTTATCTTTTTTATTGCTATTTAATGTTTCCTCTACTTATGGCTTGTTTTGCCAATTACATTGTCAGCTCTTTTGGCACAGGGGTGATATACCTCTTAGCTTGTCAAGTCAGGAGACTTGATAATATTTTGATTTGTTGACTTATTGATAGATGGTGTAAAACAGATATATCTATAAACGTTCTGAATGGTTCATGGTACCTTGTGTCTTACAAGAATACTCTTAACAGATGCTAGTCCCAAAATATATAAAAAATGTTTCTGTACACAGTAAAAATTTCAGTTTATTTATGTTTTTTTTCAATAATAGGGCCCATCCTCCCTTCCTTTTCTTCCTTTCTTGTTACAAACATAATTACTAAGTATCTTTTATGGATTAGATACTATGTCAGATACCAAGAGTTAAAACACTTGAGAGCTTGCTTGAGTAATTTAAGAGATACCTGAATTTAAGTGGCACTGGTAGCTAAGAAAACACCACAGGTGTTACGTAATTTGTCTCTTTAAGCATCTGTAAGGCAGGTCAGAGTGTTAATGACTGTAGAGTGGATAGATGTTAAGAAACCAGTTGGAGATTTTGCTCAGTGGCAGATCCTACCTACAGACCTCAATTCCCTGCTTTCTGGACAAGTGTTCTTTACACTGTGATCTCCTAGCCATCATGATAAGCACAGGAAAGGAACATTACATGGTGGAAAAACTGACCTATTAATTGATGCTACATCATGGGACAGCTATTGGGAAGCTGGATACTGTGTTAGCCTGTAAATTACCCCCCGCAAGAACCTAGGAAATTAAATGACTCCATTTCTTTTTCCTTTAAATATGCTTCCATCTTGAATTTTTAATTGTTTTAGCAAATGGAAACATTTGGTTACGCACATTCTTCAAGGTTTTTGAAAATCCATAGCATTTAAACGTGCAGTAGAAATGTTCTAATTAAGATAAAGTAACTGACAACTAGAGCATAGTTAAAACGAAATTTTGTATATCAGTGATTAATAAATGTTAGAACTTTCTACACAGGTTTTTATAAATTAAAAATATATATTTAAGCCGAAGACTTTTGAAATGTTTGGGAGTAATTTTCACGTATGCATGTATGTATCATTGAGCTTCTGTTACATTGAGTGATACAGCAGAGGAAAGGATAGCACTCCTCTTTCACTTCTCACATCCAGTTCATCAGCAAACCTGGACAGCACCATCAGCAAAAACCCAGTCAGTCCGCTTCTCAGCACCATCAGCGCTATCATTTTAGTCCAAGAGACTGACATTTCTTTTCTCTTCCCTACTCTTCTCCCTTCTTGCAAAGTGATTCCTTACAGTCTGTTTTCCATACAGCAGTCAGAGTAAAGTTCTCTGATAGTAAAAAAATAATGAAACATTTCATGAAATACGTAAACAGATACAATAGAAATACAAGAGATCATACAAGAAAAATTTTAAACTTTATAGATTTAAATAAATCTAAAAATCATGAATCTAAAAATTTAAAAATCATGTTCGGGTCATTGATAGTATGACACATCGTACCATGAAATCTGTTAAAATATATGTTTCAGAAATAATTTTTAACATAGAAAAACATGTATTAAAAGCAAAAAAAATTAAAATTGCAATAGTTTATACATATTACAAAGTGAAAGAATAAAGGTAAATTCACCCAATATGCATTTATTATTTTGTCATTTCCCTAGTTAAAATCCTTCATTCTCTTTCCATTGCTCTTACCATAAAATTCAAAATTATTTTCATGTCTCATGAAGACCCATAGACTTCCTCAGCATCTTCTCTGGCCATTCATTGAATTAATTGCTCCAGCTTCCTTGGTCCTTATTCAGTTCCTCAGCCTGCCAATTTTCTTCTTGCCTGAGCTACTTTGTTTTATATTTTAGGTCCATTATTTAGCCTAGTACCTTGCAAATAATAGATGCTCAATGTATACTGACTAAATGAGCACCAGAATGCAAATAGTGGCCATCTCTTTTGGGGTGGTTGTGCATGATAGTTAATTTATAATTTTTGTACTTAAAACATTTTCTGTAATGACCATGTGTTTTCTAATTATCAGAAGGAAAAAATGGCATTCTGGCATTCTAGAATTGGAGACCCTGGTAGGTGAAATTCAGCAAATCAGGAGGAACTTAGAAATTAGATTATCACAAGTAGATCAAGGGTCTATACAAGAAAATCAATTCAGTGAGGAATTGCATTCAGGTAGGATGGGTGGAGTGTTGGGTTAAGGGAAGCTGGTCCATCCAGAGTTGTGCTTTCCCATTAATTTATGGCTATTTAATTTAAACTTAAAGTGAATTTAAAATTTAGTTCCTCAGTTACACTAACTATACTACAAGTGCTTGATAGCCATAAGTAGCTAGTTGCTGCTGTATTGGACAGTACAGATATAGAATATTTCCTTCATTGCAGAAAATATTGTATCACAGGAAGTACAGGATCTAGAATTCTGGGAGTAGATATCAAGGAACAGGAACTCAAGATAGGCAACAAAAGAACGAAGAAAGACTTAGGGGGTGAGGCTGTGCAGCGTGTATCTAGACAAGGAATTTAAGTATTGAGCAAGGTGACACAGCTGGAAGATGGCATTCACTCTTCTGTCAAAGGCTTGTTGAAAGTCCTGCAGGGAATTATTTAAGTATAAATAACAACCCCAGTTGGTATCTGTGTTAAATTGTGTTCTGTACCCCATTATGTGATAAATGGTTTCGGAAGGTGGGGGGCTATTGAAAAAACTTCATGGGTCAAGAGTGAGATAATTAGTCCATGAAGGATTTTCTCCTAGATTGTATATGGTGGTGGTTGGAATATTGAATGCCTGTCCTCTGTTTCTCATTTCACTGACCCTTCATGCCATTTAAGGTATAAAGGTATGCATCTTGATAATAGTCGTCACACTCCTACAGTGCTTATGTATATTTTAACATCTCGTTTGACATATTAAGAAAATAGGATAAAAGGCAAACAACTAGTGTATCCAAACTGAATCAAAGAAAAATAAAATCTAGAATTTCATTGTGTTGAATGATTTTGGATTCCTTAAGCAAATATGACTCAGATTGTAGGTATAATGTGCATTGAAAATACTTGAAGCATGTATATGCATACAGTCCCAAATACCTAGAACGGCATTCACGTACTTTTACAGCACAGAGCTGTTTTGGTTAGACGATTATAATAGCAGCTTACTTATACTTTTGGTGAGATGGTAAGCTAATGATGTAGCCATTAATTTGAATTTAGCAGACATTTTAAATATAGGTTTCTCTTACAGAGACAAAAGTTGCAATTTAAAGCTCTTTGGTGGTCTAAAAACAGCTTAATTCTGTAGTAGCATGGTAATAAGTACTAATCCAGCTTATACAGTGATTGTAGTATGTCATGTTTGTGAAAGATTGCCCAACTGCTTTCTCTGGGTTTTATGTTAATTTAAAAATATTAAACATAAAACCTTATAACATCTTCATGCTGAGATAAACTGTTCAATTTAACTTGTGCTCAAGCAGCAGCTGTCAGGAATTATCTTGTTCCTAGTGGTTTTTGCTTTCACCTTGTGCCCTTTCCTGCCAGAGACACAGTGTGGGGTGGTAAAGCTCACCTTGTTAGGATTTATTGCTTAAATAATACCTGAGGCAAGATGAACATTGGGAGCCTAGGGATTAGCTGCTGATTGAGTGATGTCATTCATTGCATTATACAATTTGTTTTTAATTGATGGAGGATGGCAAAGAAAAAATTGCCTATGAATCTTACCTGCATTTCTTTTGTGGGCATCTTCATCACTTCTTTTTAGGTGTCATTGAGCTGAATATTTGAGGAGTTGCTTATTGTCTAATTTAACTTCCATTTTACAAGCAAAAAAGCAAAGAGAAATGTTTTACTAATGTAGGAGATAATTCCCACAATTTAGAAGTAGTGCGTGCTATTTCAAGATTAGTTATAAAAATAAAATGAGTTTCCTGTTAATGACTGAACAAACTGAAGGAAGTGTTGGTGTGGGCAGTCCCAAATGGGTAATATTATGAAAATCATTGCCATTTTACTTCTGAATGTATTGCATTCTCTCGTTTGAGAGCTTTTATTTGAAAGTCTCAATTTTAGATTTGGATTCCTTGATTGTGGATCAGCTGGTAGGTAGGGTAAGGAGAGGCGGTATGTGGTAGGAGGAGAGTGAAGGGCTTGCTTTAGTTAAACATTTGCTACAGATGTTCCACCCTGAGGATAGTTCTCTTGGAGGAAATGAACAATTGGAGTCTGACTAGAAATACATATATGATGGGTTTACTGTTTATGGAATGTGGCATATTTTTCCCTTCTACTTACTGCCATTTAATGAATATCCTCCCAAATTTGTAGTTTTATAAATGTATAACTTAAAAATTTGCAAGACTAGATCAGTGAGTTACAATATATCATTTATTTAGATTAATCAAATGTTAACATTTTGCACATTTATTTCTATCTATGAATATTTGAATATTTGTTTTTAGTGGCCTTTGGACCGAACTATTTAAGACTTAGTTGCAGACATCATTACGCTTCACATGTTAATAATTCAACACGTGTCTCCTAAGAATGAAGATATTCTCCTACATAATTGCAGTAAAATCAATACACTTCAATTTATGATTGATAAAACTTTACAATTTTATATTCAGAGTTTCCCTGTTGTTCTTATATCTTCTACAGCTGTTTTTTATTTTTTTCCCCATTCAGTATCCCATCAAGTATCACACATTGTATTTTGTTTGGGGGTCTTTTTATTTCCCTTTACTCTAGATTTTTTTCCTTTTATGACCTTGACCTTTTTTGGAGATCCAGCCCATTTATTTTGCAGAATATTTGTCTGGCTATTTCCTCACGACCAAATTCAGATCAAGCATTTTTGTCAGGAATTGGTGATCTCTATCTTTCTCAGTGTATCACATTGGGAAATACATGATATCCCTTTGGCCCATTATTGTTCATATTAAGTTTGGTCACTTGGGTAAGTTGATGTCTACCAAATTTCTTCATTATAAGGGTACGGTTTTTTATAATTAATGAATAGATGGAAGCTGCAGTTAATGAGTTTTTCTTCCTGGTGTGTGAAAAACACTGAGTTTGCTCAGGTCTTAATGATTAACAATGAGTCATTGTTTGCAGTAGTTTGTTATGTTGGGACTGGGGAGTGGGAATAGAGGGGGGTGTATTACTCAACTTGATCCACAAGTTGCCATCCGTTTTATTTTAAGGAAAATATAGATTGACTGAGTTTAAATTTTATTGTTCTCTCTACTAAAGATCAGATTTGTAGATGAGCAAATATCTTCATATTTCAGAATTTTCAATCTAAATTTTAGAAAAGCTTATACTTAGTGGTGGTGGTGGGAATATTTTTGGAAAAAATAGAGGACATTTTCTGAACATGAATTTTCTATTTGCTTTAGTTGAGTACAAGTAGACAATTTTTAAAAATGCATCTCCTTGATAAGATTTTTTACTTTATAACAATAAACCATAACATTAATACAGCAATGTGAGTTTAGAGAGGTGGCTGCTTTTTGGTCTTATGTGCCTTTTTTAGCCCATGAAGAAGACACTTGAATTCCTCTTTATGATGTATGCACTTATTATGTAATCATTCTTCTTATGTGAAAGGCTAGTGCTGCAGATCATATAAACACCTGAAGTTAGCCATTTGGCTTGTCAGCAAGGGAGAATTTATAGTAGTTGTAATCATGGTAATAACAAGGATGCTATTTTGTATTTATTAAGTACAGTAAAAAGCGTTTGCAATGTAAGTGGTCCACAATGAATTCATATCTGTGGTGTAATGCATAGTACTTCGGGCTTAGAAGACTGGGAATCTCTGCTTTGCCACTACTACCAGTGTGATTCTAGAAAAAACCCTTAACCTTCTTGGACCTCATTTTTTAGAATGAGAATTAAAGCTGTAAGGGTCAAATGATGCTATATTATGTTATAAAGGTGGCATTCCATCAAAATTGTGCCATCTAAATGTCCTCAGCTGCTCAGGGAATGTAATTTGTCCCTCTTTTGTGTCCACACGTGTTAGCCACCTCATTAGTGAAATATTTCCGGGTTGTCCCAGACAGTTGTCTGTCTGTTCCTCTAGTACTTTGTTCATGCCACTGTTATTGGCAGCATTCATTCTGCAGGCTGTCTTGGTCATCTTTTCTGTTCTTCCTCGCTTGACCCTGGTACCTAGTAGGCATTTATGATAAATGTTTGTGGAATGAGTGAGTAAATAGACACTATTTCATTTATAACCATGGATAGGTAGACTTTCAGTTTCCTTTTTATCTCCCAAAGACAAGGAACCAGGCTTTCTTCATTTTTATAATTTATGTTTTATATAAGGGATATTACAGAGTGTACACATATGGTGCCATTAGCAGTCCAGTAATCGAGAAGAAAATATAAAAGAAAAACCCCCACAAATATTGCAGAATATTTAAAAGGGGGGCATAAGAAAACATGCCAAGAGAAAAAGCCCTCACTAGATAAGTCTATTGCATAAATCAAAAGGGTTTATGTCATAACACGAACACGTGCCATTCCTGCTCATATATTGAATTTCAGTAGTTGGTTGCATAAAGAAGTAAAGTGTAATGAAACTGGCAAGCAAAGTATTCCCCAGTCAGCCTTATCTTTGTTCCATTTGTCCTTCAGATGGAGCTTTTCTAGGCTTTTTTCAATAAAATCCATCCAGCTTTTTTTTTTTTTTTTTTTTTTTTTTTGCATCTCTCAGTAACTGAGCTGAGAAGACCAATGAGATTCAGGGCTTTTATAGTTCTTAGCAGCTGCTTTTTAAGAGATCAAAACTTAGAATGCTGCTACATGGTATTAAGGCTTAACTCTTGATGTGTCCCTATGGGGGATATGTTTTCCTTGGGGTAGGATGAGGAAAGAGGAGAGAAGGCACAGGATGCCCACTTCAAGTATGCTCGGGGTGGTAACCCTAATTTCCTTGTTTCCTAGGATTCTCTTCGCAAGCTCAGTGCTTAACCTGACTGAACTGGCTGCCCTTCGGCCTGACCTTGGGAAATTGAAAAAGATTCTGTACTTCCATGAGAACCAATTGGTATATCCTGTCAAGAAATGTCAGGAGAGGGATTTCCAATATGGATACAACCAAATTCTCTCATGGTAGGTATAGATTGTATCATTATATTTAGTCGTTTGCCATCTTTTTCCTTATAGTTAGCTTTTAAATCTGGAGACCTCCTGTACACTTATTTTAAAAATACCTTAAATTAGGAGCAAATGTTTAAACATACCTTCCATGGTAGGAATTACTTGTGCCTCTGCAATATGTACATATAAGAGAACAGCTAATCCTTTTATAAAATACATATGTGTAACAATCTAAATGTTGAACTAATTATCTAACTGTATTTTCTACAACATTCAAAATAGAATCAAAGGGGTGACAGGGACCTTCTTCAGCCCCTGATTCCATCATCTACTGTGTGAGACATACTTTTAGAAAAAGACAGTCAACTTTTATTTACCAGCTACTTTCCATGTATCCAGCTGAAATCAAAATAGAAATTTACAGAGGAATAAACAAAAATTAAAGCATAATGGAGCAAGGGGTTTTTGTCCTTTTTTTCCTTATTGTTTGTAAGAGAAAACTATGGAAAATGAATCTTTAGGAGGTTTTTTTTCCACTCTTGAGTCTTCTGAAACTGCATAGCCTTAAAATACCATGACATTTCAAAGGTGATGGTCCTTCTCTACTGTTACTTCAACAAAGTGTATCTCCTGAAGCTTAGTTAATGAAAGAAGTTAATAACAACTCTGAAACAGCTTTGCTATTGGATCCCATCCACATAACTGCAACACTCAAAGGGAGTCAGTTTGGCAGTGATTGGGTTCAGTTTACTCACCTTTTTTAATAGTTATTAGCAACTGGGATTGATGATGTGTTTAAACAGACTCCCAGCTCTTTTGCAAGTATATTCCATAGTTTCACTGACATAGAAAAACAGCTAGATGGTAATACTTCTGTGTTTTGAGCATTTTGTAAATGTTTTCCTGCAATCATTTTTACAAGCTGCTTCAAATGAAGTAGCAGCGCTATCAAAATAGAGCGGAGCTGCTTCACATCAAATGTCTCATAAAAAAAGCAGCCGTTTTAAAATTTCATAATAAAATTAAAATTCTTTATTTTATATTGAAACAGAGGGGAAAATATGTTTTAAAAACAAAAATAAAATCATTTTGTGCTTTATCAATATGGAAAACATTTGTAATATTCTTTTGGTTTCTTGAATTAGCCTCATTCTTTTCCTCAGATAGTGTGTGTTTATTACCCGTGAGAAATAACTGGGGAAAAAAATTAAGTCTATTTTTCCCTTTATGGGTGGCTTTAAAGTTAATGGAAGTTACACCCACTCATATCAGAGAGGAAATGCATGAAAAAGAATATTTCTGTAAACTATCTTGGAACTTTAATTTGGCATAAACTGGGTTTTTAAGTAGTTGGGTTGAATGCCGTTTGAGGGCAGATAGCTAAAAAAATTTTTAGCTCACTACCCCTCATCTCTCTGTTTCAGAAAAGATTGCTTTGCTCAAAGGGGATGAGACTATAAAAGCTTATATATAATTTTCCAGCATTGCTCTTCTCAAGAGCGTAAACTGATAGACGAGCTTGGAGAGAAAGAAGTGGGCTTGATCATTGGTGGGACTCTTAATGAGAAAAAAACTGGCTTGCAGTCATCCAGAGGAAAAATAAGAGTGTCAGAAAGCAGTCCTGTTCAGATTCAGTTTGAAAAGTATGACTCCAGCTTCTTAAAATGTTTCTTTAGTTTTCTTGCTGACTTCTGCTTTTGTTGGCACTGTCAGGTTTCTTTCTTGACTGTGTGACAGTTAAAGACTTCAGAGATGACCGACATAAGCATTCACTTTAAATAGAGGTTTCACTAACCCTCTGACTGATGAACACATGCCATAACTATGTATTATGACCTGTGGGTCACTACTACAATATGTGACATATGGTGAAAACAGACTAGCTGTAAAACATCCTTCAACTTTTGGTATATTATTATATTGGCTTCCTTATTGCTTGATATTGTGTCAGCACTTCTGTGACACTCTCTTGTATTATCCATGTTGTAATCACTGCTAATCCCAAGTTTGCACTAGGTTGCAACTAAAAAAAAAAAAAAAAATACTTGTATGGGAAAACACTTTTGCAGGAGTGGGGGCAGATAGGGGTGGCAGGTCAACATTCCTTTTGTTAGTTTTTCATTCCACTATGTATTGATAATAGAAACTTTGACTGTCTCAGTAAATGTGAATTAAACTAAACTGAGGACTTGCTGTGGTATTCCTGCTCTATAAGCTCTGTTTATTCATTTGTGTTTTACAGTCCTGTGGGCTTGCATGTCTTCTTTTCAGTTTCCTTGATGTCCTTTACAGGGTGAAATAAAACTAACTGCTTTTTCAATTTGATCTTGTATACCTTCTTATCAAAACATTTGTATGCATTTTATTGAGATCCAGTGACACTGAGACACTGAATCATGGCTTAAAGCAAAGAGGGTTATTTTAAAAAACAAAACAATGATTTATTAAAATGGTTTTTTGATTCATAAAGGGAACATAGTACATATTCCTGTTTATCCAGCTCACCCATAGTTATCGTTTGTGTTCATTGGTTTCCAAGAAAATGTTACAGGCAAATTTGGAAACTACTGACATATTAATGACACATAAACTTTGTTTTTACATTTCCTTCTAACTATGTATTTTAGATTATTTTTAATAAAAAAATACTAAGGAGAGGATCAAGCCTTTGCATCAAAAGCAACAGCCAATATTATATTTCTTTCGTTTAAATCTGAAAGTCCATGGTGTTGTGGTCCTTTATAATACATTATGTAATCAGTAGGACCTAGTGGTATGGATTTCTGGATCCATTTTCACCAACTTCTTCTATTTCTCTGACTACTCCAAATCTAATATAATAGAAAAATAAATTATTTGTAGAGTTTCTATATAATCCTTCCTGTGTAGTTTCAGAACTTTAAAAAACCTAACAGTTTCTTGAAGCAAGGGTTAAAATGAGAAATAGACTTTAACTACATATTATGAAGGTATGCTCTTAGTATGAAATAGCTTTATCTGGATTAATCTCCTTGAAGGCAGTGAAAAGTATGGCAAGTGTTCTGTTGTCAGTACTGTGGTGTAAAACGAAGTACATCACTGACATAGAAACCCAACATGGGTAGTTGGGCCACAAAGAAAAGGGTCCTCCTGTACTTGGTGATAATATTGAAAATTCCTGGCATTGCGGAAAAGTACACTGGGTTGGCCAAAAGGTTCCTTCGGTTTTTAAAGTAAAAATGAAGGACATATTTTTCATTTTCACCAAGAACTTTATTGAGCAACGTATTCACTGTTTTGTTCCACTACCTTCTGCCGTCTTTCAGGCAGCTTCATAATTCCATCTTCCCAAAGCTTTTTATCTTTTTGAGCATAGAACTGTTGCAGGTGCCTTTTACAGTCTTCCAGGGAATTGAAATTTTTTCCATTAAGAGAATTTTGTAAAGACCGAAATAAATGGAAATCTGAAGGTGCAATGTCTGGTGAATTCGGCGATGAATCAGCTTGATCCCAGTCAAGCTGTAACAGTTTTTGCCTGGTCATCAAAGAAACTCGGTCTTGTGTTATCCTGATGGAAGATTATGCGTTTTCTGTTGACTAATTCTGGACGCTTTTCATCGAGTGCTGCTTTCAGTTGGTCTAATTGGGAGCAGTACTTGTTGGAATTAATCGTTTGGTTTTCCAGAAAAAGCTCACAATAGAGGACTGCCTTCCAATCCCACCAAATACACAACATCACCTTCTCTGGATGAAGACTGGCTTTTGGTGTGGTTGGTGGTGGTTGATTTCGCTTGCCCCACCATCTCTTCTGTTCCACGTTATTGTACAGTATCTACTTTTCATCACCCATCACAATTTGTTTTAAAAACGGAACGCTTTCATTACGTGTAAGTAGAGAATCGCACGCAGAAATACGGTCAACAAGGTTTTCTTCCTCTTAACTTACGTGGAACCTAAACACCAAACCGATTCACGTAACCAAGCTGGTGCAAATGATTTTCAATGCTTGATTTGGATATTTTGATTATGTCAGTTATCTCCTGCATGGTGTAATATTGATTGTTCTTAATTAATGTCTCGATTTGATCGCTGTCAACTTCAACTGGTCTACTGGACCATGGAGCATCGTCCAGTGAGAAATCTGCAGCACGAAATTTTGCAAACCCCTTTTGACGTGTTCAATCAGTCACAGCACCTTCTCCATACACCACACAAACCTTTTCTTTTTGCGTTTCAGTTGAGTTTTTACCTTTCTTGAAATAATAAAGCATAATATGCTGAAAATGTTGCTTTTTTCTCCCATCTTCAGTATTAACATGGCTACACAGAAATTCACCAATTTTGATTTTTTTTTTTAAAGGCACGCTGATATGACAGCTGTCACGATGCAATCTAACAAAATTATTTCGAATGAAGTTGAAGACAACTAAAGTGCTACTGGAGCCATCTTACGGAAAACACCAAACGGACTTTTTTGGCCAACCCAATACTTTGGTTTGAAGTGTCATAGGATCCCATTAAATCACTTAATTCCTCTCCTGCCTTTCCTCTGTGATGCCAATAATCTACCTTCCCTTGATATAATGCTAATGAAACTAACCTATCTATTAGAGTCATTTTGATAAATACTGGTAGGAAGTGCAGAGTTCTTTGCAAACCCAAGGTGCAGTATAAACTCTGATTAATAAAGAAATCTTAGGCTTATAAAAATAACTGAACAAGTGTGGGCTCACCATATGCATTTATCCTTTCCCTTTGCAGCCTGGTGGCTGATGTGGTGGTATTCAACTCGGTTTTTAATATGGAGTCATTTCTTACTTCTATTGGAAAATTCATGAAGCTGATTCCTGATCACAGACCCAAAGATCTGGAAAGCATCATCAGACCCAAGTGCCAAGTTATTTACTTTCCCATCAGGTTTCCTGATGTGAGCAGGTCAGTATGTTTAACTCCATTTTCAATATTGTGTCATAAATTATTCCCCAAATGTGTAAAAATCGGTGATGTTCTTGCCAATTTTGACTTTTCAGTGTAAGCATGATTAGTTAGAGAATCAAGTTCTATTTCGCCATGCTGTGATTTACAAAGATTTTAAATAATCATGTGTCCAACCTGTCACTGAATGGTTAATTCTGATACTGAGTTTTTCCTTTCTTTTCTCTTATTTATTTGTTTGCCAAAACAAGGTGCTTTGGCTTTTAACACTTACTGTTTTATTTATTTGTTGTTTTGCTACAGAAGTCATTGTCAAGCATAGGTCTCAACCTTTGTATTCAGCTTATGCCCATTGGTTTATATGTATAATAGTAACTTCTAAGTAAATCAGTGTTAAATTTTACTGCTTAGATTACTTCCATTTCCCATGCTGTTTTTTCTGTTTTTTTCCCCCTTCTCCCATTTTTTATTATTTATATTATCTTATTAAAGAGTTAGGTCTTCTATATTGGGTTGCAAATGCACTTAATTGCCATTTCTTTTTCTCAGTCACTAAGGATATTTTTTATTACCCTTATTGCTGGGCCCACCCTGAATTAGCAATGGATGATGTGGCTCAAAGGGAACATTCTAGAATTCCTTTTCACTTTTGATTAAACCTAGCAAAATTGTTTTTACTACCACCAGGAATATTTTCCCCTTGTGAATAGAAAGTTTACTTCAGTGGGAATCATACTAGCTGGGGATGCTGCTGTTTTGTAACTGACTGTGTCCTTAAAAAGAGTTCAGGGACAGCTGTTTCTTCCCCATCCTTGAAATGAAGGCAGGAGACAATTTAATATCCACATATGCTATGCAGGAGGTCAGCATTAGTCTCTATGTTCTAGACTAACTGAGTTCACCCAGATTTTGCTGTGGGGACACCCACTCTTCCACACCCCTAATACTGATTTAAGTGTCTGACTAGTTAATATTGCATTGAAGAAAAATCTGCCTAATACCAAATCAAGCTAGTGAGTCATAAAATTTAAGTTAGAACAACTTGCCTGATCCTTACTTTATGGAGTTCAGAAAACAGAAGGCCGGAGAAGCAGACTGGCTTGTGCTCACACTGCTGATTACTGTCAGAGACTGTATTAAAATTTAGACTCTATGACTTTTGATTAAATTTTCTGTTAACTATCTAATCTTCCTGTCAGTATAGGTCATTTGTCAAAAATACTTAATGATTTATTTACAGTTTTGAAAACTATAAAGCTAAGTGAAACTAAGATCACAGTTGATTTTCATATATATGTAAATATGTATATAATATGTATTTGTAATATATAATTTTCATATGTGTGATGAGAGAATGTCAACTTCTGAAGAATATGATTGTTATACTTTAGATCTGTGATTAACTAGAACACAGCTTATACTTTAGATCAGGGGTCCCCAACCCCCGGGCCTGTTAGGAACCGGGCCGCACAGCAGGAGGCGAGTGGCGGGCGAGCGGGCGAAGCTTCATGTGCCGCTCCCCATCGCTCCCCATTGCTCGTAGTACCGCCTGAACCATCCCCCGGTTCGTGGAAAAATTGTCTTCCATGAAACTGGTCCCTAGTGCCAAAAAAGTTGGGGACCGCTGCTTTAGATCATATTTTGAACCTTATTTTTTGACATGCTTTTAAGTTTCTCATATAATAATATATCGTCAAAATGCACATCTTTAAGTGAATAGGTAGTTATAGCACATCTTAATTATTACTGCTATAGAATTCCAAATAAATAGTATGTTTTAAAATGCACTTGCATCTGATATAGTCCTACAACATTCTATGTTTAATACACCTGTGGCAATTGAATAGTTTATTAATTTGGACTGTATTACCATAAATAAATCTAGCTAAATGGAAGAAGGTTAAAAAATATTGTGGCCAAGATAACATTCATAAGCAAGGTCTTAGCCCAGAGTGTTATTTGAATTATTTTCAAATGGTAATTTGCTTTATCCAACCCAAACTCATATAGTGTAAGTAAGTGATTATTTGCATGAATGGCAATCATTCTAATGCCTGCAGTCTTAAAAGAGTATTATTTTGTTGAGATGTTGAAAAATGTTTAGTAATTCCAAAGGCAAAATAACCAAGGTGATTAAAAATAAAAAAAATTTTGAACGGTTCTATCTTTCTCTCAAATTTAATTTAAAAACAAAGCAGCAGAACATATACTTAAATTATTAATATAATGTGCTCTAGTAATATATAATATAAGATATATTAATCAGGGAAGGGAAAAAGCCATATTTCAGCAAAATATTTGAGGACTTATAAAGTTGATAACTGTTAAAACTCAGAGCATGTCTGTCATACAGAAATTCAATATTGGGCTTGTAGTACCTGCTGTACCTATTACCTTCCTCACCCCTCCACTGCCTCATTCTCAAAGACCAGAAAAACAGTAGCAAGAAAGAATATTCACTTGAAAATATTTCATTATATGTATTAAAACATTTTGAAGTGGGAAAGCTCTTGAATACTGTAGTTAGGCATGCACGTATTTGAGTCTTGACCGCCACTTACTAGCTCTGTGACCTGTGCAGGTGTAATGACCCTGAGCTTAGGTTCTTTAATGGTTATGATTATATTTACCTTATCCCCTCATAGGCATGATGTAGCTATTAAATGAAATAATGTGTGCCAAATGCCCAGCCGAGTGCCTGGCACATAACAGAACCTTAATAAAATTTAATTCATCTTATTAACTCCTTCATCCCCATTGTTTTATAACCTAGCACATTTATTGCCACCTGAATATAAAGGACTGTCTTCCCCTTTGCCCTCTTTTAACACGGGAAGGTAAAGAAGTACTCTGCCAAAGGAACAGCCTAATATAAATAAAGAGGTTCCTTTATATATTCTTTTTATCATCCTGACTCAAGCAGCCTTTTGGCTTCACCAGAACCTATAGCATCCATTGATGGTAAGGAGCCAGCTCCTTACATTCATTCTTCTCTTGTCCTAATTTTCCTCCTTCTTTCTCCAGTTTAACTTCCACATTCTGTCATCATACTTCCTTTCTCGTGTGTACTCTCAAATCTTTTGCACCTTTTCTTTCATATTTGATTAGGAGGAAAACCTCCAGCCGTATTTATTAGCCTACTCTAAATTCATGACCCCTAAATCCACATGGACCTGTTGAGCTGCATGGTGAGTGTACCATAATTCCCCTTTTCTAAATAACTAATCCTGCATTTTCCTTTCTTTGTAAGCTTTTAATACCAAATCTTCTGTCTTCCTTCTCAGATCATGACTGAAAAAGATAGACACAGTCAGAAGAGAATTTCTATATGCTGCCACCATTACATCTACCCAGTTATGTGCTTCTGGGTGCATATTTTTTATCTTCACACCTGTAACTATTGATGGATTGACCTCACTTCTGACTAAGGCCCTGTTTCCACTTCTTTGCTGGAGCCCATCCTTCTTGCATACCTAAAAATTATTTTTCTAGCAATTTTTTTTCTCTGATCTGCATCATCCATTTTCCTCTTTTCTGGATGGTTCCTATTAGCATACAAAAAATGCTATTTGCTTTACATCTTAAAAATATTCTCTCTTGATTCCACTTCATCCTCTGCTACTACCTCATTTCTTTATTTCTCTTAGTAGCAAAACCTCTTGAAAGAGTTGTTTACACTTGTTTCCAATTTCATTCCCATTGTTCTTTCTTCAAGCTACTCCACTGAGACTGTTTTTGTCCAGGTCCCTGATGACTTCCATGCCTCTAAATCCTGTTGTCAGTTCTCAGTCCTCATCTTACATCACACATCAGCAGCATTGGGCACACTGTGACACAGTCTTCAAGCTGGCTTCAAGGACACAGGTGCTGCTTCTCAGGAGTTGTTGCCGGTTTCTCATTATGACCTTGATCTTTAGCTTTGGACTGGCCTTTCCCACTCTTGACCCTTAAGGGATTAGTGGAAGAAGAGCCCAGGATTGAAATGAGAAGAAAAGATAAAACAGTCAGGAGGTCATCAATGAGAGAATTATCCTGTGGGATAAAGGGAAGAGAGTTTTAAGGAGATGATTGGTAGTGAATTCAGAGGAGTGAGGTTAAATAAAGTGATGACTAAAATTATCCTTGAATTCAACAATTAAAGGGTCAGTGGTGCCCCACCCTGCATTCTGTTAACTCACAAAAAAGTTTCATATGTTTTTTTCTGGTAGGGAGAGAAACAGCCTTCAAGTCTAGGTGAGATCTCTTTTTCTTTCTCTTTCTCTTTCTCTCTCTCTCTCTCTCTCTCTCTCACTCTCTCTCTCTCTCTCTCTCTCCCCCTCTCCCTCTCCCTCTCCCTCTCCCTCCCCCCTCCCCCCCCACACACAAACACAGAGGCTCTGCTCCATATTTTAAAGATGAAGGCACAAAGGCCCAGAGAAGTTAAGTGTCTTCTGGTAATCACACAGCTAGATATAGACAGAGCAGAAACTGGAACTCCTATCTCAAAATCTCCATCGAGTGCTCAGCTCACCACTTATTGTGAATGCAGTTTCAGAGGTCTTGATTATCTGATTTTTCAGCTGACAGCAGATTAGCAGCATCAAATTGGGGGTGCGATAAAGGCAGGCTCACTGACAGCAGTGAAAAGTGACAGCTGACTGACAGCTTGACAACAAGGGAGGAGAGAGATAAACTGTTTAAAAAAATATATGAGAAGTGAAAAAGCATGGCAGCCTGGAGCCATTCTAGGGCAGTACAGGCAACTCTACATATGGATGAACCCCTGCAGACATTCCTCCATGATTGTACAGCTTGTACATCAAATGGATAACTGTGATTTATTAAGAAAGATTAAATGGTAGCCAGTAAATTCTCTTTAAGAATATAGGGAAATTCGTAACCCACTTTTGGCATAAATTATAAATGACAGCAAATGGAGCTCAATGTCATACCTTACTCTAGCATGTACATGAACCATGTTCACCTAAAGGAAGATAATAAACATCTAACCCTTTTTCATGCAGTTGCAATGTCTGTAAGCTTAGGTGACCAGGGAACACTTCAGTAAGACACCTTTTTTGGATTTTTCTGACTGGAGCCTTTTCACGTACCATATCTCCGTTTGCTGCTAGGGTGTATATATATTGGCTCCTTCAGCACTGAAGGCATCCAAGCCTGCCAGATGATCGGTAGTCAACAAAACAGGTTTTGTAATATTAATACCATGTCTTAGTCCTTTTAGTCTGCTATAAGAAAATACCATAGATTGGGGGGCTAATAAACAACAGAAATTTATTTCTCACAGTTCTGGAGGCTGGGAAGTCTAAGATCAAGGCTCTGGCAGATTTGATGTCTGGTGAAAGCCTGCTTTCTGATTCATAGATGGCTGTCTTCCCACTGTGTCCTTATGTGGTACAAAGGGCAAGGGAGCTCTCTGAGCTGTCTTTCATAAGGGCACTAATCCCATTCATGAGGGCTCCACCCTCATGACCTCATCACCTCCCAAAGCCCCCATCTCTTAAAAGCATTATATCGGGAGTCAGGATTTCAACATATGAATTTTGAAGAAATACAGATATTCAGCTTGCAGCATACCAAAAGATAAATGTGATCTCAAGACTTAGTGGGATGAGACTCATGACTGGAATGTACTGAAGAGGATGACTATTTTGTGTTAAAGGATATAGATTAGATTGAAAATGAAGGAATTTTTACTGTGCATTTCAAGAAGGCAAATTTCGCATAGAGTTCCATGGTGCTGATGGTGTGTGATGGAGAGGAAAAAAGGGAGCAATTCTGCAGCTTACTGAGCTAGATGTTGACTAGAGGAAGCCAATATTTTCCTACTCTAGATCATGCAACTGTCATAAAGGCAAAGCCTAGTAGAACTAGGGAATTTTATATATCCAGACCTTTGCACAGGTCTCAGTCTTATGAAATCCGAACATCTGAGGAATTTGCAACTTGCTTTCTGACAATGTCATCTTTAGAAGGTAGAGCTAACCATAACAGCTAACCTTCCTGAGTCTTATTTTAGCCCAGCATTATGCTAAGCATATTATACATATTTTAGCATTTTATTCTTCCAACAATTCTAAAAGATATTTTCCATTTATAGTTGAAGAAACCCAGCCATACAAATATAAGTAGCTTTTTGCCTACACTCATGTAGATAGTAAAGGTATAGGTAGAAATCAAACACATTTTTTACCCTATTTTAGAACCCAACCTCTTGAAAGTCTTTCTGTACTGCCTGTCCCGAAAAGACGTTTTGGACCCTAGTACATGACTTTGGCCAGTGAAGAACAAATGATTTATAAAAGAGAATTGATGGAAATGTTGAGCGAAAGGGAACATGTCATGGTAGTGTTATGAAAGAAAGGATAAAAGGTCTTAGAAAGCAGACTTTCAAAAGATTGAAGTTTTGAAAAAGAGGACACCTGAAAAGGAATGAGCAATTAAAAAAAATATATTTGTTGAGCGTCCTAATGGAGAACTGTCTGTGGAGCCAAAAGCCCTAGTGTGAATCCTGGCCCTGTCGTTTTCTATCCAGTGAGCTCAGAATAGAACCTCAACCCAAGTCCAGTTAACTCCTTATGAAAAAGAGATCATGCTTTTCTTGACTTAAGGAAGAATGAACAATTTTAAGAAAGAATTCTCATAGTCAAATTGAAAATTTGCTTAAAGAAGCAGAATAGGAAGAATATGTCAAAGAAATAGCTGTAGACTCACACCATTATTTCATGTATAAAAAAACTATTATATTTATTTATTTATTTATTTATTTATTTATTTATTTATTTTGCGGTACGCGGGCTTCTCACTTTTGTGGCCTCTCCCGTTGCGGAGCACAGGCTCCAGACGCGCAGGCCCAGAAGCCATGGCTCACGGGCCCAGCTGCTCCGCGGCATGTGGGATCCTCCCGGACCGGGGCATGAACCCGTGTCCCCTGCATTGGCAGGCAGACTCTCAACCACTGCGCCACCAGGGAAGCCCTATTTTATTTTTTCAATTTCTAGGTATCTTGTCATTTATCCAAACTCTCTTCCCTTACAAGTTAGCTTATAGCATGACACCTGTCTTACAGGACAGTCTCCGATCCATCATATTAGATTAAAAGGATGTAGCTGACTACATACATCTGCACAACATCAGACTTCTTCCATCTGTCTCTCTTGTAAGATTTGGTACTGAGGGCATATCCATGATTTTTATGTAACTAGATAATCTCCACCCCCAACAAACTGGACCACATAAGAATGAATTGTAGAAATACAGTGAATTACAAAGTGGCATCCCTTATCCTTGAAAAAGATCATGTTTTCTGGAGGAATTCCATCAGGGAGCTTCAAAGTAGATATCATCTGCTTCAAATAGCATTCAGTTGGATTTAAGCTGAAGAGAGATAAATGCTCAGGCTGTCAAGGCCTGATATTTGTATATGTTTGTCATTTGCCTGCCTCCTCTGTCCCATTATTTTGTGAAAAATGAGTTTAATTTTTTTATTATGGTTACACATAATTAACTTAAAAAGATCAAACGTATGTGTTTCCAGTGGAGGCCTTAAAAAAAATCATTCATTTATTTTTATTTTTTCATGAGGGGATTAATGGATACTGTATCCTTGGGAGTTGAAGTTTGGACTTGGAGCTAATAGAAGCATGTATACTTTGGGTTGAGAAATATGTCCTTATCTGGGTTTCAGGTCCAGTTCAGTCAACACAGAGAACATCAAGTATCAACCTCACTGTGATTATTAAGAAAAAAATTCATATGTTTCTGTGATCATTTAATTATCTATATATTCCTATTTTCCATAATATTGGATTGTCGGAGTTGCAATAGAGTAAAAAAGAGTGGATTTTTTTTTTTTTTTTTTTGCGGTACACGGGCTTCTCACTGTTGTGGCCTCTCCCGTCGCAGAGCACAGGCTCCAGATGCACAGGCTCAGTGGCCATGGCTCACGCGCCTAGCCGCTCCGTGGCATGTGGGAGCTTCCCGAACCGGGGCCCAAACCCGTGTCCCCTGCATCGGCAGGCGGACTCAACCACTGCGCCACCAGGGAATGCCAAAAGAGTGGATTTTACCTGTGAGTTTCCTCATTTCATAGATTTTTACTTCCTGGGAAGAGGGGTTATATGAAGAGCATCTCTGCTTGCCTCCTTCCTACATTTTTTTCTTTTTACATCTTTATTGGAGTATAATTGCTTTACAATGGTGTGTTAGTTTCTGCTTTATAACAAAGTGAATCAGTTATACATATACATATGTTCCCATATCTCTTCTCTCTTGCGTCTCCCTCCCTCCCACCCTCCCTATCCCACGCCTCCAGGAGTGCTTTGTAGTATAGTCTGAAGTCAGGGAGCCTGATTCCTCCAGCTCCATTTTTCGTTCTCAAGATTGCTTTGGCTATTCGGGGTCTTTTGTGTTTCCATACAAATTGTGAAATTTTTTGCTCTACTTCTGTGAAAAATGCCAGTGGTAGTTTGATAGGGATTGCATTGAATCTGTAGATTGCTTGGGGTAGTAGAGTCATTTTCACAATGTTGATTCTTCCCATCCAAGAACATGGTATATCTCTCCATCTATTTGTATCATCTTTAATTTCTTTCATCAGTGTCTTCTAACTTTCTGCATACAGGTCTATTGTCTCCTTAGGTAGGTTTATTCCTAGATATTTTATTCTTTTTGTTGCAGTGGTAAATGGGAGTGTTTTCTTGATTTCACTTTCAGATTTTTCATCATTAGTATATAGGAATGCCAGAGATTTCTGTGCATTAATTTTGTATCTTGCTACTTTACCAAATTTTTTGATTAGCTCTCGTAGTTTTCTGGTAGCATCTTTGGGATTCTCTATGTAAAGTACCATGTCATCTGGAGACAGTGACAGCTTTACTTCTTCTTTTCCGATTTGGATTCCTTTAATTTCCTTTTCTTCTCTGATTGCTGTGGCTAAAACTTCCAAAACTATGTTGAATAAGAACGATTTTTGACAGCAAAGAAGGGAGGAGAACAATGTTGGTCATTTGAAGTAATCTCATTTACTGAAACTTTAAGAATTTCTCTGAACATTTCTCTCCATCTTTTTCCATGTAGCTAAGATGTGAAGCCAAACAGAGGTTTATGGACTTGGCCTATTTTAGAAACAAAAAAAGGAGAATTTTAAAAACAGTGTGAAAATTTTAAATGAAAACTCTCAGGCTGTGCAAACAAAGGCGGGGAGCCTAAGGGCTTTTTGAAGAATTCTTATTAAAGAAAACACTATTTTACATTGCAAAGCAGATGTGTCAGAAAACAACAGCAGATCTGTAATTTGAGAATCTGTAGATTGATAAGACTGAAGGCAGCCCCCGTGGCTCCCCACTGAAAACTTTCTGTTTTCTGTAGTCAAGAGTTCTGCTTTTGGGGGGGTTGCCAGAAGCACCTTAATCTTCTTACCACATGTGGTCATATTTCTCAGATATTTTGAGAAAGTATCAGTGTTAGAGTATTAGTAAAACTACCACCTTTGCTATATGAAATAATGAAGTGTGGGTACTGTCTTCTTTAATATTAATCTAGGTCTGAAGTAGAAGAAGAAAAGTTTGGGTTTTATAAATTTAAACATCTCCATATTTGCTAACAATTATTTTGGTTCTCCAAAATGAATGTAAAAATGTGTTTCTTTTTGAATGTCATTTAAAAAAATTTTTTATAGAATCAGTGTACTTAAAAAAAATCTTTTGATAAATCATTCCAATGTTTAACACCACTCACTGTCAAGAAATCTCCTTTGTATCTAACGCAAATCTTTCATGCTGCGATTGTATTGTAACCATCTTCCTCTTACTCCCCTTAAGAGAAGAGAGTTTGGTTTCAGCATATATATACCATCCCTCTGTTGGTCTGAAGTTACGTAGAACGAACTTTTGCTTTTTCAAATGTACTTTTTAAAGAAATTATTATCCATGTTAATGCCTAATTATAACAGATTTCTGCTCTCATCAACTTAGGTAATAATAGTAACCTCACCCAAAAAAGCACTCTGAATTCAGCAGCAACAACAAAAGCCTATCCTTTTGTTATAGGATGATTTACCCCTGTTCTCCTCACGTATAGAGAACATTTGAGTTGATTTTACATCGGAGATTTGATGTACATTTTTTTAGGTCCTTGTAGTCCTGTCCTAAGAGATTTGGGAGGTCAGAAGCAAAGGTCACAGATCACAGGGTAGAGAAATAACTAAAAATCCAAGAATGTTCTCAGGGACTGCATCATCAACCCAAAGGGAGTCATGGAGCAGGGCTGCCGCAAAATGGAGATGAATGTCATGCGACAAACTCAAACCACAGCAAAAGGTCTGCTTAGGCTTTCTTTCCCTCTTCAGGCTCAAAGGGCATCGCCAAGCTTCCCATAGCACAATGAACGATCATTAGTGTAAAGCCATCAAGGCAAGAACGAGTTACGTTATATACTCTTGTTTATTACAGGAGGGCTATATGCAATGCATATTATTTAGAAAGATTTCAAGTAAATGACTTCGATGTTTAAAGGATCAAACTTTGGTTATCTTTCTAAAAATCACTTATTCAAATCATTCCATTCCAGGTAGTGCTGAATAAAAATTGGTAGTCAGCAGTATGGTGTACTGGGATTCTTGTTTGGCTTATTACCACTTGCTGCCACTGTTCAGCCTAGAATACATTACTTAACCTCCCCAGAGCTTCAGTTTTACCATCTGTAAAATGGAAATTGAAATAGTAGCTGTATCTTTGGCTTATTAGGAGGAGGGAAATAATTACTACCATATGCTGACTGAGCTCAGTGCCTACAACCTAATAAGTGTTACGTAAATGTTAGTGGTTTTATTATGATTCCCATCATCACCATTGTGGTTTTCAGTTGACAGGATTTTTGACAGGTCGCCCGTTCAGTATGACTCCAAGCTGAAAAGTAAGGGGGGACAAAATTCTGAAAACCCTAGTAATTTTATAGAATACCTGAGGATCTAAAGTTTACTACTAATTCAAATAAACGTAGGGACTGTCTTATATCTTGTCAGTCCCCATCACACCAGCCAAATGCAATACTTTAGCAGTGTGAGTACGCAAGACGAAAAGTCACATGTGACGCTGTCCACATCTGCCTGGCACCTATAAAACATACGCATTCCTTGTGGTACTGGTGTGTGGAATGGTGAGTGGGTACAGAAGTCATTTTAGTTCAGTGTTCTTGTAAAGAATGTTGGAGGTGTTTTAGAAAACTTTCCATTAAAAAATAAACAGCTTGGAATGTACCATTCAACAGTAAGCTACCGGAATAATCTCTCACCCAGAATGGCTTATTCCCTAAGAAATTCCAGTTAAAAAACTTTATGGGCTTCCCTGGTGGCGCAGTGGTTGAGAGTCCGCCAGCCGATGCAGGGGACACGGGTTCGTGCCCCGGTCTGGGAAGATCCCACGTGCTGCGGAGCGGCTAGGCCCGTGAGCCATGACCGCTGAGCCTGTGCGTCCGGAGCCCGTGCTCTGCAACGGGAGAGGCCACAACAGTGAGAGGCCCGCGTACCGCAAAAAATAAATAAATAAACTTTATTATATAGGAAATTCTTTAAAAATGGGCTTCAAAGTAATTAGATACAATAAAATATACTTAACAGTAATTTAATTCTTTGAGATTTTATTCATCCTGTTGTTCACCCATCATTTATTAAAAGCTTGCTATTTGCTTACCTCTGAAATGGGTATAATAATACACAGTCTGCGAACTAAAAGGGTTAATGAGCCTGGTAGTATATTATAGGCTCAAGAGTATGGCAGATTATTACCATGAGATTGGTCATCTGTGAACGAAGCTCACCTTGAAATATCGTCTAAAAGTGGATGGTTAAGAGACGTTTAGAGCCCCCAAGTCCAACCAGTCTTACTGGGCACTTAGCTACAGGAAAAATATGATTGACTGGAAAAGACAGCAATGGCTTAACAAAAGAATGTGTTAACAGAAGGGCTGCAATCTGCATGAAATGTAGAATACGTGGAAACACAAGATTCAAGAACCAGAAGCAAAGGAGAAGAGATGCTGAATCCAGAAGATGAGTCACAACAGAAGTACACTCTCTTGAAGAGCAGAGAAAATTCACCAGAATTTACCATGGCATCATTAAGATATCATCTCTACTAATCCAACCCCCTTTGCTCTGATTCCACAATCGCCAAGCAATATTCTGTTTATTACTACATCCTTCCTAGTAACTTAATTCCAGAAACTGTAATCCTAAATGTCAGAAACAAATATCTGGATATTGGAAGGGCATATTCTCTGGAGATCAATAAACTGTGGCTTTTAATAATTAAAAAAAGCCTCTGTGGTAAATACAAGGTATTCTGGGATATAAGGATGTGTAAGACAAGATCCTTAATTGTAAGAGCTTTGTAGAAATGATAGGCATAGTCAGGTGACTCCAAGTATAAGGTAGAAAAAAAACTGAGTGCTTTTTATGGCATCTGAGCTGGGCATTAAAGACTGACTAAACTTTGGGCATAATAATGACAGCATCATGTATCAAGTGCCTTTTCTGAGCATACACTTTATGTATATTATTTCCAATCTTTACTAGCCACCCGCAAGCTAGGTACTATTATGCTCATTTTGCAAGTGAGGAAAGAGGTTCAGAAGTTAAGTTAAGCTTGCCTGAAATCCTGCAGCTACCCAAACTGTCTGGCTCCAATTTGCTGCTTCCGTTAATGCCGTGTTATTTCTGGCTATGAGGGAAGGTGGGGGTGAGATAGAGTGAGTATGAGGGCACATTATGAAGAGAGAGAGAGTAGTTGCAACCAGATTTGTGGCAGTGAATGATCATTGCACCTAGAAGAGAATAACTACCTTTGTCTTAATTGGGTGAAGAGGTGGTAAGACTAGAAATGGGAATTAAGGCCAAGGAATTTGGACTTTAGCCTATAAGCATTTGTGAGCCATGGCTAGATTATAAAATGGGGAATTTGATATTGACAAGTGAATATCAATGGGGTAAGAAACAGGAAGCAGAGAAACAAGTTAAAAAGCTACTAGAATACATTATTAAAGATGAACTAGGGAGGTGGCTTATGGATGAAAAGGAGGAAATACACATAATTATACTGGTCGTAGACTTGGCAAATTGGTGGGGTAACTTACTTGATACAGGAGTGGTCAGGGATAATCTTGAAGTATTGACCATAGTGACTGGGAGAATATCCGTTCTGCTGGAATTGAGAAATAGATTGTTTATCTGAAGATGGTGAATTCAGAGTGTTATATGTTGAGCTGGAGATGGCGGGTCATTTAGATGGAGCTGACCAGCAGGAAGTATCCTCTCTTACCTCTGTGTCATCATTTAGAACCTTGTGTGATTTGTTACATTGACCCACTTTTCTAGATGTTTCGCTCCTTCCTTTGACATACTTGATACAGGTCAAGTTTATTTTTGATAAGTCCAAGATATCTATTTCTTGTCATTTGTTACTGTCTTACGAAGACCAGGTACAGAATTTGTAAACATCAGATCTCCTGATCTCTTTCATTTCTGGATAAGCAGGAGTTTATTGACTTAATTTTCCCTTTGTCTTCTCAGAGTTCAATAACTAAATCACTTTCAGTTCCTTGGGACAAGGAATCCTGAGATCAAGTACTGTATGATGATGTGTGACATAGTGCCTAAGAAAATTGACTGTGATATCAGAGCTATGTCATAATACCACCTCTTCTGCTAACCAGCTGGCTGATGTTGAGAAAGTTGTTTGACCTCTCCCACCTCATTTATTTTCTCTCATCTGTAAAACAGGGGGAGTATTAGCAGTCTCATTGGGTTGCTGTGAGAGTTAAATGAGGTACTGTATGTAAGGTACTTGTGAAATGCTTGAGGTACAGTGAGCCTTAAATAAATGGTAGTTGTTATTGGCTTTAATTTGTGTGTCCTCACCATGTCTTTAGTGCTTTCATTAACCTATACATAATTTCTTTAATTTTCTGTAGAGCCAGAACTGTGCCCCCAGTTGTGGTCCAGTATTGCTTCAGTAATTTTAGGAGCATCAGATGATTTTGCTTGTCAACACCCACCCCTCGGCTGCCCCCCCGCCGCCCGGCCACCTCTTTTTTTAAGCCAGCGTTGCTTGCTCTAGTACTGACTTATCTTTACCATGCTGGACTGAGTACCAAAATTCTACTTAGAAGTATTGCTAAGAATATTATATCCAAGTAATATTTTATGCGTGTACTCTTGTCATGTGTGTTGTGGGTCTTCTGTACTTTTGGCTTAATATGAGGTGAATCACAGAACTTTCTCACATCTAATAAGGTTTGTATTGTTACCTGCTATCTACAGAAGACTTCTCTGAGTGATTAGAAATTATAAGCTTTCCTTAAGTTTGGTTGTTTTTGTTCTTACTATATTTGGCTCAATGTTGCCTACAAATTTATTAATAAGTGTTTCTATGCAACTAGTTCTTAATAATTGTCACTTTTTCTTTTGGATGATTCCAGTTTTGTGTATCAGTACTATTAAATATGGAACTTTAAAAATTTTTCGCAAATCTAATAGTGAGAATTTAATATAGGAAATCTAGTTATAATTTTCTTTAATTAAAAGTAAGCTCATTAGTTGCACAAATACCTGCCTCTCTTTCAGTTCTACCTATTATTCTTAACTGAAAAATCTTGGTGCTGTTCCTTAGGCACCATGAAATGAGAATGGTGGAAGTTGTTTCCTTAATTTCCCCCTTGGCCATACACTAAAATTCATATGTACGTTCTTAGTGGGTCCCAACAGAAGAAGTATCACTTTGGCATTTCTTCTCTCCTCTACGGTATATTTTTGTGTATCCGTAGAAATATCTTCCTTGTTCAAAATTCAACCTCCAGTCCAGTGCTTCCTCCCATCAGCTAGGTCTAAGTTCATGGATATGGCTGGCAACTGTAAGTTAATTTACATGTAGAGAACTGATTTATCTATTTGCGACACCCATCTCAGTCCAACCCTGTGTACATCTGCTCTATTAAGTATCAGCTGATGTCCTGAACAGACCAAGTGATTCTGTAGAGAGAAGGAGGGTCTATTCAAAGCTACCACATTTCATGTTATAATACCAAAACTCATTTTGTAATACCGAATCTGAAATTACTTGTAATTATTTTCCACTAATTGAAGAGGGAGCTTCTGTCTCAGCCCGTGAGAATGGATTTGAAAGGACATAAGCAAGAGACAATGGGAAAGTAGAATATCCAGGATTAAGTGATGAGTTCCATTGAAAATAGAAGACAAGGGAGAGAATGAACAAAAAAAATCCATAGGTTTTAAAATTATTGGGCTATTAACTGAAATAGAAAAATCAGAGAAAAATGTCAACCACATTTCTATTGTGGACAAATTTGTTTTATTTTCAGTTTTAGGCAGTTGATATTTTTACGAAAAAATAAAACTAGAACTTTCCAGAACTGGAAGAGTATCTAAGAAATAGAAACTTTAGAAATCTTCTAGTCCAATTCCTTCATTTAATAGCTGGTAAAACTGCAACAGAGAGGTTTTTACCTGAAGTTATAGATAGCAACACAGTCACAATTTGGACACCACTTGCAAAAATTCATGAGATGGTTAGAAATGCGCGACCAGGGTTGTTCATTGTGTTAGTAATATTAGTAGGATAGGATTAATCAGCATTGATAACATAGAGCAATTTCATCAGGAGTAAATGTTATGCAGAAATATCTTAGAGGAACTGGGCTTCTCATAAAAAACTTATTCTGGGGCTTGCCTGGTGGCGCAGTGGTTGAGAGTCCGCCTGCGCGTCCGGAGCCTGTGCTTCGCAACGGGAGAGGCCACAACAGTGAGAGGCCCACATACTGCAAAAAACAAAACAAAACAAAACAAAACTTATTCTGGGAGTGAGGAATAGGAGTTTCCAGCATTTAAAACTCAGAACGTAAAAATGATTTTGATCATCTCTTTTTTCTGGGACTTGGTATCCAGAATTCTGAATGAACCGATATTATACACAACTTATCAACTTCTCTTTGTAAATTTTGTATAAATTACTTACTCTTTATGATTAGAAACTTTTCCTATGCATTCCCTCCATGTCTTTCTCCAGAGGATATTGAAAATGTCCATTGTGTGATAGTTTTGGTGATATGCCTGTCCTACCTCTTCCTTAGGGCTATCAGATGACTCCTCCTTTTGTCTTTGAGTCCTGTTTGGGGAGCTGGCTGATGCTTCTTGGGGTTAGCTGATGGATTAGTTCAGAGGACATCACAGTGGGAGTTGGAGGTCGAGGAGGAGTCTCATGTATTATAGCAGGACATGGTGCAGAGGAAAACATAAAGTTGTGAGTCACACCTGGGTGGTTTCAGTCTTGGCTCAGCCACTTTCTAGATGTGCAGCTTGGTCAAATTATGTCACCCTTTCTGATCTTTAGTTTCCCTAACATTAAGTCTTAGAGTTGAAGTGAGGGTTAAGTGAGAGAGAACATAGATACAGTGTTTTACCCAGAGCACGAAGGTATATATTCTGTGTGCATCTCCCTGCTCTTCCCCTGTATAAAATCAAATTTGCTACTCTGTTATACTTCATCAATTTTAGTTGCCACTCACAGGCATCTGAATTGACCTCTTTGTGTTGCTACCTCAATTTCTGGTGCTTTTGGTGATTATTAAAGAATATAAAGTTTAATTTGCTCTCCTGTGGATAATCCACACACCACTATAATGTTGAGTTGATTTTTTCCCCATCTATTCTCATGACTAACTTAGTTCACTAAAATAACTTTATAAAATGTAAGTCCTTAGTTATGACATTTAAAGTACTCGGGCTATCCAGCACCCTTTCCTGCTTGCTTATAGGTATTTTTTACCTGTTCTGTTTATTTTTTATTCTTCTTTGGTCTGTCTTTGTTATGTTTTCTTTACAGCTATTTTTCAGGGGTTAACACTTGTGGAACAAGGCTGTTATAATCAGTAAAAGTTGGTGGAGCTACATCTTACTCTTTAGACAGAGAATCCAGTGTTCACATCATTATATGCAATTGCTGAGTCCTTGGCTTTGATTGAAAGCTTGTTTCTGCTCCTGCTCTCAGGTATTTCTTTTACATCTCGTGAATGTGCAGGTTGGTTGAGGGTGCCATACTTCCACTTGAAGGTAGATAAGTAAGCATCGGTATCGTAATGGGTAATTGGTTATTTTCTGAACAGAGAAGGTATGGCTCAGATGTATGTGGCAGGGAAAAGCTAGCATGAGCTTGTATAGTTTACTGAAGACAAATCTGTAGCACAGATAATATACCCAGAGCTAACTGTAAATTAAATTTAACTATAAATTAAAAAACATCTTAGATACAGAATTATTGTTTCTGGCTGAAATTCTTCTTGTCACTACAAAAAAAGATTGCATCAGAATTGCAGCCCTTCAGAAATTTCATCCTCAGGTGATAAAGTCTTTTCCTCTCTCAGCTGATGAAGCATCACCCCTTGAAACATGTATTTGGGATCTAATTATGTGTCCTGTATCAATAATGTATGTTGATATGCAAGCCCTCAAATAATGTGATTTTTTCCCCCTTAAAAAAAAGCCAAATGATAATTATAATCAGGTTGGTAAGATGTAGCCTCAAGTAGTGTTTTCATCATTGGTTGCACATTAGAATCACCTGGGGAGCTTTAAAAAAAATTCCTGATGTTCAGATCAATGAAATCAGTCTTTGGGGTTGGAACCCAGGTATTAGCATTTTTCTTAAAGTTCCTCAGGTTATTCCACTGTACAGCCAATGTTGAGAACCACTGACCAAAAGCATCGCTACTAAATAACAATCATCTGTGGAAGGGTCATGTACCTGCAGGATCCCCTTCTAGTTGCACCCTTTTTAGTATTGTGAAAATGTACGTTCCTGTCTACAAGGGTCCTCAGGTAATCCGTAGTGAAAATTCAGTGTCTTCAATGATAGCGAATTTGTGTAATTCCCTGGCTGTCCTGATGAGAATTAAGAAAATGTTTAAAAATGTATTTATCCTTGATCTCTTTCTCCCCAAGTGTTGGCACTCCTCCATTTCCCGTTGACTTAACGTTCAATTTTTCTCTTCACTGTTTTTCTTGGGTGACATTGGGAATTTTTACCATCTGATGAAGGCAGATGTATTTTCAAATAAAAATGTCTTAAGCATTTGTTCTTCCTACTACTCCTTTCTTTGGCAGAATATTCATATAGTTGATAAATAGTTTGCTTTCTTTAAATACCTTTTCATATAATCTTTGTAGCGTGTTTCATGGGTATTTTAACCTACTTTTATGGTTTTCCATGAAATAAGGTATTTTCTAAATATGTCATGCTGAATTTAACTGAAATAAGCAGTTGTACTGTATCCCTTTAGAATGATGATGATATCTTGCATTTTAGGGTAACACTTACATCGTGAAAGACTCCAAAGCACACTGTGGATGGTTACAAATTATACAGTGAAGCACAGTCCCCATCATAGAGTGAAGCATGGCAGCTGTTTAACAGCTCATCACAACAATGCACAGCAAGTTAGGGTAGGAAGTGAAGAATAATACTGGATTCACTTGAAAAAATTGCCAGGGGGTGTGAGGTAAGCAGAATGTAATTACCTAGGTTGGAGTTTATCCAGGACATAAGGCTAACACCTCCGGTCTTAGAAGAGAAAGCTCTGATTCGTTAATAACGGTGTACTTGCTTTCTATGTAAGTGAATTGTAAGGGTGCTTCTACCCTCTTCAGACCATCAAGATATGCTCTAACAGTATTCCAACTGAGACTTTAAAAAGAAAAAAAGCAAAACCTTCTTCAAAACCCACATGTTTATACTAACTCAGGAATGAGAGATAGGTTTCTATTTGCATGCCATCTTTGGCTCTTTTTTCTTTCTTTTTTTTTTTTTCTTGCGGTATGCGGGCCTCTCACTGCTGTGGCCTCTCCCGTTGCAGAGCACAGGCTCCGGACGCGCAGGCTCTGGACGCGCAGGCTCAGCGGCCATGGCTCATAGGCCCAGCTGCTCCACGGCATGTGGGATCCTCCTGGACCGGGGCACGAACCCACGTCCCCTGCATCGGCAGGTGGACTCTCAACCACTGCGCCACCAGGGAAGCCCTCCATCTTTGGCTCTTAATGGCTGTTTGGAAATTGTTGAGGACTCTAAGGCCAAATTAAGGATTAAAAAATAACCCCATGATAGATTAGTGATGTCTGCCATGGGCATGAGAGAAGTAGTGCTTACACTTGTAAGCCATATTTTTGTCGCCCTAAGACTAGTACTTAGCTACTACTTTTCTGGAATGAGTTAGCAATACTGTTAGTTCTTTTCAAACCTTCTGATTATTGTTAATTACTGCTACAAGCATATTTAAGATTTCCTGAAAAAGTTCCAGGGAAAAGGGACACTGACCATTCTTTAATAACCATGATTGGTGGGGTTAGAGATAAAGAGATATAACTTTAGGTCAAAAACTTCAAAGCAAAAAATGTCCAACAGATGAAGCAGTTTGGTGTCAGGTTGTGTTTTCACCTGGGAAAATAATCAAATCAACATCTTGGGGAAGCAAACAGGAATTAAGGTCAGGAACACAAGAGAGCAGAAGCATGTTAAATCAAGGTAAGAATTGGAAATCAGAATTTGGTTTGTTTGAGGAATGCTGGAAACAAAGGGTAAGAGGGCCAGACACGCCATGGGCCCCGGGTCTGAGAGCAGCACCAGGGATAGCTCCCAGTGCTGGTGGCTTCTCCTTGGCTCTTTGATTCTTTCTCATTCAGCCCTGCCCCTCAGTGTGGTACGTCTAGCTTTGGCTTAGTAATGTCTATAAAATCAGGAAAATGAACCCTTTCATCCTATTAATGTTAATATTGGTAATAACTGAGGTAGTGCATATTTCATTCTTTCATTTTACACACCTTATTTCATTAACACAACTTCATGTTGCTATTATAACTTAGGTATTATAACTTCCACTTACATACAAGAAGATGAAATTAAGTAATTCACCCGTAGTCACATTTCAAATCAAGGGTGGAACCGTGAGTCAAACTTTGATCTGTCTGGTTCCCAAGCTTGTGCTCATATGACTGTACCACAAAGTTCCATGAGAATGAGATCATATGTGTGGCACTTGCTTTATCTATAAAGCAGGATGACTATAGGGACATTCTGGGGTTTTAGAACAGTTGAGAAGGGAATTTGAAATGCTTCTCTTAACAGGCTAGAGTATGGATAATTTGCATGTTCTTCTATGCTCCAGAATAATTACTAGTAGAGTTTTTAGGACTTATAGACAGTTTCTTTGTGGTCCTTGCTTCGCATTATGGAAGTATTCAAGCAGAAGAACCATGTATCAGCTTGTTTAGACAGAATTCTGCATTTCTGTAAATTTGGTGAAAGTGACCTGTAACTTACATTAAACACTAGGTCTTATATCTCTGTCATATTCTTTATTTCCCTCAATATATACTGCTATGAATTGCTGTAAAAGACCTTTTTCAACTCTGATTTAGATAATTTGGAAACTTAAGCTTGTTTTTTCAAATGTCCATGCATCTGATATAAAAATTGAGGTTTTAAAATTATAGATCATATTTCAATCTACAGTACCGTATGAATTGTGATATTTCAAAATGTCAGTCTTTGGGCATTGGTTTCCTTTTTATTCTTAGGAATTTCCAGGAAGGAATTCTAAAGCTTTTTAGGTCAGTTGTCCAACTTAATAAAAACAGGTTTGGTTTAAGTAATCCTTTAAAATTCTAAATGAGATCATAAAAAACCTTTTCATTTGATGAAAGACCATAGTGGAAAAAAAACAATTTTTTTTTTAGTTAGCTACATTTTGAAATAAGTTTAATACTTTATAACAGGAATAAAAACCCAATTTTATATCTGAGGCCTTATAAGTCCAGTTTATGCCTGAAAATAATTAAAATGTTCAGGTTATAAAATTTCTAAATATGCCTTATGATGGAAGAAATGACAGATCTTTAATCATAGCAATGCTATTATAATATCACTTTTAAAGACTCTGCAGGTTGTTATCTATTACTGTACCTTTATGAGAGAGGTACAGTGTCATCTAAGAACGATATGATATCATTCTGGAGACCTTCAAGGTGGCAGAGGACTAAGACGTGGAGATCACCTTACTCCTCACAAATAGAAATACATCTACATGTGGAACGACTCCTACATAACACCTACTGAACGCTGAGAGAAGACCTCAGACTTCCCAAAAGGCAGGAAACTCCCCACGTACCTGGGTAGGGCAAAAGAAAAAAGAAAAAACAGAGACAAAAGAATAGGGATGGGACCTGCACCTCTGGGAGGGAGCTGTGAAGGAGGAAAAGTTTCCACACACTAGGAAGCCCCTTCACTGATGGAGACGGGGCCGTGTTGGGGAGGAAGCTTCAGAGTCATGGAGGAGAGCACAGCAACAGGGGTGCAGGGGGCAAAGCGGAGAGATTCCCACAAAGAGGATGGGTGCCGACCAGCACTCACCAGCCTGAGAGGCTTGTCTGCTCACCTGTCAGGACGGGCAGGGGCTGGGAGCTGAGGCTCAGGCTTCGGAGGTTGGATCCCAGGGAGAGGCCTGGGGTTGGCTGCGTGAACACAGGCTGAAGGGGCTAGTGCGCCACAGCTAGCTGAGAGGGAGTCTGGGAAAAACTCTGGAACTGACTAAGAGGCAAGAGACCATTGTATCGGGGTGCGTGAGGAGAGGAGATTCAGAGCACCACCTAAACGAGCTCCAGAGATGGGCACGAGCCGCGGCTATCAGCGCAGACCCCAGAGATGGGCGTGAGATGCTCAGGCTGCTGCTGCAGCCACCAAGAAGCCTGTGTGCGAGCACAGGTCACTATCCACACCTCCCCTCCTGGGAGCCTGTGCAGCCCACCACAGTCAGGATCCCATGATCCAGGGACAACTTCCACGGGAGAACACATGGTGCACCTCAGGCTGGTGCAATGTCACGCTGGGCTCTGCTGCCGCAGGCTCACCCCACATTCCGTACCCCTCCCTCCCCCCAGCCTGAGTGAGCCACAGCCCCCGAATCAGCGGCTCCTTTAACCCTGTGCTGTCTGAGTGAAGAACAGATGCCCTCAGGTGACCTACATGCAGACGTGGGCCAAATCCAAAGCTGAACCCCAGGAGCTGTGCGAACAAAGAAGAGAAAGGGAAATCTCTCCCAGCAGCCTCAGGAGCAGTGGATTAAATCTCCACAATCAACTTGATGTACCCTGCATCTCTGGAATACCTGAATAGACAATGAATGATCCCAAAATTGAGGCGGTGGACTTTGGGAGCAACTGTAGACTTGGGGTTTACGTTCTGCATCTAATTTGTTTCTGGTTTTATGTTTACCTTAGTTTAGTATTTAGAGTTTATCATCATTGGTAGATTTGTTTATTGATTTTGTTGCTCTCTTCTTTTTTTTATATATAGATATACTTTTTTTTCCTTTTTCTCTTTTTGTGAGTTTGTATGTGTATGCTTCTCTGTGTGATTTTGTCTGTATAGCTTTGCTTTTAGCATTTATCCTAGGGTTCCGTCCGTCCTTTTTTTTTTTAGTATAGTTCTTAGTGCTTGTTATCATTGGTGGATTTGATTTTTTAGCTTGGTTGCTCTCTTCTTTGTTTCTTTTTATTTATTTTTATTTTTAATAATTTTTAAAATTTCAGTTATTTTATTTTATTTACCCTTCCTCCCTCTCTCCCTCCCCCCACCTCTTTCTTCCTTCCTTCCTTCCTTCCTTCCTTCCTTCCTTCCTTCCTTCCTTCCTTTCTTTCCTTCATTCCTTCCTTCCTTCCTTCCTTCCTTCCTCCCTCCCTCCCTCCCTCCCTCCCTTTTCTTCTGAGCCATGTGGCTAACAGGGGCTTCGTGCTCCGGCCGGGTGTCAGGCCTGTGCCTCTGAGGTGGGAGAGCCGAGTTCAGGACATTGGTCCACCAGAGACCTCCCAGCCCCACATGATATCAAATGGCAAAAGATCTCCCAGAGATCTTAATCTCAATGCTAAAATCCAGTTCCAGTCGATTAACAGCAAGCTACAGTGCTGGACATCCTTTTTTTTTTTTTAGTATAGTTCTTAGTGCTTGTTATCATTGGTGGATTTGATTTTTTAGCTTGGTTGCTCTCTTCTTTGTTTCTTTTTATTTATTTTTATTTTTAATAATTTTTAAAATTTCAGTTATTTTATTTTATTTACCCTTCCTCCCTCTCTCCCTCCCCCCACCTCTTTCTTCCTTCCTTCCTTCCTTCCTTCCTTCCTCCCTCCCTCCCTCCCTCCCTCCCTTTTCTTCTGAGCCATGTGGCTAACAGGGGCTTCGTGCTCCGGCCGGGTGTCAGGCCTGTGCCTCTGAGGTGGGAGAGCCGAGTTCAGGACATTGGTCCACCAGAGACCTCCCAGCCCCACATGATATCAAATGGCAAAAGATCTCCCAGAGATCTTAATCTCAATGCTAAAATCCAGTTCCAGTCGATTAACAGCAAGCTACAGTGCTGGACATCCTATGCCAAACAGCTAGCAAGACAGGAACACAACACCACCCATTAGCAGAGAGACTGCCTAAAATCATAATAAGGTCACTGACACCCCAAAACACACCACCTGACATGGTCCTGCCCATCACAAAGACAAGATCCAGCCTCACCCAGAACACAGGTACCAGGCCACTCCACCAGGAAGCCTACACAACCCACTGAACCAACCTTAGGCCTGGGGGAAGACACCAAAAATAACGGGAACTATGAAACTGCAGCCTGCAAAAAGGAGACCCCAAACACAATAAGTTAAGCAAAATGAGAAGACAGAGAAACACACAGCAGATGAAGGAGCAAGGTAAAAACCCACAGGACCAAACAAATGAAGAGGAAATGGGCAGTCTACCTGAAAAAGAATTCAGAGTAATGATAGTCAAGATGATCCAAAATCTTGGAAATAGAATGGAGAAGATACAAGAAACGTTTAACAAGGACCTAGAAGAACTAAAGAGCACACAAACGATGAACAACACAATACATGAAATTAAAAATTCTCCAGACGAAATCAATAACAGTATAACTGAGGCAAAAGAATGGACAAGTGACCTGGAAGACAAAATAGTGGAAATAAGTACCACAGAGCAGATTAAAGAAAAAAGAATGAACAGAATTGAGGAGCGTCTCAGAGACCTCTGGGACAACATTAAATGCATAAACATTCGAATTATGGGGGTCCCAGAAGAAGAAAAGAAAAAGAAAGGACTGAGAAAATATTTGAAGTGATTATAGTTGAAAACTTCCCAAATATGGGGAAGGAAATAGTCAATCAAGTCCAGGAAGTACAGAGAGTCCCATACAGGATAAATCCAAGGAGAAACATGCCAAGACACTTATTAATCAAGCTATAAAAAAAATACAAAGAAAAAAATATTAAAAGCAGCAAGGGAAAAACAAAAAATAACAAACAAGGGAATCCGCATAAGGTTAACAGCTGATCTTTCAGCAGAAACTCTGCAAGCCAGAAGGGAGTGGCAGGACATATTTAAAGTGATGAAAGGGAAAATCCTACAACCAAGATTACTCTACCCAACAAGGACCTCATTCAGATTCGATGGAGAAATTAAAACCTTTACAGACAAGCAAAAGCTAAGAGAATTCAGCATCAGCAAACCAGCTTTACAACAAATGCTAAAGGAACTTCTCTAGACAGGAAACACAAGAGAAGGAAAAGACCTACAATAACAAACACAAAACAATTAAGAAAATGGGAATAGGAACATACATATCGATAATTACCTTAAATGTAAATAGATTAAATGCTGCAACCCAAAGACATAGACTGGCTGAATGGATACAAAAACAAGACCCATATATATGCTGTGTACAAGAGATCCACTTCAGACCTAGGGACACATATAGACTGAAAGTGAGGGGATGGAAAAAGATATTCCATGCAAATGGAAATCAGAAGAAAGCTGGAGTAGCAATTCTATCAGACAAAATAGATTTTAAAATAAAGACTATTACAAGAGGCAAAGAAGGACACTACCTAATGATCAAGAGATCAATCCAAGAAGATGATATAACAATTGTAAATATTTATGCATCCAACCTAGGAGCACCTCAATATATAAGGCAAATGCTAACAGCCATAAAAGGGGATATCAACAGTAACACAATCATAGTAGGGGACTTTAACACCCCACTTTCACCAATGGACAGATCATCCAAAATGAAAATAAATAAGGAAACACAAGCTTTAAATGATACATTAAACAAGATGGGCTTAATTCATATTTATAGGACATTCCATCCAAAAAGAACAGAATACACTTTCTTCTCAAGTGCTTATGGAACATTCTGCAGGATAGATCATATCTTGGGTCACAAATCAAGCCTTGGTATATTTAAGAAAATTGAAATCATATCAAGTATCTTTTATGACCAGAATGCTATGAGTCTAGATATCATTTACAGGAAAAAAATCTGTAAAAACTACAAACACTTGGAGGCTAAACAATACACTACTAAATAACCAAGAGATCACTGAAGAAATCAAAGAGAAAATGAAAAAATACCTAGAAACAAATGACAATGAAAACACAATGACCCAAAACCTATGGGGTACAGCAAAAGCAATTCTAAGAGGGAAGTTTATAGCAATACAGTCCTATCTGAAGAAAGAAGAAATATCTCAAATAAACAACCTAAACTTACACCTAAAGTAATTAGAGAAAGAAGAACCAAAAAAAAAGAAAAAACCCCAAAGTTAGCAGAAAGAAAGAAATCATAAAGATCAGATCAGAAATAAATGAAAAAGAAATGAAGGAAACGATAGCAAAGATCAATAAAATTAAAGCTGGTTCTTTGAGAAGAGAAACAAAATTGATAAACCATTAACCAGACTCATTAAAAAAAAAAAGGGAGAAGACTCAAATCAATAGAATTAGAAATGGAAAAGGAGAAGTAACAGCTGACACTGCAAAAATACAAAGAATCATGAGAGATTACTATAAGCAACTATATGGCAATAAAATGGACAACCTGGAAAAAATGGACAAATTCTTAGAAAAGCACAACCTTCCGAGACTGAACCAGGAAGAAATAGAAAATATAAACAGAGCAATTACAAGCACTGAAATTGAGACTGTGATTAAAAATCTTCTAACAAACAGAAGCCCAGGACCAGATGGCTTCACAGGCAAATGGTATCAAACATTTAGAGAAGAGGCTAACACCTATCCTTCTCAAACTCTTCCAAAATATAACAGAGAGAGGAACACTCCCAAACTCATTCTACAAGGCCACCATCACCCTGATACCAAAACCAGACAAAGATGTCACAAAGAAAGAAAACTACATGCCAATATCACTGATGAACACAGATGCAAAAATCCTCAACAAAATACTAGCAAACAGAATCCAATAGCACATTAAAAGGATCATACACCATGATCAAGTGGGGTTTATCCCAGGAATGCAAGAATTCCTCAATATATGCAAATCAATCAATGTGATACAGCATATTAACAAACTGAAGGAGAAAAACCATATGATCATCTCAATAGATGCAGAAAAAGCTTTTGACAAAATTCACACCCATTTATGATAAAAACTCTCCAGGAAGTAGGCATACACGGAACTTACCTCAACAAAATAAAGGCCATATGTGACAAACCGACAGCCAATGTTGTTCTCAATGGTGAAAAACTGAAACCAGTTCCTCTAAGATCAGGAACGAGACAAGGTTGTCCACTCTCAACACTATTATTCAACATAATTTTGGAAGTTCTAGCCATGGCAATCAGAGAAGAAAAAGAAATAAAAGGAATCCAAATCAGAAAAGAAGAAGTAAAGCTGTCACTGTTTGCAGATAACATGAGACTATACATAGAGAATCCTAAGGAAGCTACCAGAAAACTACTAGAGCTAATCAATGAATTTGGTAAAGTAGCAGGATACAAAATTCATGCACAGAAATCTCTGGCATTCCTATACACTAATGATGAAAACTCTGAAAGAGAACTTAAGGAAACACTCCCATTTACCATTGCAACAAAAAGAATAAAATACCTAGGAATAAACCTACCACAGGAGGCAAAAGACCTGTATGCAGAAAAGTATAAGACACTGATGAAGGAAATTAAAGATGATACAGATGGAAAGATATCCTATTTTCTTGGATTGGAAGAATCAACATTGTGAAAATGACTATACTACCCTAAGCAATCTACAGATTCAGTGCAATGCCTGTCAAGCTAATAATGGCATTTATTACAGAACTAGAACAAAAAATTTCACAATTTGTATGGAAACACAAAAGACCCCAAATTGCCAAAGCAATCTTGAGAAAGAAAAACGGAGCTGGAGGAATCAGGCCCCCTGACCTCAGACTGTATGACAAAGCTACAGTAATCAAGACAGTATGGTACTGGCACAAAAACAGCAATATAGATCAATGGAACAAGATACAAAGCCCAGAGATAAACCCACACACATATGGTCACCTTATTTTTGATAAAGGAGGCCAAAATATGCAGTGGAGAAAAGACGGCCTCTTCAATAAGTGGTGCTGGGAAAACTGGACAGCTACATGTAAAGGAATGAAATTAGAATGCTCCCTAGCACCATATACAAAAATCAACTCAAAATGGATTAAAGACCTAAATGTAAGGCCAGACTATAAAACTCTTAGAGGAAAGCATAGACAGAACACTATATGACAGAAATCACAGCAAGATCCTTTTTACCGACCTCTTAGAGAAATGGAAATAAAAACAAAAAGAAACAAATGGGACCTAATGAAATTTAAAAGCTTTTCCATAGCAAAGCAAACCGTAAACAAGATGAAAAGACAACCCTCAGAATGGGAGAAAGTATTTGCAAATGAGGCAACTGACAAAGGATTAATCTCTAAAATTTACAAGCACCTCATGCAGCTCAATATCAAAGAGACAAACAACCAAATCCAAAAATGGGCAGAAGACCTAAACAGACATTTTTCCAAAGAAGATACACAGATTGCCAAAAAGCACATGAATGGATGCTCAACTTCGCTGATTGTTAGAGAAATGCAAATCAAAACTACGATGAGGTGTCACCTCACGACAGTCTGAGGGGCCATCATCAAGGGGTCTACAGACAGTGGATGATGGAGAGGGTGTGGAGAAGGGGGAACCCTCTTGCACTGTTGGTGGGAATGTAAATTGATACAGCCACTATGGAGAACAGTATGGAGGTTCCTTAGGAAACTAGAAGTGGAACTACCATACGACCCAGCAATCCCACTACTGGGCATATACCCTGAGGAAACCATAATTCACAAAGGGGCATGTACCACAATGTTCATTGCACCTCTGTTTACAATAGCCAGTACATGGATGCAACCTAAGTGTCCATCGACAGATGAATGGATAAAGAAGATGTGGCACACATATATACAATGGGATATTACTCAACCATAAAAGGAAACGAAATTGAATTATTGGTAGTGAGGTGGATGGACCTAGAGTCTGTCATACAGAGTGAAGTAAGTCAGAAAGAAAAAAACAAATACCATATGCTATCACATATATATGGAGTCTTAATAAAACAAACAATGGTTCTGAAGAAGCTAGAGGCAGGACAGGAATAAAGACGCAGATGTAGAGAATGGACTTGAGGACACGGAGAGGGGGAGGGTAGCTGGAGTGAAATGAGAGAGTGGCATGTACATATATACACTACCAAACGTAAAATAGATAGCTAGTGGGAAGCAGCCTCATGGCATAGGGAGATCAGCTCTGTGCTTTGTGACCACCTAGAGGGGTGGGATAGGGAGGATGGGAGGGAGACACCGAAGGAGGAGATATGGGAACATATGTATATGTATAGTTGATTCACTTTGTGATAAAGCAGAAAGTAACACACTGTCGTAAAGCAATTATACTCCAATTAAGATGTTAAAAAAATATATCATTCTGAGAACAACAATATGATAATATGTTTGAGAAAGTGGAGGAGGACATATAGAAATAGCTGGTCATGTTTTCCAGGAAACGGATCTTTTTCTATGGCTTTGTAATTAGGCTGTAATGATAATGTGTCAAAATCTACTTATATGGTTTTAAAATCTTTACAGGTATTTGATTTTAAGATTTTTAAAAAGTAACTGAGAAGTAATCTAATGATTTATATGGTGTGTAAAAGGAAAGATAAATCATTTATTATACAAGTTATAATTTGTCTTCCTTTTAGAGAATATTAGTCATAAGAGGGGTGTGTGTGTGTGTGCGTGCACGCCATCATTTTGGGTGTTTTGAGGCAGTCCTATTGCCTTTTACACTCACTATTTAAATGTTGTGGTTTTCAACTCTTACTGCATATTAGAATCCTGTGAAACTAAAAAAATCCTTATGCCAGGCAGCACCTCACCTCAGTCTGAATTTCTGAGTATAGCACTACATAGTACAGTTTGAAGCTTTCTAAGTTGAGAACCACTGGTAAAATGCATGACTACTTTGTAAAGCACTTACATTTTGTACACGTATAGGTAATAGCATGGAGGAAAATGAAAGAAAATGTTCCTTCTCCAAAAACAGAGGAGAGGTTTTTGGAGGGTGATAGTAGAATGATTATTGATATTTTAGGAGTGACCAGATAGATCATAATAAATAAAATATAGGCTGAAATAGAATTTCATCTAGTGTTCTTTTCTTTAGCAGTGACTTAAGTGAAATACCTAGAGGAAGATATAAAACTCCCACAATTCACCTGGCCACTTGCATAGTTTTTTGGTTTTTTTTTCCTTGAATCCAGTTGCTAGCCAACTTGTGACCTGAATCTCGATGATTAATAGCTTTTATAATATTTTCTTAGCTAGTGTAACTTCAATTGCAATACTTTTTCTTCTGATGTCTTACCCTTATAAAATAGCACTAAACTATTTTTCTCAATGAATTCTACTGACACACGGTCCCACAGATTAATTATAAATTGCATAGAAGTACTGCCCTTTTTCAGTTTTAAATGTGTAGCTTTATCTTCTCTTTCTCCTTGTCTTTCCAAGCTAAATGGAATTAGGAGCTTAAAGAAACCTGGTTAACATGGAATCTATTTCTATTCTCTTATTTTAAACAATAGTGCCATTAATTTTCATCCTAGACTCTTTGTTTTCTCTGCTATGTTCATTTTTATTATAATTTAAAAAAGAATCATCTCTATTTTTACAAACCCATTTATTTCTCAACATTGCATAAACATCTTTTTAGGGAGTATTTTTCTTCAAATGTTGTGATAGTTTTTACCTGATGGGCTCTGTTCATAAATTATATTGGGAATACCAAAAAACTTTTTCTTTTCTTCATCATCTTTTTTTTTTTTTTTTTTTTTTAAAGGAGAAGATGAAGGGGAAAGGGTATCAAAAAGGGACTTCGACAATCATGGAAATAAATGTCAGGCCACTTTGCCACGGGTACTTTAAAACACCCCAAGGTAGATGGAAAGAAGAACTTTAGGGTTTAGATCATTTATCACTGAAATTATAATGCTGGCACAGCTCCGCAAATATTTCCTTACAGGGTTTCATAGACATTTCGCAATAAATGTCTTTTGTTAAAATGGTCTTACGTCTTATAAAGCAGAGTCTGTATTCCAAGAGGAATTCTTTTGCAGTTATTTAATAGTGTTCCTTTCACAATGCCCTCCTTCTCCATACTTTTTGTTCCTATTGCAATACTGGTATCTTTGACCAGAGGGTAAAGACAGCTAACACTGAGTCTTAGCTGTTCCCTCTAAACCTTTGGGGACAAAAAGGAAAATATGGCCTTAGAAGGTTATATTTAAGTATAGGGACTACCATTATTACCAAGATGTTGACCCTGTTACCGAGCCTTTGAAAGAGGGTGAAGTAGGATAGGAAAATGTGGAAAAAGCAAATTGGTTAGACATAACAAAGACCTGCCTGTAATCCTGATGAAACTCTACAATAATAATAAAAGGTAGAGCCAATCGTGTGTTTTTGTTGTTCAGGCAGCTCTTGGGATGGTAGGATTTAAGAGGTAGCTTGGGAAGATCCCAACTTTTCTTCAAACATCTCCCTAATATTTCCTGAAGTTCTGGCACCAAGGAGAGAAGTAGTTCTTACTGGGATCCCTGTTTAGAGTTGGAGGTTGTTGAAATTGTAAGTACAGTTTTGTGGGAATGTGCACGTGTGTGTGTTTTTTTAGAAGCTCTGTAGCTTTCATCAGAGCGTTATGTGTCTCTAAAGATTCTACTTAAAAGCAGATGTCCATAGTATAGTTTTGTTTATAATTTAGTGTGAATTTGGTCAAAGTGATTTTCTTCTGGATACCTTATTGAGATGTGCTTATTGAATTTTTTTTTATTTGGGGTATAGTTGCTTTACAATGTTGTGTTAGCTTCTGCTGTACAACGAAGTGAATCAGCTATATGTATATACATATATATATGTGTCCATGTATATGGACACATATCCCCTCCCTTGTGGACCTCCCTCCCCTTCCCCCCATTCCACCCATCTAGGTCACCACAGAGCACTGAGCAGAGCTCCCTGCACTATACAGTACGTTCCCACTAGCTATCTGTTTTACACATGGTCGTGTATATATGTCCATCCCAGTCTCCCAATTCATCCCACCACCACCACCACCCTGTGTCAACACGTCCGTTCTCTACATCTGTGTCTCTATTCCTGCCCTGCAAATAGGTTCATCTGTACCATTTTTCTAGATTCCACATATATGCATTAATACACGATATTTGTTTTTCTCTTCCTGACTTACTTCACTCTGTATGACAGACTCTAGGTCCATCCACGTCTCTACAAATGACCCAATTTTGTTCCTTTTTATGGCAGAGTAATATTCCATTGTATATAGGTACCACATCTTCTTTATCCATTCATGTGTTGGTGATGGGCACGAACCCGTGTCCCCTGCATCGGCAGGCGGACTCTCAACCACTGCGCCACCAGGGAAGCCCTCATGTGTCATTTTGAATTAGTGGTTTTCTCATGGTATATGCCCAGTGGTGGGATTGCTGAGTCATATGGTAGTTCTATTTTTAGGGGTTTTTTTGTTGTTGATTTTTTAACATCTTTATTGGAGTATAATTGCTTTACAATGTTGTGTTAGTTTCTGCTGTATAACAAAGTGAATCAGCTATACATATACATATATCCCCATATCTCTTCCCTCTTGTGTCTCCCTCCCTCCCACCCTCCCTATCCCACCCCTCTAGGTGGTCACAAAGCACCGAGCTGATCTCCCTGTGCTATGTGGCTGCTTCCCACTAGCTATGGATTTTACATTTCGTCGTGTATATATGTCCATGCCATTCTCTCACTTTGTCCCATCTTTCTGACTTACTTCACTCTGTATGACAGACTCTAGGTCCATCCACCTCACTACAAATAACCCAATTTCATTTCTTTTTATGGCTGAGTAATATTCCATTGTATATATATGCCACATCTTCTTTATCCATTCATCTGTCAGTCGACACTTAGGTTGCTTCCATGTCCTGGCTATTGTAAATAGAGCTGCAATGAACATTGTGGTACATGACTCTTTTTGAATTATGGTTTTCTCAGGGTATATGCCCAGTAGTGGGATTGCTATGTCTATGGTAGTTCTATTTTTAGTTTTTTAAGGAACCTCCATACTGTCCTCCATAGTAGCTGTATCAATTTACATTCCCACCAACAGTGCAAGAGGGTTCCCTTTTCTCCACACCCTCTCCAGCATTTATGGTTTTTAGATTTTTTGATGATGGCCATTCTGACTAGTGTGAGGTGGTACCTCATTGTAGCTTTGATCTGTATTTCTGTAATAATTAGCGATGTTGAGCAGCTTTTCATGTGCCTCTTGGCTGTCTGTATATCTTTTTTGGAGAAATGTCTATTTAGATCTTCTGCCCATATTTTGATTGAATTGTTTGTTTTTGGGATATTGACCTGCATGAGCTGTTTGTGTATTTTGGAGATTAATCCCTTGTCAGTTGCTTCATTTGCAAATATTTTCTCCCATTCTGAGGGTTGTCTTTTCATCCTCTTTATGGTTTTCTTTGCTGTGCAAAAGCTTTTAAGTTTAATTAGGTCCCATTTGTTTATTTTTGTTTTTATTTTCGTTACTCTAGGAGGTGAGTCAAAAAGGATCTTCCTGTGATTTATGTCAGTGTGTTCTTCCTGTTTTCCTCAAAGAGTTTTATAATGTCCTGTCTTACATTTAGGTTTATTTTTGTGTATGGTGTTAGGGAGTGTTCTAATTTCATTCTCTTACATGTCGCTGTGCAGTTTTCCCAGCACCACTTATTTGAAGAGAGTGTCGTTTCTCCATTGTATATCCTTGCCTCCTTTGTCATAGATTAGGTGACCTTAGGTGCCTGAGTTTACCTCTAGGCTTTCTATCCTGTTCCATTGATCTATATTTCTGTTTTTGTGCCAGTACCACACTATCTTGATTACTGTAGCTTTATAGTACAGTCTGAAGTCAGGAAGCCTGATTCCTCCAGCTCTGTTTTTCTTTCTCAAGATTGCTTTGGCTTCAGGGTCTTTTGTGTTTCCAAATAAATTGTAAAATTTTTTGTTCTAATTCTGTGAAAAATGTCATTGGTATTTTGATAGGGATTGTATTGAATCTGTACATTGCAGTATAGTCATTTTCACAATATTGATTCTTCCAATCCAAAGGCATGGTAAAGCTCTCCATCTGTTTGTGTCATCTTTGATTACTTTCATCAGTGTCTTATAGTTTTCTGAGTACAGGTCTTTTACCTCCTTAGGTAGGTTTATTTCTAGGTATTTTGTTGTTGTTGTTGCAGTGGTGAATGGGATTGTTTCCTTAATTTCTCTTTCTGATCTTTCGTTGTTAGTGTATAGGAATGCAAGAGATTTCTGTGTATTAATTTTGCATCCTACAACTTAACCAAATTCATTGATTAGCTCTGTTAGTTTTCTGGCGGCACCTTTAAGATTTTTAATGTATAGTATCATGTTATCTGCAAACAGTCACAATTTTACTTCTTCTTTTCCAATTTGGATTCTTTTTATTTCTTTTTCTTCTCTGATTGCCATGGCTAGGACTTCTAAAACCATGTTGAATAATAGTGGTGAGAGTGGACATCCTTGAATATTTTTTTAAAGTAGGATGGAGATTAGAAATTTTCTAGCTAAACTTCCTTCCATTTTGTAGATAAGCAATTAACACTGAGATCTAAAAGTACAGCTTAGATGTTCCCAATTCATGTACTTTTTTCCCAGAAACCCAGTAGGTGGAGGAGTTTTAGATGAGAGGTGATACAGATATTGGGACAGCTGGACTTGGGTGAGGCACCTTAGGCTTTAAGTACCTGCCTGGAGGGTATCATGACGGTGATAAGTGTAGAAGGCTCAGGGAGTGAGATAGAAAAGGTAGAAGAAGGTAGAAAACATGACATGCAAATGAAGTTGGAAACGTAACAAAACTGAGTTTTTCCTAAGACATTTTTCACAGCTTTTGGTCATCTGTACTAGAGGAAATTCAGATTGCATCCCCAACAGATCTTTACTATATAACGAATCTTAGTATTTTCTTTTGCATTCTTTTATAAAAACTTTGGAGATTTATCATGTGCTTTTTCAACCCTTAGCTATCTGCTACCTAATATCCTAATGACTTATAATTGCAGTCACTTTGTCACTTTTCATTGGTGTAATATTTAAAACTATTTAATGCCATTGTAATTTGTGAATTAATTATATATATATATAGTTTTTAAATTTATTCATTTTATTTATTTTTGGCTGCCTTGGTTGCTCGTTGCTGTGCGTGAGCTTTCTCTAGTTGTGGCGAGCGGGAGCTACTCTTTGTTGCGGTGTGCGGTCTTCTCATTGCGGTGGCTTCTCTTGTTGCGGAGCATGGGCTTTAGAGCGCAGGCTCAGCAGTTGTGGCACATGGGCCCAGTTGCTCACGGCATGTGGGATCTTCTCCAACCAGGGCTCAAACCCGTGTCCCCTGCATTGGCAGGCAGATTCTCAACCACTCTGCCACAGGGAAGCCCCCAATTTTAAATTTCAAATAACACTCTGTAGTCTCTAGAGAAGGGATTATTAACTGTTGCTTTTTTTTTTTTAATATGAGGAAACAGATATAGTGTGCTTATAGTCTAGAGGCTCAGGGTTTAGTGAAGGAGAAGAAACAGAAGGAGAGAATTAATAGCAAGAGCATGTATGTTTAGCTAGTCTTCAGTTTTACAGTCATGATTTCTCTTGTTCCTTAAAAGCGAGCACTCTTTTTAGTTGACAGAGAGGGAAACCAGAGCGTAAATTTGTAACTTGTCAAAGGTCCCATAGGCAGTCATTGGTGAGGCCGGCCTCCAGCTCAAGCCCTAGGATTTGAGAATGTTCCTGTTTTCCCACTTGGCTGTATTGCTTTCCTCATCATTATCCCCTGTAATGGGTACAGTCTGTGTGAGGGCCAATGAGAACCAGAGTTAGGGCAGGGGTTGCAGAGAGGGTGACATCGGAGCTGTGTCTTGGAGGACGGGCAAGAGTTCTTCTGCCTTAAGGAGCAAGAGGGTATCTTCAGGGCTTCCCTGGTGGCTCAGTGGTTGAGAGTCTGCCTGCAGATGCAGGGGACACGGGTTCGTGCCCCGGTCCGGGAAGATCCCACATGCCGCGGAGCGGCTGGGCCCGTGAGCCATGGCCGCTGAGTCTGCGCCCATGTACCGCAAAAAAAAAAAAAAGAGGGCATCTTCATCTGAGGGAATGCCCTGAGCCATGGTAGAAATTGCTTTTTTCAGAAAGGCAGTAATGCCTTACAGTTAGGTCTTAGGAGGCTCCTATCCCAGGGTTCAGCACGAAGCTGCATGTGAGTAGTGCAATTCTGAATTCCTTGCTGCCTTTTCAATACCCTTTCACCATAATTTTTATCCAGTTATGGAAATAATGAAATTTTTGTCCAGTTATGGAAATAATGAACTCTTGGAATTAATCCTACAAATGGCACTTCCTGAAGACATAGTTATTATCGTCTGTCCACTTCATTTGCCCAGACTTTACTGGCCCTTATTTAAACATTCAGATTCTTGTCTAGTACATAATTTCAAGAATTAATCTGTGAAACATTTGGACCTACTATGTGTCTGGGTTCCAAGAAGGTTCTGGGGATCCAAAATTGTTAAGTCTTGCTCTCCAGGAGTTTTCATGACCCACATTTTTATGGCTAATGCAAATGCAACATTATACAACATTGTTTTGACAAACTCAAAAAATTGATATTTGTATTTCTATGAATGTTCATATGTAGCCAGAACTGTTGTAAGACATGTCCTGTGTTTTTAAAATATTTCCAGTTCTTTATCTTGGTAATAACCAGAGAAATATTAAGTTTTGTTGAACATAGATAAATCTTTGCATTCAACAGTTTGTAGTTGAATTGTGAAATGGAACTCATAAGAGAATTGATTGATATAGTGGTTGCTTTCTGTAACAGTTTTCAGATGCCATGGCATTTTTGTAGCATGCTGCAGACTTGAAGACAAATGAGAAAATAAAATAATAGTTGAAAACACTTGCAGCTGATATGAATGTTGAAGGACAGTAACACATTTCAAGTCATATAACATACCAGATTGTTAGGAGAAAAATGTTGTTTTTAAAATATTAGTGCAGTATAGGTCTTAGATCAATCTTGAATACTTTAAAATTCTTTATGTATGTACTAGCATTTGATGTATATGCATAGAAAATTGACATTTTAAAACTCACTAACTTTTTTTTTGTGTGTGTGTGGTACCTGGGCCTCTCACTGTTGTAGCCTCTACCGTTGTGGAGCACAGGCTCCAGACGCGCAGGCTCAGCGGCCATGGCTCACGGGCCCAGCCGCTCCGTGGCATGTGGGATCTTCCCGGACCGGGGCACGAACCCGTGTCCCCTGCATCGGCAGTTGGACTCTCAACCACTGCGCCACCAGGGAAGCCCAAAAACTCACTAACTTTTACACAAAAAACACACTCTTATCAACTTGTCAAATAGAAGCTAACCTCACAGTGACCTATTTAAAAATCCCAGTCAGTTATTTATCATAATGGGAACAAGACACTAGCCAAATAGAATTATAGTATTTATCACTTGAACTTTAAGATTTTTTATACTCTCTAATGGTTTAATTGATTAACTTATTACTTTTAGAAGTCTTACGTGCTTAAAAATTATGTATTGTGTTAATTACAGAGACTGCAAATTTTCATAGTCATAACTATCTTCCTCGGAAAGATGCATGGGATGAATATGGAAATTAAGAAATAAGAAAATGGGGATCAAGTTGTAGAAAAATAGAATGTCTAGAGTTGAAATATTCAGACACTGGAAGAGGGAAAAGAAGACATTGATGATTTCACTTGGTGTTGCTGGAAGGGTGCGAGTTGAAGAGAGAAGATATGGGCTGTGTGGATCAGGGGCTGGCTGATTCAATGACAGTGGAAAATGCTGCCTACTGCCAGCGTGGGGACAGTGTAGGTGAAGAACACTCCCCAGTGCTGGGGAATCAGTGTGGGTAGGCGTTACTGACTGAAGGGATGGAGAGAAGGAATGGGCCTTTATTCTTGAGTGTCAGGTGGAGTGGAAGGGGCTCTCTGTGAGAACTAATTTTAAGCCCAGAGAGGCTGGTGTTTACCAGGCTTCACTTTTTTCCTATCCACTTACTGCTTCACGGGAGACTGAAAACTCTTCTAGGGTGTGCTGATAGTCCTCAGATGAACACAAAAAACAACGTTCAAGAGCATGGACATTTGAGAATGGACTTTGAAAGCAGCCCTGCATTTCTCATAAGATCTAGACTCTTGTTCTAACCCGCTGCTCTCAGCTACAGGACCTTGGGCTTAACTTTCTCACCTGCAAAATGGGAACAATAATTTTTCCCTACTAGCGTCATGGGATTACAATTTATATGAAAGGGCTTTATAAATCCTGAAGCAGTGAACAAGAAGTATGGTATTATGGTGATACAAAAAAATCAGAGCCAGGTTACCTGAGAGGCTAATTATATGTTTATATTTCTCTATACCCTCGGGTTTTTTTTTTTTTTTTTTTTTTTTTTTTGCGGTACGCGGGTCTCTCACTGTTGTGGCCTCTCCCAGGAGCTCCGCTCCCTGCGCGTTGCAGAGCACAGGCTCCGGACGCGCAGCCTCAGCGGCCACGGCTCACGGGCCCAGCCGCTCCGCGGCATGTGGGATCTTCCCGGACTGGGGCACGAACCCGCGTCCCCTGCATCGGCAGGCGGACTCTCAACCACTGCGCCACCAGGGAAGCCCTATACCCTCTTTTTTTATTTGTTTGTTTTTGCAGAGGTGGGTGGAACAATAGAAAAAATTCAATTTTAGCTCTCTTGAACCCCTTTCTTAGAGATAAGCCATGAAAATCCACTGGTTCTTGAAGGCATTGAGTATGGAAGTTCTGTGTATGTAGTCTGTTACACCATGTACATGCTCCACATTTTAACATGGGTACAGGTTACAGATCTATATGCAAATGGAGAAATATGTTTAGAAGGGTATACACCAAAACATTACCTGTGGCTTTATTTGAATGGTGGGATTAGGGTGATTAAAAATTGGTTTTCTTACTGGTTTGTTTCTTCATGTTTTCTAGATTGTCACTAGTTATATACACACATATGTAACACACACACACATACACATAAACAGATGTAAAATTTCATGTGGAAGCTGTACTCTGGCAACTCAGAATTTGCTTCACTTGCTAGGTTAAGGTTGACTAATACATACATATGTAAATACAGAATTTACTATTTTTAAAACATTTACTGGAAGACAAAACACCTGGCAGAAACTGGTGACACTGTGGGACATTGTGTGATACACATTTATGTAAAGGGAGCTGTGTTTTACATGGATAGGTCTTACTCATTTGACTTGCTACTCATACACCTTATTACACACTGTCCTGGACCATCTCTCTTGGAGATTTCTACTCTCCACTGCTTGGTGGTAACACCTATAAATAACAGATTTGCAGGTTAACACTTTGTATTTGCTTGCCTGTGAGTTACCACAGTTCCTGGTTTCTGTGGCCCTGTCCTGGAGCAGTTTGCCCTGCCATCTCCGGTGAAATGCCTCCCTGAATACCATTGGCTTGTATTTATTTTCAAACTTCTGACCATGCAATCTAGCACCACACAAATCCCAGAGAAAGAAATGATGGCCTCTCAGTTATGACCCTTAGATGATAGAGAAGACAAGACGCAAAAGTGCCACATAAAGGAATGGCACAGGTGAGAAATTATCGGTACTGTGTTTCTGTTGTTTTCATCATTTCTTCCCAGTGTCATTGCCACTGGGCATTTTGAATGGAGTGGACCAAAAAGTGGTAAAAAAAAAAAGCAGAAGAGTGGTAGGTGATCAGAACATAGTGAGATGTGTGAAACCAGAGAGTGATGGCCTGATGTATCATCTCACTCTTCCAGCTGACAAACTGGCCTTGGCCTGTGTTTAGTAGGAAGTGTGAAAGATGGAGAAACAAAATGATGCTAATGGTAACTTTTGGGGAGGTAACCCTGGTGGGAAAGAGGGATCCTGAATGGTTTTATAGACATTAGAAATTGGCCAACTGCCATATAAATTTGTGTGCGACTTTGTACTATTTTAAGCCTTGCTTAAATTTAGCCAAAGCATTTTCACTTTGAATCACTAAGAAGGAAGCAAGCATGATAGAATTTTCAGATTGTTAAAACTGCTTTAAGTCCTAATGACTGGTTCTGCTCTAACACATGTCTGCAGTATGTTCTGATGTATTTTCATTCAGATACCTCAGGAGTATGAACCCCATTTCATTTACCTATCACCTAGCTGCTCAACTAGGCTTTGTTCTAGTAGCATGGTGGTTATGCAGTGTCTTAGAAGGATATTTAAGCTGGAATCTAAGTGCAACCAGGTTTTTTATTTTTGTGTTTTGTAGTGTTGGGTGCTATTCATGTGCATACAATGCATTCCCATAAAACTCGCATTTTGTATTTACAGAGAAATTTCTCTTGAGAGTTAAGGTCTTGTAAAACATTCTCGTTCTACAGCATGAACGAATTATTATACTCAAGGGCATTGAAAGTGAAGTGTACTGAAGAAAAGAATTTTTTCATTAAAATGCAGTTTATATTGATAAAACAGATTACTAGCAGTTGATGAAATGTGAAACTTGGAGCTCCTCATATCACTAAATCGCCAGTCAGTTTATTTTGGCAAGCGGAACCAGTATGTAACACATAGGGGGCCAGGCATTTTTACCTGTTAGCATCGTATTAGACTAAATTGTCTTTTGGTAAAGTACTTTGAAAAAATATATAGTATCTGCGCCTTGATAAGCAGGCTTTGGTAACTAGAATTATTAGAAAATAAAAGCTGTTGTGTTATCAGTTTGGGCACATTTATCAATCAGTATTTTAAACATTGACAAGTGGTAATTTAATAGGGAATGACCCAGTTGGCAGGAAGTTCTAATGACAGATGATGCAAACTCATTTATCACTAAGGGGCTCTGCTGGGCTTCTTACCTTTCTCTGTATTGTGGCTCATATTTTCCAAGTCTGGGATATGAGAAGCCGCAAAGGGCACCAAGCCTGAAACCACTCCCAAGGAGAGAAGAGCATTAACACTTTAGGAGCCCGCTTTTTTTTTCTTTCTTTTTTTTTTCTTTTTTTGTGGTACGCGGGCCTCTCACTGCTGTGGCCTTTTCCGCCACGGAGCACAGGCTCCGGATGCGCAGGCCCAGCAGCCATGGCCCACGGGCCCAGCTGTTCTGCGGCATGTGGGATGCTCCCGGACCAGGGCACGAACCCGCGTCCCCTGCATCGGCAGGTGGACTCTCAACCACTGCGCCACCAGGGAAGCCCAGGAGCCCGCATCTTTGAAAAGGCTGCTCCAGGTGGATGAGTCTCAATTTAAAACATAGGTGAGATTGGTACATTATTAGCAGTGTGTGGTATTCTATCTACTTAGATTTTTATACAGGAGAAAGTAGGTAGATGAAATTTTGAGTGAAGTACAGGAAGAGGTGATTTAGAATTTATTAACATCATGAAAAAGACAAACATTTTAATGAGAAGTCTTCTGTTATTAAAATAGCTTTCCCCTCTATAATTAATGCATCATTTCTCTCTAGCTGCTTTAAAATTTGTTTTCTTTGTCTTTAGCTTTCAAAAGTTTTACTATGATGTGTCTTGGCCTGGATTTTTAAGGGTTTGCTCAGCTTGAATCTGTAGGTTTATGTTTTTTGTCAAATTTGGGAAATTTTCAGCCCTTATTTCTTTGAATGATTTTTTCAGCCTTACCCTCTTTTCTTCTTCTGGGACTCTGATGACACAAATGTTAGAACTTTTGTTATAGTCCCACACATTCCTGAAGCTCTGTTCATTGTTTTTCCTCCACTATTTTCTCTCTGTTGTTCAGATTGGCTAAATGATATTGTTTCCTCTTCAAGTTCACTGATTCTTTCCTCTGTCTCCCCTACATTCTGCAGTTGAGCTCATTCTTTCAGTATATTCTGTTTTCAGTTCTAACATTTCTATTTATGTCTTCTATTTCTTTGCTTTTTGTTTCTTTCTTTCTTCTTCTTTTTCCAAAACCTTGTTTCACTTGTTTCAAATGTGTTTATAACTGTTGGCTGGATCATTTTTATGTTGGCTGCTTTAAATCTCTCTTATCTCTGCTGGCATCTTAATTGTCTTTAGTCATTCAGCTTGAGATATCCTGGTTCTTGGTATGATGAGTAGTTTTCAGTTGAAACATGGATGCTTTGGGTCTTGTATTATTAGATTCTGAACCTTATTTAAATCTTGTGTTTTTGCAGGCTCCTCTGACACTACTCTGGTGGGTGATGGAGATGCCCCCTCATTACTGTGAGGTAGGGGTGGAAGTTCAGGTTTTCTACTAAGCCTTCATTGACCAGGGTTGGGGGGAGGGCTCCTTGGGGGCTTTTTACCACTGAGCTATGGTGAGAGTCACGACTCTCCACTACCTCCCCTCTGACACCACCCCAGCTAGTTGATATCAAAGTCCTGGTTCCCAATCTTTACCTTCTCTGACACTGCTGGAGGTTGGGTGTGGGGTGCAGGTTGCTATAGCCTAGCCAAGGTGAAAATTTAGGTTTTCCACTTGGTCTTTGCTGACAGGGGTGGAGCCTCAGTTTTTACTGTGGTGTTTGTCTGGAATAGTATGGTTATTGTCTATAAATCTGTCTTACTAGGCTCCCCTTTTCTGCTCCTTTGGATAGAGAGAATAGGCTTTTCTTGGGGCTGTTGTCTGTCTATGCCCATTGGTGTTTCCAGGCTACTGGCTTATCAGGTATCTGATCTGGGATATATCAGTCAACAAACAAAAACAACCAAAACCAGGAAACTCACCCCTGTGTCATTCCTTAGGTTCCAAGTTCTCTAGCCAGTCTGCCTTCTTTCCACCTTTCAGAGTCTTTCTATGTTTGTTTTACATGTAATGTCCAGTGTTTTTAGTTGTACTTACCAGGAGGAATACAGAAAAGTATATCTGTATCATTTCCCCCAAATAGATTCTCAGTAGGATATTTTGGTACTTGTGTCTCATAATATAGCAGAGGTTATTGATATTGGCTTCATCTGTTGAATCGCTTAATTATTCTGAACTGGAAAGCCTTGTGCAGCAATCCTAGGAATTTCAATCTGGTATAAGACTATACCAATGTGATATTTTCTTGGGATAAGGAATCAATTTGGTTATTTCCTATTTGAACATAATTGACAAATAGTAAGCTTTTGATACATAGATCCATTTAAGATTGAAAGTTTATTTAAAACCAGAGTAAATTATTTTCTTCTTTACTGATGAACATTTGGATAACTTGGAAAATATGCCTCATGACTGTTTTGCTTATTGATACTTACCACTCTGAAAATATTTCATTGTTTTAAAACATTCTGAGCATCTGAATTGTTTCTTTTGAATTTTGAGTGGAGTTAATGGGAACTAGATAGGAGCTATCCCTCTGTCCTGGATTATAATAGTAAAGGTCCAGCTGTGTGTCATGCTGGGAAGTCTCAGTGGAAAGAGAGAGAGAGAAAGAGAGAGAGAAGACTCTGTGTGTGTGTGTGTGTGTGTGTGTGTGTATGAAAGCTGAGGACAGTAAATGCTGGCCTGCCCAGAGAATGTTCAGCAGTCTGAATCACCAAGTTCCAGGGTCACAGGGAACTCACATCTGGTCTGGGACTCTGTATGAGGCTAGTCAGGTACCGTTGTAAGACTGCCAAGTGTCAGTGTTCAGAACTGGTGGGTCCAGCCAAGTCCACATAAGCCATGTCAGAGGCAGAGTCAGTCCTGGAAAAGGGGGCTCAAAAGAACCAGATGTGGATATAAATGCTACCACCACCTGGCCTATGTTTTAGGGACTGATCACTGCCTGGTGAAATCAGAGGGACAGAGGTGATGGGATGGTTTTAGCCAGGCCTTATCGGGGGCATGCTCTAGATGTGGGCGTCAGAACTTCCTTTCAGACCCTCACTCACTCCCTAGATGCTAGTCATCCAGCTGTCCGTTGTTTCGGGTCTGACAGGCTCTTAGTACCGAGACTGAGCTGAGCAGATCAGAGAGGGCTCAAATTCATACCCAGAATCAATTTGGCACACCAGCTGAGCAGGGTGGAAAAACTGCCCTTGGCTGATTCTCTTTTGCTTTTTAGCACTTTCCCTATACTTTTAGAGCCAAAAGACAAGTAGGAAATGTAGGGAATTTTCTTAATGTCAGAAATAGTTCCCCTAGGAGTCCAGGCAGTTGTTTCTCTTCTTAAGAATGTGAGTGCATTGGAAAGGCCCTGACGTGAGAATCAGAAGCTTAAGATCGAGTGCCAGAGGGAGAGGACAGGCAAGTGTCCCCAGCTTGTCTCAGGAAGATAGGAATGATAGGATCAGTCCTGCTGTCTCACAGGATTGTTTTGGATGAAAATAGAGTAAAAAAAGTTTAAGTGCCACGTGATGTCTCATAATGTAACATCTCATTATATGTTTGCACAAATATAAATGCTTCTCTTTGTCTGATTTTTCTCTTCTGTTACGTGGAGAAAAATAACTCTTCCTTAGTAGGAAAATTAATGGAGGAGAACAAGTCCATGGATATCAGACAGTCCCATTCTGTAGTTTTAAGGAAACAATTGAGTGTTAGTAGTGTAACTTTTGGACAGTGACATAAAGATACATTTTTATTTTCCTTCAGATTATCCATTTCTAAACTCTTTCTACTAATTGAGTGTCAGCTTCTCAGGTTTTTTTTTTTTTTCACCCTTGGGAGCTATAAATATCCTTTGCTGATAATGATGTCCTTACAACTAAGACGGAACTTAGAAAATTTGCTGTAGCCTTCACTAACTTGTTTGCATTGAAGTAGTATTGGCCAGAATTCCAAAGAATTGTTAAACAAGTAGAGTTTGTCTGTGATGGACTTTAGCCTCCTGCTGTCATTCAGATGTCTGTGTGGAGCGGTACCCTAATACCTAGGCACCTAGAAGGCACTCAGGAATTCTTCGTTGTATGCATGTGTGAGTAGATGAATGGGTGCTTGCTGCCCTTTGACTCAGGCTCACATTGCGGTACTCTCTCTTCGGCTCCAGCGGCCCCTCTGCTGCCAGTACTTACGTTGTATTGTGTTCCCGAGGCCTCCAGCTACTAACAAATTTGCAGCTTGTTACCTAGTAAACTAGTTTGTGTTAACCTGCTGTGACCGATGGTGGACCTATCAGAAAAGTGTTAGTAAGGAATGTCTACATCACTCTCAAGGTAAGTAATCAGTAAATATTAGCTGCTGTCATCATTACCATCCTCATCTTCATCATCACCATCGTCACATAAGCATCATTATCCAGAATATTCCCCTGTAGTCATTTTCACATTTGTTCCCAAGAACCATCAGGGCGGTAAGAATTTTCCCAGATGATAGAGAAGATTTGGTGGGATGGCTCTGGTGGAGGAGTAGCGAGAATCGGTGGGAGGGAGGAATGTGTGTGGGGAACAAAAATAAGCCTCTGCTCCCCTCATGGTCCCCTCACCTCTTTAACCAGATAAGCTGTGCTTTTATCTGTTCTATATATCTGTATTCCTGGTGGATTTTATTTTTGAAAGGATTCCACAGCTTAATTTTCTTTTGCAAAGGAAATACTATCAGCAATATGCTGGTTGCTGGAGAGTGTAAGATGAATAGAGCTCTTTTCTTGTAAATGTGCAGATGACAGTGACAAGGGAAGGGAAAAATAACTGACCACATTTCAGAATGTATTCTTAAGCAAGTATCAATAATTTGTGCAGTCTTTAAAGTGAATGTGTTGCTCATTGGAAGCTAGCATGTTGAACAGCGCGTGTGTCATACCAATCTCACTGTCCCTTGTTTTTGTTTTTTTTTTTTAGCATCTTTATCGGAGTATAATTGCTTTACAATGGTGTGTTAGTTTCTGCTGTATAACAAAGTGAATCAGCTATACATATACATATGTCCCCATATCTCCTCCCTTTTGCGTCTCCCTCCCACCCTCCCTATCCCACCCCTCTAAGTGGTCACAAAGCACTGACCTGATCTCCCTGTGCTATGCGGCTGCTTCCCACTAGCTATCTATTTTACGTTTGGTAGTGTATATATGTCCATGCCACTCTCTCACTTTGTCCCAGCTTACCCTTCTCACTCCCCGTGTCCTCAACAGGAATAAAGATGCAGGCATAGAGAATGGACTTCAGGTCACTGTCCCTTCTAATAGGGCTGCTAGGTTAGTGAATAGGGTGGCTGTATCCCTTACCAGCTGTTTGACCTTAGAACAGTCACTGAACTTGGTGAACCTCAGTGTGCTTAGCTGTAAAATGCCAAAAATCATAACATTATAAGGATTAAATAAAACTTGTTCTCTAATGTAAAATACCTGGTATACCTTTGGCCTCAGTATATACACATGCATATATACTCTCTACATTTAACACGCAGAAAGCATTAGATGAAATCAGCAGGGCATTTCACACACCCTCTCATGATAGCCTTACAACCAAGATGGGTAGGTTGATTTGTAATTTGCTAACCATCTTCCTTGAACGGATATGTGCTCATGAATTCCAGTAGCCTTAAAGGGAGATCCCGGGTTGTTACAGAAAAAGCGCAGATCTGAATTCAGACAAACTTTATCTAAAAGTCCAAGTTCTGTCATTTACTAGATTCTTGAGCAAGTCACTTAAGCTGTTTAAGTCTCCATTTCCTCATTGACAGACTAGGTAATCAGCTAGGATTTTGTGAGGATTAAATTCTAGAAAACACTAAGGATCAGTTGCCAATCAGGGTATTTCATATACGGTAGGTGCTCAAGAAATGTTCCTTCTCTTCTCTACTCTGGTGGGATGCCACAGACAAAAACCCAAACCAAGTGTCCTAGAATTTTAGATGACAGAGAACAAGAAATAATTAAAAGAATAATGAGTTATAAGGATGAAATACATTATCTTGATTTACAAAAATAGTGCACTGAATGTACAAAATGATATTTGAAAATGTGTTAACTCTTACATTCAAAAAATGATTATATATATATAACACCTCTAGAAAACTTAAGATGTCTTGAAATTCTTAACCTGAAGAAAGAATTCTGTGGGGGGGCAAAATACCTGTATTCACACTATGAAATCACTGAATCTTGGAGTTTGAAAGATCGTTACATGCAAATGCAGGTACATTTGTATTGTGTTGTTCCTAAGCAGAGAATTATAACATGAGAAGCATAGGGCAAAGATAGCAATTCTAGAAAGACATCTTCTTTCTAATAATTAGATTCCTTCAGCAATGAAATAGGGTGTGTGTGTTTGTGTGTGTGTGTGTGATATGTTTTGAAGAAATAAGTTTGATATTACTGATGAGATTGTAGAGATTCTTGTGTCAGAGATGCCTAAGGGACAAAGAGCTTGTGGTATTTAGAGGGAGGGGAGATGTCACATTTCACCTGATCTGACAACTCCCCTGTAAAACCTTGGGAAATTGTCTAGAGCTCCCCTGTTGCAAATATTCTCTGTACTCTTTCATAGAAAGGAGTCTAAATGAAAATGAATTCAACAATCAGTAGGTGGAATGTTGCAGCCAAGTCTTTCCAAGGGATTCCCAAATGGGTGGGATGTTGCATGAGTTCAGTTTCTAAGTTCACATCTAATTAATTCTGTGATCACATACCTATATGATTAAGTCAACACAACATACATACAGAAATCAGTAAGATTAATAACAGGTAATGTTTTCAAGTATAAGTTCAGAATATGCTGGTAGCATGGAATATTATCTCTAAAACAGGCATTTTAGAGGAGGAAGAATTTCAAGAACATCCTATATAAGGAAGAAAGTTTGGTTCCCAATGGTTATTGTGGCCCCAGTTCAATTTGGTTATTAGTCTAATAAAAGACAAAGTGATTTTGTGATGTGTAGCCTCTAAGAATCAAGAAGCGATCATTTTGCTATGCTTTGTCTAGTGTTACTTAGAATCTTCCTGTGAACAGGGCTCTATTTAATCTTCCTCATTTGAGTGGCATACACAATCAGGAAAACTCTGGGAGTCATTTGAATAAGCCAGCTAGTGTAACTGTGAATCTTCTTGAGAACGATGGAAAGGTTAAATGCTTTGCAATACGTATATTCTGAGGGGAGCCCTCAGAGGCTGCTCTCCGGTTTCACTGAGAGCAGAACTTGGGCCAAGAGAACTAGCTATGTTTTATCGGGCTTAATACACTCCCATTTCAAGGTGATTGCCAGTCATTATGTGATCATGAGAAGACAGGCTTTAATTTCAGTGAGCATTAGCATCGTCAGGAACAAGCTTGTTTGCATGTGGTGTGCCAGGTGCTGCATAAAATGTGTTAAACTAGCAGACCGCCTGCTCTCTACATGCTTACAGTATGAAGCACGATGCAGGCTATTTTAGATATAAGCAAATCTGAAAGGTACAGTGATTAATAACAGCAGCTAAAGTCATGCCTTCCATTTATGTACCATGTTCTGGTTTACAAAGTTCTTAAGAGAGCAGAACATTCCTCCCAGGAAGGTGATGGATCCTGTGAAGCAGAAATGTTTCTGGTACCACTTTCCCTGAAGGGAATTGAGTCTGTATTTTTATTGAAGAATCATAAGATGCAGCTTAAAGGATGTGATCATAGCAAAGTGATCCAACCAGAGAGAAAATTCCACCTGGAAATAAGAAGCTAGATCATTTTGCCGAGTTTTGATGTGGAAAAGGGTTGGGGAAGATCAAGGTACAGGATATATGGAAGATTTAATGAAGCATATAATGTGGAAAGAAGGAGAGACATATACTTAAGCCCTGGAATGGAGCCTGCCAAGTTTATTCAGGTGTCCAGTGCATTATCAGTAGTGAAAAGTGGTGAACCAACGTTTCCTCACTAATACTTGCCTGTCCCTCATACCGTAGGTCTTCTGTTACTCCAGACAGAGAGTACGTGACTCTTTCCCTCTTGCTTGTAAGCTGTTGCATCTATTTCTCTATTGTTTTCCCGATGTCTTTCTGTCTGGGTCTAGGGTCAAATTCTTTCTTCTTACCTCCTATTTACTACCGTAGCCTCTAAAAAACAGTGCCAAGCATTATCATTCTTCAGTAGTCCTTTCTGAATAATGTCACTGGCATTAGACAATTAGATCACTTGTTTTAAACAATACATTGTGGTAAGATACTGCCTTTAATTTATTCCATACCTCCATTGCTTACCCAGACAGACTTATAAAGGAAGCTTTTAAATTACATATAGAGTCATAATTTTGTATGCATATGTCACGTATATGCATGTCTATTTTCAATTGATTTATGTATTTTCACTCATTTGATTATAAGGTTCTTAAACATGGAAACTCTTTAATGCTTTTTAACACCCTACAGGACCAGTATATTTCTTTACTGTTGATTTCCAATAAATATTATTAGTGGGCAGACAATACTTGAAGATTTGGGAAGAGAAATCTGTGAGACAGCTGCAGAACCACCACTAAGCTTGGGTTACCATTCAGCTTGCATCTTTCTTTCCGAGAGAAATGGGTTGTAATTTGTGCTTACCATCTAGCTGTCTTGTTTAGCTTAAGTGCTATTTACCTTATGGAATAAATTCATAAGCAAGAAAGTCCGTGTTGCATTTTGACTCTATTTTAAAAGAACCTTTTAGAACAGTGGGCCAAAATATAGTTACATTAAATTTGGAGAGAATCACTGTCCCTAAATGTACTTTATTTGCCTTGTTGACCTGTGTCAACACATCAACAAAGGAGGTTTACCACTTTGAAAGGTGACATGAAAATATTGGGTGTGGGATATATAATTGCTGTCTAACCTTTTGAAAACCAAGCTTGTACCCTTAACTGAAAATCTTGACATTTTGGTCAGGAGCCTCACTTATGGAACACCTCAGAATAAACTTGGAACTTGAAGGTCAGTGAAGAAACTCATTGTCAATTCAGCGTGGAGAAGCTTACATAACACCTCCGCAGCCAGATCTGGCTTGTGTTAGTGCTACCAGGGCCTCAGTCTCATGAGTCCTCCAGCCTCTCATCAGAGGGGCAGGAGGAAACTGAGGTGCAGACAGACAGAGTATACAGATGACAAGGCAAGCCTTCAAACAGCACAGAGGACTTAGAGATGCTTGAGAGAAAACTAGATGAGTCTTGAAATACGAGCTTCAATGTAAACATCCCCAAAGACCAAGTGGATGAAATTGAAGGAAAAGATGAGAAACTTGGAAGAGGCAGACAGACAAATTTGAAACAAGTGTTTCTGTGACTGGAGGGGCAAGCATAAAGTGGTTTAAAAGCATTTCTGAGGAAGCCAGATATGTCAAAATCAGGGGTTCTTGACAGAGGACTTGAATGGGAATGGGGCATTTTTAGCGCCAGGCTTTGGAAGAAGAAAGAAGTTCCACTCATCACCATATTGAGAATATTCAGCACCCATATTATTGCAGGGGTTGTTCATGGATATGACATCAGGATTGTACCCACCCACCCCCAGAAAGAAAAAACAAGGCAGGAAGAGTTTTGAATAGATTTGAAAACAAATGTCTAAGTTGGAACATCAAAATTAGGGAGACACAGGGGACAAGAAACCACAGAGACAGTTAACCAGAGAGATGGTGATGAAATGAGAAAGCCCACTGAGTGGGTAGGCAGCATAGTAGTTGAACCTGTCAACTCCATAGTGGAATGGGAGTCAAGTGTTTCTCTGGTTGAAGAAAACAAGAGGTCAAGTGAAGAGAATCTGTAGGACAGGAGCTGATAGTTGAGGATAAATATTTTTTAAATGTTTAAGTAGCAAGCAATTGAGTATTGGAATTCAAAGTAAATGTACTATTAGATGGAACATAGTAGCATGAAAGAGAATGAAGGAAAAGCCTCTGAACATGGAATTAAAAATCATTACATGAGAAATCTTAAGTTATATATGGATTTTATAACATATGTAAGCCCTAAAATAAGAATATATGACATGTGTCCTTATCCGTTCACATTTAAAAGCTAATTAATATTCCTAGGATAAAAATAATAAAACTTTAGATGTTGACTCTATTGGAAATTATGTAGATGATGATCAGTATGAATCCATATGAGTAAATCAGATTTTGAAGTCATTTCTTTCTCTCTAAAGAAACTTATTGTTTTCTGCACACCACTTCATTTTGGCCAGCAATAAGTCCAACTCAGTGTGCTGCAGCAGAATGTTTTAAGCTGAAATGTGCATTGGAATCTGTTTGTTTGCAGCAGATGATTTGACTGAGCTTTGATGCGCAGTCACTTTCTGACATTTGTGTATTTCAGCAGTGAACAATGTAAACTCATTTTCTGAGCACTTTGATTACTTGCACATAGCAGTGCCCATGGCATGTGACAGAGAAGAGCACTCTATCCACTAATCAGATAGATATGCTTCAAGTGTATTTACACAAAATAATGAAAACAGCTGTTAGATACCTTTAAACTTGAGTTTTGTTATTAACCTACTAGCCTGTACACATGACAGTATAATTCTTAGCTCACTCAAGTTGCCTTTAATGACACAGTAATAAAGCTGAGAGGGATGAAAGTAATGGAATTGTAGAATGTAATGCCTCAATTGTTCTACAGTGTCTTCCTTTTTGCCAAAATAAACCACAATTAGGTCCATATGGTGTTTTGAAGTTTTCAAGCAATGACCCTAATAAAAAGTAATGAACTTCTGACAAAAGAAAGCATGGCTCTCTTTTAAGCGGATATCTTCACTATTGATCTAGATATGATTGAAGACTGATATGCTAATAGGAGAAGAAAGGTTCAGTGTTCTTGGTACAAGTGCTTTTCATTTGGGATTATTTTACTCATAAAAGATTCAGAATTTAAAGGTAGAAATATTACAATCCATCAGTTATGACTCCCATGTTTTAAAGAGCTGTTATTTATTTATTTATTTATATTTTTAACACCTTTATTGGAGTATAATAGCTATACAATGTTGTGTTAGTTTCTGCTGTATAACAAAGTGAATCAGCTATATGTATACATATATCCCCATATCCCCTCCCTCTTGCGTCTCCCTCCCACCCTCCCTATCCCACCCCTCTAGGTGGTCACAAAGCACCGAGATGATCTCGCCGTGCGATGCAGCTGCTTCCTACTAGATATCTATTTTACATTTGGTAGTGTATATATGTCAACGCTACTCTCTCACTTCGTCCCAGCTTACCCTTCCCCCTCCCCATGTCCTCAAGTCCATTCTCTACATCTGCATCTTTATTCCTGTACTACCTCTAGGTTCATCAGAATCTTTTTTTTCTTTTTAGATTCCATATATATGTGTTAGCATATGGTATTTGTTTCTCTCTTTCTGACTTACTGCACTCTGTATGACAGACTCTAGGTCCATCCACCTCACTACAAATAACTCAATTTCGTTTCTTTTTATGGCTGAGTAATATTCCATTTTGTATATGTTCCACATCTTCTTTATCCATTCATCTGTAGATGGGCACTTAGGTTGCTTCCATGTCCTGGCTATTGTAAATAGAGCTGCAATGAACATTTGATACATGACTCGTTTTGAATTATAATTATCTCAGGGTATATGTCCAGTAATGAGATTGCTGGATCGTAGGGTAATTCTATTTTTAGCTTTTTAAGGGACCTGCATACTGTTCTCCATAGTGGCTGTATCAATATACATTCCCACCAACAGTGCAAGAGGGTTCCCTTCTCTCCACACCCTCTCCAGCATTTATTGTTTGTAGATTTTTTGATGGTGGCCATTCTCACCCATGTGAGGTGATACCTCATTGTTGTTTTGATTTGCATTTGTCTAATGATTAGTGATGTTGAGCATCCTTTCATGTGTTTTTTGGCAATCTGTATATCTTCTTTGGAGAAATGTCTGTTTAGATCTTCAGCCCATTTTTGGATTAGATTGTTTGTTTGTTTTAATATTGAGCTGCATGAACTGCTTGTATATTTTGGAGATTACTCCTTTGTCAGTTGCTTCATTTGCAAGTATCTTCTCCCATTCTGAGCATTGTATTTTCGTCTTGTTTATGGTTTCCTTTGCTGTGCAAAAGCTTTTAAGTTTTATTAGGTCCCATTTGTTTATTTTTGTTTTTATTTCCATTTCTCTAGGAGGTGGGTCAAAAAGGATCTTGCTGTCATTTATGTCAAAGAGTGTTCTTGCTATGTTTTCCTCTAAGGGTTTTATAGTGTCTGGCCTTACATTTAGGTCTTTAATCCATTTTGAGTTTATTTTTGTGTATGGTATTAAGGAGTGTTCTAATTTCATTCTTTTACATGTAGCTGTCCAGTTTTCCCAGCACCACTTATTGAAGAGGCTGTCTTTTCTCCATTGTATATTCTTGCCTACTTTATCAAAGATAAGGTGACCATATGTGCGTGGGTTTATCTCTGGGCTTTCTATCCTGTTCCATTGATCTATATTTCTGTTTTTGTGCCAGTACCATACTGTCTTGATTACTGTAGCTTTGTATTATACTCTGAAGTCAGGGAGCCTGAATCCTCCAGCTCCGTTTTTCTTTCTCAAGATTGCTTTCGCTATTCAGAGTCTTTTGTGTTTCCATACAAATTGTGAAATTTTTTCTTCTAATTCTGTGAAATTCCATTGATCTATCTTTCTGTTTTTGTGCCAGTACCATACTGTCTTGATTACTGTAGCTTTGTATTATACTCTGAAGTCAGGGAGCCTGAATCCTCCAGCTCCGTTTTTCTTTCTCAAGATTGCTTTCGCTATTCAGAGTCTTTTGTGTTTCCATACAAATTGTGAAATTTTTTCTTCTAATTCTGTGAAAAATGCCATTGGTAATTTGATAGGGATTGCATTGGTTCTGTCGATTGCTTTGGGTAGTATAGTCATTTTCACAAAGTGGATTCCTCCAATCCCAGAACATGGTATATCTCTCCATCTATTTGTATCATCTTTAATTTATTTTATCAGTGTCTTATAATTTTCTGCATACAGGTCTTTTGCCTCCTGTGGTAGGTTTATTCCTAGGTATTTTATTCTTTTTGTTGCAATGGTAAATGGGAGTGTTCCCTTGATTTCTCTTTTAGAGTTTTCATCATTAGTGTATAGGAATGCCAGAGATTTCTGTGCATTAATTTTGTATCCCACTACTTTACCAAATTCATTGATTAGCTCTAGTATTTTTCTGGTAGCATCTTTAGGATTCTCTATGTATATTATCATGTCATCTGCAAACAGTGACAGCTTTACTTCTACTTTTCCGATTTGGATTCCTTTTATTTCTTTTTCTTCTCTGATTGCTGTGGCTAAAACTTCCAAAACTATGTTGAATAATAGTGGTGAGAGTGGACAACCTTGTCTTGTTCCTGATCTTAGAGGAAATGGTTTCAGTTTTTCACCATTGAGAACAATGTTGGCTGTGGGTTTGTCATATATGGCCTTTATTATGTTGAGGTAGGTTTCCTCTATGCCTAATTTCTGGAGAATTTATATCATAAATGGGTGTTGAATTTGTCAAAAGCTTTTTCTGCATTGAGATGGTCATATGGCTTTTCTCCTTCAGTTTGTTAATATGGTGTATCACATTGATTGATTTGCATACATTGAGGAATCCTTGCATTCCTGGGGTAAACTCCACTTGATCATGGTGTATGATCCTTTTAATGTGCTACTGGATTCTGTTTGCTAGTATTTTGTTGAGAATTTTTGCATCTGTGTCCATCAGTCATATTGGTCTGTAGTTTTCTTTTTCTGTGACATCCTTGTCTGGTTTTGGTATCAGGGTGATGGTGGCCTCATAGAATGAGTTTGGGAATGTTCCTCCCTCTGGTATATTTTGGAAGAGTTTGAGAAGGATATGTGTTAGCTCGTCTCGAAATGTTTGATGGAATTCCCCTGTGAAGCCGTCTGGTCCTGGGCTTTTGTTTGTTGGACAACTTTTAATCACAGTTTCATTTCAGTGCTTGTGATTGGTCTGTTTATATTTTCTATTTCTTCCTGGTTCAGTCTCAGAAGGTTGTGCTTTTCTAAGAATGTGTCCATCTTTACTGGCTTGTCCATTTTATTGGCATATAGTTGCTTGTAGTAATCTCTCATTATCCATTGTATTTCTGCAGTGTCAGTTGTTACTTCTCCTTTTTCATTTCTAATTCTGTTGATTTAAGTTTTCTCCCTTTTTCCCTGATAAGTCTGGCTAGTGGTTTATCTATTTTGTTTATCATCTCAAAGAACCAGCTTTTAGTTTTATTGATCTTTGCTATTGTTTCCTTCATTTCTTTTTCATGTATTTCTGATCTGATCTTTAAGATTTCTTTCCTTCTGCTAACTTTGGAGTTTTTTGTTCTTCTTTCTCTAATTGCTTTAGGTGTAAGGTTAGGTTGTTTATTTGAGATGTTTCTTGTTTCTTGAGGTAGAATTGTATTGCTATAAACTTCCCTGTTAGAACTGCTTTTGCTGCATCCCATAGGTTTTGGGTCATTGTGTTTTCATTGTCATTTGTTTCTAGGTATTTTTTCATTTCCTCTTTGATTTCTTCAAGGATCTCTTCGTTATTTAGTAGCATATTGTTTAGCCTCCATGTGTTTGTATTTTTTACAGTTTTTTTTCCTGTAATTGATATCTAGTCTCATAGTGTTGTGGTTGGAAAAGATACTTCATATGATTTCAATTTTCTTAAATTTACCAAGGCTTGATTTGTGACCCAAGGTATGATCTATCCCAGAGAATGTTCCATGAGCACTTGAGAAGAAAGTGTATTCTGTTGTTTTTGGATGGACTGTCCTATAAATATCAATTAAGTCCATCTTGTTTAATGTGTCATTTAAAGCTTGTGTTTCCTTATTAATTTTCTGTTTGGATGATCTGTCCATTGGTGTAAGTGAGGTGTTAAAGTCCCCCTACTATTATTGTGTAACTGTCGATTTCCTCTTTTATAGTTATTAGCAGTTGCCTTATGTATTGAGGTGCTCCTTTGTTGGGTGCATATATATTTATAATTGTTATATCTTCTTCTTGGATTGATCCCTTGATCATTATGTAGGTTCCTTCTTTGTCTCTTTTAGTAGTCTTTATTTTAATGTCCCTTTTGTCTGATATGAGAATTGCTACTCCAGCTGTCTTTTGATTTCCATTTGCATGGAACACCTTTTTCCATTCCCTCACTTTCAGTCTGTATGTGTCCCTAGGTCTAAAGTGGGTCTCTTGTAGACAGCATATGTACGGATCTCATTTTTGTATCCATTCAGCCAATCTGTGTCTTTTGGTTGGAGCATTTAAACCATTTACATTTAACGTAATTATTGATATGTATGTTCCTACTACCATTTTCTTAATTGTCTTGGGTTTGTTATTGTAGGTCTTTTCCTTCTCTTGTGTTTCCCGCCTAGAGAAGTTCCTTTAGCATTTGTTGGAAAGCTGCTTTGGTGGTGCTGAATTCTCTTAACTTTTCCTTGTCTGCAAAGGTTTTAATTTCTCTGTCGAATCTGAATGAGATCCTTGCTGAGTAGAGTAACCTTGGTTGTAGGTTTTTCCCTTTCATCACTTTAAGTATGTCCTGCTACTCCCTTTTGGCTTGCAGCATTTCTGCTGAAAGATCAGCTGTTAACCTTATGGGGATTCCTTTGTATGTTATGTTTTGCTTTTCTCTGCTGCTTTTAGTATTTTTTCTTTGTATTTAATTTTTGATAGTTTGGTTGATATGTATCTTGACGTGTTTCTCCTTGGATTTATCCTGTTTCGTACTCTCTTTGCTTCCTGGACTTGACTGTATCTTTCCTTTCCTATGTTAGGGAAGTTTTCAACTATAATGTTTTCAAATATTTTCTCAGACCCTTTCTTTTTCTCTTCTTCTTCTGGGATCCCTATAATTCGAATGTTGGTATGTTTAATGTTGTCCCAGAGGTCTCTGAGACTGTCCACAATTCTTTTCATTCTTTTTTCTTTATTTTGCTCTGTGGTAGGTATTTCCACTGTTTATCTTCCAGGTCAGTTATCTGTTCTCCTGCCTCACTTATTCTGCTATATTTCCTTCTAGAGAATTTTTAATTTCATTTATTGTGTTGTTCATCATTGTTTGTTTGCTCTTTAGTTCTTCTAGTTCCTTGTTAAACATTTCTTGTATTTTCTCCATTCTATTTCCAAGGTTTTGGATCGTCTTTACTATCATAACTCTGAATTCTTTTTCAGGTAGACTGCCTGTTTCCTCTTCATTTGTTTCGTCTGGTGGGTTTTTAACTTGCTCCTTCATCTGCTACATATTTCTCTGTCTTCTCATTTTGCTTAACTTACTGTGTTTGGGTCTCCTTTTCGCAGACTGCAGGTTCATAGTTCCCGTTGCTTTTGGTGTCTGCCCCTAGTGGGTAAGGTTGGTTCAGTGGTTTGTGTAGATTTCCTGGTGGAGGGGACTGGTGCCTGTGTTCTGGTGGGTGGGGCTGGATCTTGTCTTTCTGGTGGGCAGGGCTGAGCCTGCTCATATGCTTTGTGGTGTCTGTGAGCTTAGTATGATTTTAGTCAGCCTCTCTGCTAATGGGTAGTGTTGTATACCTGTCTTGTAGTTGTTTAGCTTGGGGCGTCCAGCACTGGAGCTTGCTGGCCGTTGGGTGGAGCTGAGTGTTAGTGTTGAGATGGAGATCTCTGGGAGAGCTCTCGCCGATTGATATTGCGTGGGGCTGGGAGGTCTCTGTTGGTCCAGTGTCGTGAACTCGACTGTCCCACCCCGAGGCTTAGGCCTGACACCATGCCGGAGCACCAAGACCCTGTCAGCCACATGGCTTAGAAGAAAAGGGGGAAGAAAAGAAAGGAAAAAAAATTTTTTTAAATAAAGAAATAAATAAAGGAAATGAAATAAAATAATTAAAAATAAAAAAATTATTGAAATAAAAATGTAAAAATAAAAAAAGAAGAGAGCAGCCCAACCAATAAACAAATCCACCAATGATAACAAATGCTAAAAACTATACTAAGATAAACATAAAAATCAGAAACAAGTCAGTCGAAGACAACAAACCCCAAGTCTACAGTTGCTCCCAAATCCACCACCTTAATTTTGGGTTGATTTGTTGTTTGTTCAGGTATTCCACAGATGCAGGGTACCTTGAGTTGATTGTGGGGATTTAATCCGCTGCTACTGAGGCTGCTGGGAGAGGTTTCCCTTTCTCTTCTTTGTTCGCACAGCTCCTGGGGTTCAGCTTTGGATTTGGCCCCGCCACTGTGTGTAGGTCGCCCTCAGGCCTCTGTTCCCTCCCAGACAGGACGGGGTTAAAGCAGTGGCTGATTAGGGGGCTCTGGCTCACTCAGGCCAGGGGGAGGGAGGGTACAGTAGTTGTAATTGGAATGCGGGGGGAGCCTGTGGCAGTGGAGGCCAACATGATGTTTCTACAGCCTGAGGCATACCGTATGTTCTCCTGGGGAAGTTGTCTCTGGATCATGGGACCCTGGCAGTGGTGGGCTGCACAGGCTCCCAGGGGGCTGTGGATAATGACCTGCTCTTGCACATAGGATTCTTGGTGGCTGCAGCAGCAGCGTTAGAGTCTCATGCCTCTCTCTGGTGTCTGCGCTGATAGCCGCAGCTTGCGCCCGTCTCTGGAGCTCGTTTCGGCAGTGCTCTGCCTTCTGTGGGCAGATGGGGAAGGAATCCCCTCTCCTCGCCCACCCCGAAACAGTGGTCTCTTGCCTCTTACGCCAGTCCAGACTTTTTTTCCAGACTCCCTTTCAGGTAGTTGTGGCTCACTAGCCCCCTTCAGGCTGTGTTCACACAGCCAACCCCAGTGATCTCCCTGGGATCTGACCTCCGAAGCCCAAGCCTCAGCTCCCATCCCCCGCCCATCCTGGCGGGTGAGCAGGCAAGCCTCTCAGGCTGGTGAGTGCTGGTCAGCACCGATCCTCTGTGCAGGGATCCGCTTTGCCCTCTGCACCCCTGTTGCTGTGCTACCCTCCGTGGCTCTGAAGCTTCCCCCCTCCGCCTCCTGCAGTCTCTTCCCACAAAGGGGCTTCCTAGTGTGTGGAAACCTTTCCTCCTTCACATCTCCTTCACACTGGTGCAGGTCCCATACCTACTCTTTTGTCTCTGTTTTTTCTTTTTCCTTTTGCCCTACCCAGGTATGTGGGGATTTTCTTGCCTTTTGGGAAGTCTGAGGTCTTCTGCCAGCACTCAGTAGGTGTTCTGTAGGAGTTGTTCCACATGTAGATACATTTTTGATGTATTTGTAGGGATGAAGGTGATCTCCATGGCTTACTCCTCAGCCATCTTGAAGGTCCCTCAAAGATCTGTTATTTAAAGCAAAGAAATGGATATTCAAGAACAGGGAATTTCATAGGCATCTGTAACACTGGAGATCGTCACCTAGAAAAGACTGCAGGAATTTGTTTGGGGATATCATGTACTTGTATACATTGGGCTTTTGAAGTTCTGGTTTTGATTGTTTGGGATTTTTATGGATTTCAGACTGCTTCAAGGGATGATGACATTTTATTTCAAGTACACCTACCTCATCTTCAAACTACATATCTAACTTTAACCCTGAAGTTATTTGCTTAGAAATTGATTTTTAAAATAATATCAGAGTAGGCAAAATAATTAGAATATCCTTAATATTAATAAAGCATTAAAGGCACCCAGAATCTTGAAAATAGATTAAATTAGAAAGACATAAACTGAACGATAGATTGTGAGTATGATAACCATACTGGTATAGGTGGGAGGGAAGGAAAGTAACGATATGCAAGGAAGAGGATTAGGGTCATTTTAACTAGGAATACCTGGATTTGAATCTGTGCACAGCAGCATACCAACATTTTCCCTGTGTTTAGTGTACTTAACTTTTTGGAATCTTGGCTTCCTCATCCAAGAGATAGGGGTTATATTATAAGAGTTAAGATAGGGAAGCAGCCACATAGCACAGGGAGATCAGCTTGGTGCTTTGTGACTACCTAGAGGGGTGGCAAAGGGAGGTGGGACGGAGACGCAAGAGGGAAGGGATATGGGGATGTATGTACATGTATAGCTGATTCACTTTGTTATAAAGCAGAAACTAACACACCATTGTAAAGCAATTATACTCCAATAAAGATGTTAAAAAAAAAAAAGTTACAGTGCATGATGCATCCAAGAAATTGCCCAGCAAATAGTAGGTACTCAGTAAATACAGTTGTTTTATTATCACTATCATTATATTATTATTAATCTCCTAAAGCAACTTATTAGAATGACTTACACTTACTTTGTTCTGTGTGTGTACGTGCTGAATTCAATTATACGATTCAGTACATATTTACTGAGTCCCTACTATGTGTCAAGAATGTTCATGGTACTATGGAAAATACAATACTAATAAAACGTACATATACATGTAACAACAAAATTTTTAATCTGCTCTTTATGTTATTAGTAAGGCTTCTGGCCAACAGTAAGCTGGTTAAGTTTTGGGGGAGTCAGTTACACTTAAATTTTCGACTGCACAAGGGGCTGGCTCAAGGGTCAACTGTATTTTAACCTGTTAATAAAAAAACAGAATCATATCTTAATTAACATGTCATGGACAATTCACTGTGTAATTGATCAAAAGTTTCCATTGTATAGTTTCCAAGTTCTTATCTCATTGAGATTGAATTATAACCTAGATCACAACCATTCTTACTAAGATTTTAGGGTATTTTGAGAGATTATGGTTGATTAAATATAAAACATACTTTAAACTGGGGAACCTACTTTAAAATTGGTTTGAAGATTTGTCATACCCTCCCAACTAAAATATTTAATTACATTGCATTCCAAAGTAATACCCTTCATATAAATATTTATGTATTCACCATTCTAAAGATTTGTAGAGTGCAGGTTAGGTACCAAGCACTGTGTGGGGCACTGGATATACAGTGATGCTACTGGTGTGACATGACTGACAGTTGGGTATACATACATAGCACTTCTCTGCATACCTGTTGTTTCCCACATAACAGTCCACTGACTTTCTCTGTCAATAACAAATCTCGAAACTCTTGCCATCCTTCTATACTATTGGGTTGGCCAAGAAGTTCATTCTGTAACATCTTAGGGAAAAACCCTAATGAACTTTTTGGCCAACCCAATACTTTAGGTCCATGTAACTTGCATTTTAATTTCACTATTACTGGCAGATCTTTGTGCTTTGAAGAGTACATTTGACTTAGGGAATTAGTCAATACTGTTTGGAGCCCTATTTCATGGACAGTTTGGAGCCCAATTTCATGGATCAGAGCTTTGAATCCTGAAAGAAAGGGGACTGTTAGTTATAAGACAGTTGTTTGCTTGGTTTTGTTTTATTTATTTCTTTATTTGGTAGTGCTCAACTTGCTCAGGAAGCCCATTCCAGAAACAATAAGAGCACCACTTCCCAAGGTGATTGGTTAGTAAATGTCAAACCCTCATGGGACACGTATCTTCAAGTTTATTACTTTCTCTTTTCTTAAGTTCATTAGTTTTTAAACATTTTTGCTCCTGTATGTCATGTCAAGCGCATTATTCATGTGAACAGTATTTGCAGGCCTCTTGGCTTTAGCCAGGCAATTTCCTTTGTTGTCCCTGATTCTGCATTATTCCTTTATCTTTGAACATTTTTTTTTAAAAAGCTGTTTCACACACCAAGAACTTTTTCTAAAGTAATTTAGTCTATAAAAATGGTTCTTAAACACATAGGATCTCAGTGCCATAAATCCATTATGATCAGTGTGCTTTCTTGTCAGTCTATTTGTGTTATCTGGTGGGGATGTTGTTATAGAAAAGCAGTTGGTCAACCAAATTTTTTTCCACCTTATGATAACTTGATATTTTTGCATCACTGTGCCAAATAATCCTTCTTCACTTTAAGTCTAATAGCTTTACTAAAATAAGACTTCTGTATTGATTGTTCTTGCTGGCTTTCCCCTTAATATTCAATGTTTTCTTTTGATGTATATATTAATATATGATGTATATATGTATATCATCATGTGTATATGTATACATCATCATATGTATATATATGCATAACTTGTCTTTTATTTAGAAGTTTCCTGTAAGTACAGTGAAGCCCTATGATATATAATATGCCTATGATAAGCATTTGGATAATCTATAAGCTGCTAAAATTAGGATCCTTCTCCAGGGGTGGGGTTTAGTTAGGAATTACTGCCTCAAGATCACTTAGATGTCCCCTCCCTCCCATATGTAGTGAATTGTGTGGAAAATGTGTTTTTCCAGCAGTTCAGAATGACTGAAAATTATTGCTTTTCTTAAACTCACAAAACTCACCAAAATGCAAACTTTTATTCTTTTGTTAGATTGTTTTTTAAACAGCTTTACTGAAGTAAATTGATACTAATAAACTAAACATAAAGTTTACAATCTGATTGCTTTTGACATATATATATATACACCTGTGAAACGATCACCTTGACAAGATAATGAACATATTCATCACCCTCAAAAGTTTTCTCACGTTCCTTGCAGTCTCTTCCTGTCAGTGCTCACTACCCCACTCCCATCCCCATTCTTAGGCACCAGTTACATGCCTTCTGTCACTACAAGTAAGTTTGAATTTCCTATAATTCTATAAAAATGGAAGTGTATTGTATGTACTCCTTCTTGTCTGGTTTCTTTCAGTCAGCATGATTATTTTAGATCCACTCTGGTTATGTGTTTCAGTAGTTCATTCTTTTTTGATAATAATTAGTAGTCCATTGTATGGATATATCACAATTTATCTGTACCCTTGTTGATGGACATTTGGATGATTTTAAATTTTTGAATATTACAAATTAAGCTACTGTAAATATTTGTCTGCAAGTGTTTGTGTATCCATATGCTTTCATTCCCTTTGGGTAAATACCTAGGTGTGAAATGGCTGGGTCATATGTTAATTTTTTAAAGAAATTACCAACATTTTCCAAAGTGGTTGTACCATTTTACATTCCTACCTGCAGTGCATGGGAGTTCCAGTTTCTCCACATCTTCACCAACATTTGCTACAGTCTTCTTATTTTTATACAGATATGTACAATATTTTCTCCTTCTGTTCTTTGTCTTTAAATACTGCCCTTTGAAGAACAGAGGTTCTGAATCTTGATGAAGCCCAATTTATTCATCATGTTTTTGGTATCATGTCTTAACAATCTTTACCTAACCCAAGGCCATAAATTTTTTTTCCTAGGTTTTTTTCCAGATATTTTACGGTTGTAGATTTTACATTTAGGTTATGATGCATTTTTAGTTATTTTTTGCATATGGTTTGAGGTATGGATCCAGGTTCTTTTTTTATGCACTGGATATCCAGTTGTTCCAGCACTATTGTTGAAAATACTTCTCTTCTCTATTGAATTGCCTTTAGAATTTGATTGAAAATCAGTTGACCAAATACATATAGGTCTATTTCTTGACTCTATTCTGTTCAGTTGATCTGTCTATTCTAATGCCATGATTCTGACATGCCATAATCATGACACTCCTGATTATTCTACTTACAACAATAAGTTTTGAAGTTAAGTAATGTAAGTCCTCCAACTTTTTTCTTCCCTTTCAGATTTTTTGGCTGTTCTGAATCCTTTGTATTTCCATGTGAACTTTATAATAAGGTTGTCAAGTAAAAAAAGAAAAGGAAGAAAATCCACTGCGGTTTTAAATGGGATTGCTCTGAATCTATAGATCAATTTGAAGAGACTTACCATATTTACAATATTTAGTATTTTGTTCCATTTATTTAGATCTTCCTTAATCTCTCAGTTCTGTTTTGTAGTCTTCAATATATAGGTCTTACACATCATTGATGTATTCATAAGTATTTCATATTTTTGATGCTATTATGGTATTTTAAAAAATATATTTTCAGTCTCTGATTGTTCATTGCTACAACAGAGAAATAAAACTAACCTTTGTATTTTCGTCTTGTGTCCTGCAGTTTTGCCAAACTCATACTTTTAAAATATTTTTTTGTGAGAATTTTATTAGACTTTTTGTGTGTGGACAACCATGTAATCTGTAGATAAAGATGTTTTTACTTACCCTTTTCCAATTTCAGTGTCTTTTATTTATTTTCCTTTTCTTGTTGCATGGAGTACATCCTTCAGTATAATGTTGTACAGAAGTGGTGGGAGTAGGCACATCTCTGCCTTTTCCAGATTCTAAAGGGAAAGCATTTGGTTTCTTACCTTGAAGCATGCTGTTAGCCTTAGATTTTTTTTTTTTTTTACATGCCCATTATTAGATCGAGGAAGCTCCTTTTTATTCCTAGTATGCTAAAAAGTGTCATCAGGACTAAATATTGGATTTCATCAAATCCTTTTTCTGCATCAGTTGAGATAATCTTACATTATATATTTGTTTAGTCTATTAATATGATGAATTACATTGATTGTTTTTGAATATTAACCAATCCTTCATTCCTGAGATAAATCATATTCGGTATTAATATATTATCCTTTGTACACATTGTTAGATTCAATTTCCTAAAATTTTAAGAACTTTTGTATCTGATGGTCTATAGTTTTCTCTTTTTGTACCGTCTTTGTCTGGCTTTGGTAACAGTAAAGCAGACCCCATAGAATGAGTTGGGAAGTAGTCTTCCAGTTTTTTAGAAGAATTTATGTATGTAGAATTGGTATCATTTCTTCCTTAGATGTTTGGTAGAATCACTGGTTAAGCCATCTGGGCCTAGGATCTTTTTTGCCAGAGGGTTTTTAACTACACACTGAATTTCTTTAATAGATATTAGGTTTTTCAAGTAACATAATATCTATTAAATATTGACGTACTCCTTGAGTAAGTTGTGATAGTTTCTTTCAAATGATTTGTCCATTTCATTTAGGTTGTTAAATATATTGATATAAGATTGTTCATAGTATTTCTTTATTGGCCTTTTAGTTTGTATAGAATCTGAGGTAATGCTACCTCTTTCATTCTTGATATTGGTAGCTTGGCTTTTCTCTTTTTTTTTCCTATTTAATTTGGCTGAAGTTTTATCAATTTTATTGATCTTATTGAAGAGTCAGTCAGCTTTTACGTTATGCTACTTTTGTCACTTAAACACCTAAATGGTAAGGTCTCAGATGTGTAGGTTTTATTAGAACATACAGAAATGAAAATGATCTGATGCTGCCTGGAGAGCACAGACATGGAAGGTTTTGGGAATCCACTCTGTATGGACAGAGAGTGTCTGGGTTGGTAAAAGGACTCCAGAAGGAAGAAAGGAACAAACCAGGAGGCACCAGAAATCATACTTTCTACTCTGCCATTTGAATGACTTTTCCTACAGTGTTTGAATCCAGTCTTGTCTGGATATGTTTGATAATTTGAACAGCTACTATGGATGTATTTCAAATCCCATTTTAACCAGTTGCTTCTTTTACTGAAGATGAGCATTGTTTTAGTTTGGTAGCTTTGAGTTTTCCTTGAAAGTCAGTATAGAATGGTAGAATAGGGCCTTGGAAATCACAGGGTCCTTAATTCCAATACAACGTCTACAATTTCCAGGCTATATAACCTCAGGCAAATTTCTCAGTTTCACTGAACTAAGATCCTTGACTGTAAAATGGGAATAATAATACTTATCATACCATGTTGCGAGGGCTTAAATGAAATAACAGATTATTGGTACATTGTAGGCTCTCAACCAGTTCTACCTCTATCTTCATCCCTACCCTCTCTACCATTCCTACTCCCTGGCTGCCCCTCTACTCAGAATGTTTAAGAGCAAAATGTTAACTAGTAGGAGGAGAAGCAGAGAGAACAAGGAACTCTTTAACTCATCTTTGCTATAGTTCTTTTTAGCAACATGGAAACCAATAAACTGGCATACCTCTTGAGGCAATTTTTAGTAACACTGTACGGAGATTTGGGGCTTAACCTTCAGAAACGTGTGTGATACTCATAGTTCATAAATAGTGTAACTGGAGCCACAAATTATGTGGAAAATTAGGTTCTGATGTCAATGAGTTTGAGTTGGAAATCTCATTTTTTTTTAAGTACTTTTGAAAAATCCTGCAGGAAGGCACCACAGTGGAGACTGCTTTAGGGCCTTATGTTCAGTAAATCTCACAGAGCTAGTTGGGTTTTTTTTCAGTGTGGATTTTTTTTTTTTTCTTCGACCACCTGAAGATGTAGCTGGCTTGAGTTTAGAATTGGTGTCATACAAAATAAATGAGTGTAGCTTTACTGTTAGGCTCCTACTCAAAGCCTCACTGCATAAAAGGCATCTGGGAACTGAGGCCTCCGGGAGCAATAGCTGATTCAAGTCCTCCAATTCTTGGGTTTACAAAAAGGAATGTCTAATGGAATGGCTTTTGGAACTGTCCTCACTGCCTGGATTCTTGCAGTGCATGTATAGTTGAATTCCGTAACTTAATTAAGGGTATTAGCTACTCCACTTTTAGATTCTCTAAAGAGAAATGCTGCTTCTTCATTTCCTTACCTTCTAAGGTAAGGCTCGAAGGTCAAGATGAAAGTTCACACCTCTCACTTGGCCATTTAGCATTCCTTTTGACATCACTAATTGGCAAAAGCACTCTTTTCGAAAGAGCTTGGTTGTGAGTTTAGACTGCTTGTCAACCTACTTGGCAAGGCATCCAGGACCAGTAGATCTCATTATTGTGCTTATATAACAAAACCAAATTTTAGTGCATATTCTAGACCAGGGTTTAGCCAACTATGACCAGGAGCTGGTCACATGCTTTTGTAAATAACATTTTATTAGAACATAGCCACGCCCACTTATTTACATATTGTCTATGAAGGCTTTCACTCTACAGCAGCAATGCTGAGTAGTTATAATGGGCACCCTGTAGCCTGAAAGCCTAAAATATTTATAATCTGGTTCTTTATAGAAAAAGTTTGCTGAGCCCTGTTCTAGACCTTTGTAAGTTTAGAGCAAAAGCTCAAACTGTGGCCAAATGACCAAGGAGATCAAAATGACCAAGGGGATGGTAAAAAATGTAAATTTCTGGACATTACCAGGTACCCACTGAGTCAGAACCTCTTGGTGTAGTACCTGAGAATCTGCATATTTTAAAATGTTCCAGGTGATTTTTAACACATGCTGAAGTTTTGCTACCACTGGTTTAGTGAAGAGGAAAATTAACGTGAAAGTAATGCTATTTATAAATGTACGCCTTCTACAAATAAACTAGTGTTACCTCTTGTCTAGAAAATAGGGTACTGAGAGAAGAAACTATATGTTTGCACTTCTTGTTCTGTACTTTAAATTTTTGGAAAGACATGCCATAAGGGAAGTTACCATCTAGTTGAGGGAGACATTAATTGTTTGAAGAACAATTTTAAAAATGAAATCCAGAGGACAGATTGTAAATTCTGAGGAGAGGATGACCTTTGTAAAGAAGCATGGTTGGTCCTGGTTCACTGCTGAATCTTGAACTGCATTTGATGAGTCACAACATGTAGTGGGGTAAAAGAAAGAAAACTGAAAATTACGGAGCACTCCAGATGGCAAGGGTAAATATTACCGTGTGAAACTTTTGTTTCAGTCATATATATATATGTATATACACATACGTGCAAACCATTTTGCCATAATATAGAGTGTATCTTACACTGTCAGTTGCTATCAAAAATTTCTTTTTAACTCCATCCTTAAAGATCATGTTTAGGGATCACCTGAGTAGGGCTAAGAAGAGGCAAAGTAGCTGTCCCCAGAGGTAATACATAGCCTTTCTGTACACATAATAAAAAGCAAACTGTTACTTCTTTTTTAATAAAATAATGCATAAATACACAGACATGGCATATGCATATTTTCCAAATCCACTGTCCTCCCCTGGGCAAGCCTGATAAATTAAAGGAATTGTAGAATTTTAGACTTGAAAAGACTTTAGAAATTATTGCTTTTACCTCTCAATTTTACAGGAAAGGAAAATGAACTGAAAAATAAACAGTTTGCCTAAGGTCACATGCTAAGCAAGAAAAAGACCACCTAAGAGAGTTTCCGGATGCTACACTAGAGATGCCAGCCGGTTACTCATGAGCTGAGCCTTTCTGGCCTCTCAGAAAAGTCAAAAGATCAAGGAACACTGGTCGTCGGGCTCATGGCACAAGTTGGCCAGAGATGAGTGGTGTTTGCCTCCTTGGCTGGATAAACTTCTTTCTCATTCACCCAAGTCCCCACCACTCTATTTTGGCCCTGGCATGTTATTTTACTTACAATTGAGAAATTCTCTTATAAGAGAAAAATATTTCTCCATTCACATGTATTATTTTCAGAAGCAAAAAGTAAATAAAATCTAGACCAAGAGGACCATGTGTTTAACCAAAGATAGAGATTATATTTCTGTATGGAAACAAAGAATATACCTAGGATTTGTGCTTTGAATGTTTGAAAGACCACGTAAAGCCTTTGTCTTACACTAGCCTCATTTTGCCTTTCCTGTCTGACCCCCAGTGGGAAAAGAAAAGGCCGGATGATGTAAGGTTCTTTTTTTTCTTTAAATTTTTATTGGAGTATAGTTGATTTACAATGTTGTATTAGTTTCAGGTGTATAGCAAAGTGGATCAGTTATACATACACATACATACACAATCTTTTTTAGATTCTCTTCCTATATAGACCATTACGGAGTATTGAATAGCGCCCTGTGCTATACAGTAGGTCCTTATTAGTTATCTACTTGATATATAGTAGTATGTACCTGTGAGGTTCTTCAACGTGTCAAAAGTACATGGCTCACCAGTGGCAGGCCCGGAGTGAGAACTTGCATTTTCAGTGCCCATCTGGGATAGGTACAGCGTTTTCAATGTTGGAAAGAGCCTTTATGGTTGTTATTATTGTTACGATGATGGTATTGGTAGTTCTCTTATAAATTAATTATGGACACTGCATACAGTCTCATTTAATCCTCATGGTATTCTGGTAACACTTCCCAAATTTTACAGTTGAGAGAATTAAGGCCGAGTCTGGTTATCTATTGCTGCATAACAAACTACCCCCAAACTTAATGTCTTTAAATAACTCTTTTACTAGACCTCAAGAATTCTGTGAGTCAGCAATTTGAGCAGGACTTGTCTGAATGAGTCTTTTGCACCTTCTGATAGTAGTGACTCAGCTGTTCATCTACCTTGGCTGGTAGATGAACAAGTCTGGAGGGTCCAAGAGGGCTCCCTTCACATGGCTGATCCCTCAGCTGCAATGGTGAAGTTAGGACTCAGCTCAGTCCTAGCTGGGTCTGTTGGCCAGAAGGCCTCTCTCGCATGTTTTTTTCAAGATAGTTGGACTTCTCACATGGCAGTTCAAGGCACTAGTGAAAAGTATTCTAATAGAGGCAGTTGGAAGCTGTGTGGCCTTTTCTGAATGAAGACTTCCAGTTCATGTTTCTAAACCACATGCTTATTTGGCTCTGTGGGGACAGGTGTTGCCATTCTTGTCACTTAGTCAGTTTGTAAATCCAAGCCTTAGGCAAATTCTGCACTTCTTTCTAACTAGTGCTTCCTTTGTAAGGCAACCTCTGGCCTCTTCAGAGACAGAGGGAGGACTCATACCTTCTTTGACAATCCATACTTAGAAACGCTGTAAAAACCAAAGGCAAACATAGCTCTCGCCAATCTAAGGAGTGTGAGTGTGTGTGTGTGTGTGTGTGTGTATGTTTTAATTCTTTTTAAATAATGATAACCCCTCAGGGTTATAGAACATCACATAAGATTCAGATGAAAATGTTTTGCAACTAAAGGCTGGGTGGTAAAATCTACAGTACCTGTGACTGGGAGCCAGGAAACTTGGGCTTGATTCCTAACTCTGCCACTTCCTTGCTTTGTGGTGTCCTGGGCAAGTCAGTTTATCTGAGCCTCAGTTTCTTCATCAGTATTATGAGATGGTTGTACAAAGTCACTTCTAGGCTTATGGTATATATACCTACAATCATCACACTTTTTAACTGTATGGGTGTGTACAACCTTTCTTGTACTTCTGGTTTCTACTAGCTTGTAACCAAGAATATTGTAGCGGCAGAAGAGGGACACAAGCACAGTTACAAACCTTACCATCTGTACTTGATAAAGCAGCACACCCCACCCAAGTACTTTATTTCTTAATAAAATTCTTTAGGGCAAATATATACTGATTTACCCAATGATAGTGTTAGTATTCCTTTTGACTTACCATCTTTCTTTACATGACATCAGATTTTTTGTAGTCAAATGTTATGCTTGGACCAGATTACCTAGATATTTGTGTTCATTTAGCATTCTAAAAATGCACCCACATTTTTTAATGCTCCACACTGAGCTCCTTTATATGTTTGCTCTTTTTTTTTTTTTTTTTTTTCCTTTCGGTAAGTCTCCTTCCATAAAGAAATACGATAACAGCAGAAGGGGCTTTTTGTTGTGTTTTGGAAATCCGCCTTTGAATAACCCTTAAAGTACATTAACAATATACCCATAAACGATAGTGACAGGCTTTCTCTGCATCCCTGAGTCCCCAGTCAGGGATAATATTGCCACAGCGGCCCAGGCTTCTTTCAGATAGATTGTTTGGTGAGGGTGTGGATCTGTGTGACACGCACAGCCTCCCGTAAGGAGCTTTCTTTTCCCTGTTCTCAGCTGTGCTCTCCCCAGCTCTCCTCTCTCCTCCCTTCCCCTCCCACTTCCCTTTCTCTTCCTCCTTCTCTTTGCCTTTTTCTTCTTGTTTTATTAGGTGGGGAGGGAGGGAGAGCCTGAGTGCTTCCTTATTGCAGGAGCTCTCCACACTGCTCTGTCTTTGCCCACTCCCCCCAACTTAGGTTTTCTCTAGTGCTACTTAGTATCTGATTTCCATGGTGTTACAGTATCCCAACCACTGCGACTGTAGGAAAGCAGGCCACAGCCTTTTTCAGAACTTCTTTGGACTTTTTTTGATACCCTACCAAATCAAATAGCTTTTCCTCTTCCGCAAAAATCCATGCGACTGTAGGAAAGCAGGCCACAGCCTTTTTCAGAACTTCTTTGGACTTTTTTTGATACCCTACCAAATCAAATAGCTTTTCCTCTTCCGCAAAAATCCATGCGACTGTAGGAAAGCAGGCCACAGCCTTTTTCAGAACTTCTTTGGACTTTTTTTGATACCCTACCAAATCAAATAGCTTTTCCTCTTCCGCAAAAATCCATGCGACTGTAGGAAAGCAGGCCACAGCCTTTTTCAGAACTTCTTTGGACTTTTTTTGATACCCTACCAAATCAAATAGCTTTTCCTCTTCCGCAAAAATCCAAAGTTAGGCAATTACAACAGCACTGTGTATTGGGAAAATGTTTGTTTCGCTGCTTATATTTTTAGATTTTGTTCTTTGATAGTAACATATTAAAGGTTAAAAAACTTTTTTTCCAACTAAAATGATGGTTTTTAATGGGAACCAGAGGTATGGTTACAATTACGTAGTCATTTATTCATCTTGGTTTTGTCTTTCTTGTCTTACCTTGAATTTTAGGACACCCTCTCGAGAAAGCTCACAACTTTCCCTCCAGTGCCCTTCTGTTGGGAGAGAAGAAATGGCAAGAAATGAAACCCTCCCCCACAGATTTTAGAAAACCTAACTTAGGTCAGAGAAAGAGGCCAACCAAGTGTTCAACATAAATGGCAATAGTAACAGTTAGAGGTTTTGTAAGTTTTTTTTCCTTTTAAAGCGGAATATTTTGTAACTTCAGTAACTTGACAGAGCAAAATTGCTAAGGATAGGCAATCCCCTGATAAATATGAGGCTGTAAAATTGGAAGAAATTTGTTTATATGTGGAACAAAAATATTTTTTAGTGGTAACCAAAAATTATGTTTGAAAAAGAGGTGATACTGACCAGTGTTTAATCCACGTGACAATTTTCCTTCAAGATCCTTATGAAAGTTTCAGTGCCAGAATTTCACACGTATATATTCAGAGATAAATGTTTTTAAAATGATGAGCTTCTTTTAACAGAATCACAGCATCGCTTAACTCAAATTAAGTACGGATGGTGTACAAAAAGTAGTTTTTCAGTCTTTGTTCACCCACAAATCTGAAATCAATATATATATTTTATAGTCTTTTTTTCCTCAAATGGGTAGATTTCTTTAGTTCAGTGAGCTAAATTTTGATCTGTAGGAGGCTTTGATGGTTCTATTCTGAAACCTTGCAGAGACATAATAACAATGCTGATTGATTATACATATGGCTTGATTAACATTGTTACAGTATTGCTTTAAAAATGGGTCTGATGTTACATATCACTCAGCCTGCAGTTAATAAACAGCTGTGGTATACAACTAGTCTGAGAGATTTCTCGCTAGGTTCTCAGAGGGCAGAATTAATAATCTTGTTTTGGAATTATACCTTCTAAAATGTATTTTAAAGTTGTGTTTGAACTTATTCATGGAACCACCACTTTCTAAAAATTTTAAGAATATCATTCTTCCTGGAAGTGTGTATTTAATTGTACTCTCTAAAGATACAGAGACGTTTTGGTTTTGTTTTTTTCAATAGAAGGGATTGTTTGGTAATTAGAGATGGTTTTTAAAGAGGCAAATTATTTTGAAAATACACATTTATTGAGAGGAGATCTGGGAATGTAAACTAGACAGAGAGGTTACATCGACAATAGCGTAATACCAGTACAGCAGCAGTTAGGAAAATTGGTATATAAACAAGCATCTGTTGCAGGAATGTAAGAATGACATCATAAAGGATGTATAGAAAATTTTAATTGAAAAAGACTGATGCATAATTGCAGGCTGACTTTAAGTCTAAACTGATTTTGCCAACAGAGTAAAAGTGGGATTCTTTTAAAACATTCCAATAATGTAAAGTATTTAAAATGTAATGTCCTGTTAATGTACCTAAAAATTAGACTCTAGGTCATCCAATAAGAGTACTGCTTACAGTAATACAGCCTATGTAATATGCAATTATCTTGACAATAGTTTTATTTTTCAACAATTTTGTCATAAAACAGCAGTAAGATACAATGAATTTGATTCATTTTTTGTGTGCGAATCATTTAATAGGCCATTACATCTACTATATTAGACTCCATTCTCCTTTCAGAGCTTTTCATTATAAGGCTGTCTTTAATGGAAAGAAGTTTAACCTTCCCTCCCAGATAGATTGAACCCCATAACAGTGTAAACATTCTCATTATAAAATAAAATCCCCTTCCCCAAGGGCAGTGCTATAATTATGTTGCAGAGCATCGTATGAATGTTCCTCTTCAGAAATGCTGTCTCGTTTTTGCTCTCAAGTTTTTATCATTTTCTAACGATCAATAATATTTTAAATTATAGTTTAATAAAATGCATATGATCTAGTTTAAAATTTTTTTGAAGTTATTTTAATCAACTTTGAGAAGTCATCAGTAAAATTGCTGTTGATTTATAAATAGGATAATTAGAGGCTTTCCTCCTAAGTACTGTTCACTGGCATTGTGGCTGTTTTTATTGCCTAGTCAAACCTCTTCATTCAATTTTAAAATTGCCTTTTGAATGAACTGCACTACAAGCTTGCCAAATAGTGTCACCGTTAATACTTTACCTCCTGTATTTCATTGTCCAGTCTGCAAATGCACAATCAATTGTTTGATAAGGGGGTCAATGAGGTTGTACTAGTTTTTAAGTGAATTATAACCAAACAGTTCAGATTATGTCGCACACTTATTGTTATTGTAGAGCTGTGTTTAAAAGATAGCAGGACAGTACTTTGGTTCATTTTGCACTGTTTCATCAAGAATGTATCTGTACAAATCAGGATACTGTGGTTCTTCAACAAATTGCCAATCTTTATATTGGCAACATAAAGAGAAAAAGAAAAGCGCCACTTTCAGATTTGTAGACTTTACCCCTTGTGAATGGTTTACTGAAAGTGACAAACCTCCCATGTTCCTAGTTTAGAAAGAGACAGTCTGGTTTTTATGTGAATGTGTTAAAACAAAGATTTCAGATGATTATTTCAAGATAATAATTTTATGAAGATGCCAAAGGAAATAATCATTGCAAGGCCTGAGGACCATATGTTGTTAGTATGAAAATGCATAGCTGATCCAGGTTATCTGTTACATAGGTAGCAATTCTGTTTCCGTAAGTGTGTGAACTCATTGGTATAGAGTGTGTATTGTAAAAGGTACTTTTTCCACCCTTTGACTTGTAGATGCATAATTATACCCTCTTTTCTGGGTTACTTTCATGAGAAGGAAGTCAGGATTTTCTTAAATGCGTACCTTTCTGCTTATGCAAAATTGGTGAGGGTTTTTGAGAAACATAAAAGGCAAAAGTAAGAAACTTTGTGCATGTTGCGTCTAAAAGCAAGTCTGTTTGTGTGTGTCTCTCCCTTTGTAACAGAAGGAATGTTTCTTATGTTTCTGTCTTCAGACAGTTGGCACACATTTCATCTCAGCAGCTGCTTTCTCTTAAAGTGCAGTAGAGTGTAGGACTGTAGTGACACCAGCATTAATACTTCACATTCTGCTATCATATGCTGTCACTGGGAAATATGGATCTAGGTTACATGTGTTTGCAGACTTTGTACTGCTGAATTATGAAAGCTGACTCTGTTGGAGGATTGTGTTGTATTCAGAGACTGTGAACTGAACAATAAATGAATGCAGGAGGCTGTTTAGAGTGATATACCGTTCTCTCCTTTCGGGGCCTAACTGAGCCTGAGCTTTAAAATTTAGAACTGCCAAATTGTGCTGGAAAAGGCCTTAAAATAAACATCTAAATAATTTTGTCAAAAGGAATTTGTATGCATTGTCTTTCACTTTAAAATTTTTTGATTCTTTTTTTTTTCCTACAGTTGTACAAATTGTTGCACTTTAGGTACGTAAAACAGTAAAACATATTACAAATGATCAAAGAAAAATGTTTTCCCATTCAGATAAAATTTTGCAAAGGAAATTAATTGTTAATGTCACTGTGGCTGTGAAGATTTAAATAATGTTTTAGATTTTATTTCTTTTATAAATAGTCTAAAATACAACACTCAGGAAACTATAAGGTAACAGTCGTTCTTTTTTCTTTGCATCTGAGCTATGTCTGCACACACGCACACAAACATGTATGCACACACTCACGTGTGTGTGTAAATATATACATACATATATGTTGATTTTTAAGTTATTAATAAAATTTCTGAAAGAGCAATTACTGTTGATTTATAAACTGAATATTTAGAAGGTAGTAAATAATATAATACTATCCTAGTAAAATATGCCTGAGCACATGTGAGGAATGTTTTTAGGTGAAAACAAATTTATAGATCAGTGTCTGGAGGTATAGACCAAAAAGGTCATTTTGGACTATTGTGAGTAAGGGGTGGGTGTTCAGTACTTATTGGCCCTCAGTACTTTGATGTCTTTTTAAAATTTCACTGCAGGTTAACTTTGTTTGGCTAATTTGTAAGTTTACTTTGGGACTATCTAGTTTTGGAGTTGAATTGATGTTTTAGGTACTTGGGCATAGATGTTGTTTTTTGACCTATAGTATTTGCAATGAAAACTGCCTTAAGACTCATCTTGTATCACACAAGCTACCCACTTATTTCCAGGTTGCATTACAAAGCACCAGTTCTACGTAGTTTAAACTACTTTTATTTAGGTCACATAGAGGTCTCAAGTTGTGAAAATGCAGTTTTGTAAAAGTTTATTCATCTTAGAATTAGCTATTTATATTACCTCGTTTTGTTATTTGAGAGAAACAAGCTGTCTTCATAGCCTGCTGTTAAACAATGGCTGTGACAGTGATGTTCACTCACATAAAGAAGCTAAGGAAGAGTTAGGATTTGTTTTGAATTTTATAAATCCTGTTTTTCTCTTTTTTCAAGAATCAATGTCAAAAGATATAAATTCTCTGTCCCCAAATCATGTGAAAAATTTGCATTCTTCCTTATTATTTTGCCTATTAAGTGAGCAAACTGGTTGCTGTTACACAGAGAGGTATTTAATACTTGACAGTCTGCAAAAAATCACATTAGTAGCCTGGAATGATCATTTCTGTCCTGTGGCTATCTCTTTATGATTCCGTATGTCTAAGTATGACCAGATATGCAGCATTTCCTTGCCGCTTTTCCTTGTAAAAGTTGACTTCTAAGTGGCCCATTTAAAAATGCCTTCAGTGTGAACCTGTGCACCTCAGGCGAGTCTACTTCCTCATCTCAAGAAGGCAAAACCCAGGGGGCTCATCTTCCCTTGCAGCACTTTGTATGGTACCCCAGTGTGGTACACATAAGATTTTCCTTTGAACAAAGCAGCTATTTGACAGAACAGTTTCCTATCATTTGTGCACAAGAAGTGCTGTGTACTGCATTCAGGACCATCATGACTGTCCATTAGAGCTTCATTCTGTAATCTGCCTTGAATCGGTGCTACCTATGGAAACTTTAACTGTGTTTGTCAAAACAAAGGGCTCTTGCTGAAAACCATACTGTCTGAGGTTGGGATCTAAAACGCCACTGTTAGCTGATTGCAAAAACATAAAACACATCAACAGTTTTGGCAATAGAATTAAACATGTGAATGAATCGAATGAAAGGTGGAAGCAACACTTTTTCCTCTTAGTCACGGTTCTGTGCAATTGGGAGCCATTAAATACAGTCTGTAGGGTTCCACCACGACTTCTCTGTGAGGTCTGTAGGACCTTGGGTTCCCTTTGTGTTTCTCTCCCATCCCCACAGCCATCCTTATTGAAAAAAGGAATCATTAAAGAAAACTTCTGACAGTGCCTTCCAAGAAATACTAAACTTTGGTTCTTCCCCTGATTTATTAAGGTAGAATGGGTTGGAGGTTGAATTAGAAGAATAGCTTTTAATATAATCAGACAGAGCCACACTTTCAACATGTGAATGCATGGTATGTCTTTTAGGTTAGCTAAGTAACATCCTTTTTACAATTCCCTTTTTCCTGTGTCTTCTTCATTTCTGCCAATGTGTACACATGTTCAGTCTTCCAGTATATCCAACATCTTTGGCTGGTGACTTAGCTTTATCTAATTTTATTATTTTTCAGAAGTTTCCTGTAAAATTCTTTCTGCTTGGAAGAGTAAGGTACAATCAGTAAGGAAGCTCTAAATTGTAATTATCAATTATAATCAGTATGGTAAATTTGGTACCCTTTCCATATTGCTTATCTCCTCAAAAGTTAATTGCACTTTTCAACCTCAAACGTTGGCAAAACTTGAGCTTTTTACTCTTTGCAACATAGCATATGTCAAAAATATCTGGACTTCAAGGAGGAAACTAAGGCAGAAGTGATTAGATAATTTGGTTGTGTCAGAGAGAGTTAAACTTCGCCTTTATTGAGGTAATGATCATGGTTTATGATGGCTGGTTCTGTGCCCATCTATAGCCTCTGACACATTTTTGGAGAGCATTACTTATACTCTCTGGATATAATTTAAAGTGCTTGCTATAGAGAAAAGAACTCCAGGCTAGTGGTTGGAGTTGCAGCACTGTTACTAACTAGCTGTGTGTGTGGTCAGGCCTGTCATTTAACCTTTCACGACCTTAGTGTCTGCATCTGTAAAATGAAATTGTTGAACTGGATTATATCTCAAGTCCCTCTAAGTTTTAAAAGTCTGTCATTTTATATTTCTAATTAGAAGTTTGGTCCTGTCATAGTTATGTAAGATTTTTAAAATACATGAATTCCAAAAGTTATTGTTTATCTTTAATCATCATCATCACAAGCAGTAAAGCTAAAATATTTTTTAGTTTGGAAAAATGACTTGTAAAATGAGATTGGAAAGTGCTCTATGTTCTTCAGTTTGCAAAGCTAGAACAAATAGAGGTCGGAATGTAGATTTCATAAGATCAGTCTCAGGTTAGGAAGATTTTTAGCTTTTGCTTTTTCCTTAATCGTCAAGTAAATTACATGTTTCAGTATGTTATTTATGTAACAGTAATTTCGTAATTAGCTATTTACGTATCTCTAGATAAAATTAAAGGTAGAGGGTCCCTCTTTCCCAGCCCTGCTCCTAAACTCTGACAATCAATTATGTCAGTATTTAAACATGTTCAATTTTTTTTACTGTTTATACTTAACATTTAAAGAAGAGACTCATATTACCTCTGGGCTCTTAGTTATCTCATGATCATGTGGTTTTCCAACAAATCAAAGACTATCAGCTTCTCTTTCTCACCATTTGATATAGTCAAAAGGGAGTTTTGAATTAGGTGGCCAAGGACCTGGCTACCATTTCCAGCTCTGCCATTTACCGAGCAAAGCACTCAACCTATACAGAGCTCTAGTTTTCTCATTTGTAGAGTGGGGATGATATACCTTCTCTTCACAAATGGTTTGTGCCTTTGTACATTCCAAATATTTGATAAATGTGTGCTTGACTGAACAAAACTGAGCTGTGGAATTTTGTCCTAAATTCTGTCCATCTTTATTTGTTTCTGCAGGACTACCTCATCAAGTTTGGGGATTGGGAGATATTATTTAGGTAAAATAATTGTTTAGCAGTCCTCTCTGTGTGTTAACTTTAATTTCTCCATTCAACTGAGGTAGTTGCTTTTGAATCTTTATTTGGCCAGGCAAACATCAAAAGTTGAGCTGATTTCATTGGAGGAGTGGAGGGCCTACCTTGTTGCTTTCTCCTGCCCCTTTCTTTTCTCCTACCTTTCTATAACCCAGAACTTCTTGGGCTCTTGTAAACAGAGTTTAAAAATCATTGTTCATCTATAATTGAGCAGTGAAACCATTTGTGCAAAAGGACTTACTATTTAGAATGGCTCCCTTGAAATTGGGCTGGAATAAGCTTCCAGGGCATTACCTTTGTATTACAGGAAAGTAAGAAAGGTTGTTTGCCAAATTTGTATTAATCAGCATTTCAGTTATAATTGCCAGGAAATTTCATTTACAGAAATAATCCTTTTCTTCATTCTTAAAGGTCACAGTCCAAAACCCTACATTTTTGTAGTATGTTTGGTTCACAATAGATAGCTGTCCATTTGGATTGGCTGTATGTTGTTATCAAGTTGCAATTTCCAGTTAGCTGAAAGAGATCAGATAATTTATGCATATAGTATTGTTTAACATTAATAAAGGTTATCCCTCTTGAAGGATCTCACCAAGGGAAATTGGTTTCAACGGCCACTCATTTGAGTCTAGGCAGAGGTGGAGAAATGTGGGCCCAGAGTAAAACTTGCCATGTTTTAAAACCCTGTGTGCCTGTTTCAGGATGTCCCAACTAATTTTTAAGCTCCTTAGCAGTCAAGATCTTGTCCTCCCACCTCCAGCCTCCCAGAAGGCAAGAGGACATGATGCACCGTTCTAGGTGCTTAATCAGTAGTTGTTTTGATTAACCACTGAAGGTAGTATTTGTAGGACTAACAGAAGTGAAGTCTATGCTCGCTAAATTTAATAATCTTGTCTTTGAGTGTTTTAAACTCTAAAAAGGTTTTTGTGGGTTGAAAAGCCTTGTTGTTAAGCCAGATAAAACCCCTAAATCTTTCATGTGCTTGCTAAGGACTGTCCAGTTAGAGAGATCTTTTTTAGACTTTAGGCCCTGCTCTCTCTGATGTCCGATCCCATGTCGTGGCTTACCAGCAGGTTTTGAGGACAAACCACCTTCCTGGGGAGGGGTACACATCCTGCTTAATTTCTGAACAGCCTTGCTGTTATGGCCCCACCTGGCTGAGAACTGTGTTCCGCGTGGGAGCTACTATCAGCCTGCTGAGTGACCTTGGATGAGTCAAGTCACTTAAATCCTCTGAGTCTCTGCAAATGAGATGAATTGAGTGAGTGATTGCATCCAGTTTTAAAACTCTGTGAGTCTTTAAGGTAGTTTAAATAACTGAAAATATGTGTATTCTCTTTGAATTTTGCTGATGGGTAAGTAGGATTATTTTTACACACACACACACGCACACACACACGTACACACACGTACACACACACACTCAACGCCCCTTTATGTAGGGATGTGCATGCTACAGTGAGACCAAAAGATTAGAGCAGCAGGTTATAGGGAAAATGTGAAATACACCTCTTTTTCCAGGAAATCAGATTCTTATTTTCTTCCACATAAAACTGACCAAACACACGGCAAAATAAATGCTAAGTCTCATTCTTGATCATCCACAGCTTGAACTTGGATGTTCAAACAACTTGAAGTTGTTTGCTGTCTGATCCAGAGATTTTGGATGCGTGGCATTTCGTGTGAGCAAAGAAATAAACAGACTAAAAAGGTTGTAGAAAATTGTAGATTTAGTAGAATCCCTGAGATGGTTTAGGTTTAGAATGGCAAACAGATGCAAAGGCTTTTTCTGGCCTTTGTTTTCTGAGTTGGCTGTACCCTGCCTACAAGAGGCCTAGATTCTTGGTATTCTCCCCTCCCTCTCCTCTTTTTTGTGAGCTTCTAGGATTCACTTTCAGAGTATGATATGTCTGAAAAGATTTGTTTGATTACAAGAAAGTGTGCCCAGAGAATGATGCCATATTTTCTTGGATTATTCATTTTATTAACTTTCCACTGTCTGAGGCAGGAGGACAGAGTACTGACTCTGGCATAGCCAACATTCAGCCTCCCAGAAACTTGTAGAAAATGTTGGGCCTTTCATCCCCCCTAGATGACCATTAGGATGAGGCTTTTTCTGGGAGGAGGTCCAAAATCATCTCAGATGTGTAGGTTTTGGAGATTATTCAAAAGAGTTGCTCCATGGAATGTGAGACATTCCCAAGGTCAAATCAGTTTGTTTAGGCAGGATTATCAGTAAACTACGTGAAAAGGAAAGCAAGAATCCACTTCTGTAAACTTTAGCCTTTTCTGAAAATCTGTGCCCAATCTAAAAATAAGGGTAGTGCTTGTGAAATACAGAATTCTATAAATGTTAGCATAATCTGGATTAATTTGAATAATTAACTACATAATGCACACAATAAAGAAAAATACGATTCTTTTAAAAAAATTAGCATTCTATTGAAATAATTACTTTATATATATGTATTTTGTTGTTATTGTTTTTGTTCCCAAGATTGATATTTCTTCAAGTGACAAGAATGTTCCCAGTTTTTTTATTCCAAAAGGATTAAAAAAAAATTTAAATGTCAGTGTGTTTATTTTAATAAGTTTCTTTTATTGCAGCAAATTTTATGTCTTTTTTTTAAAAAGAAAAGTTTTATTTGCTTTATCGTAGACTTTTAATCTGTTCTCCCATACCTGCTATTAGATCAAACGATAGAGCTTTAAGCTAAGGACTTACACAAAGTCCTGTAAATAATAGTCCTCTCTTCTCATTTAAAGCCAGCAGGACATCCCATCATGACTACCTCTTAATTAGATGATATTTTGATCTGTGTTCCTATTCATTAATGCTTTGTTTTCTGGTGTCATGTTAGCGTACGCTTTACTCACTAATACAATTTTGTGACATGTTCCTAGGAGAGCTGGACCAGAGGAGATTCTCTGTGGCTCAGGCTTTCCACTATATTGGTTGACATAATTTCCAGATTAATATATGAGTAAAATTTCATAATACTGGAAAATCCCTAATTTTAAGAAATAAAGAATCTTTAAGAAAAGCCTGTTCAACCCTTAGTAGAAAAAGGCTGACTTTCACACACTGGTTATCTAACTTCCAAAGCATTTTTACTGCATTTGCTTTCACGGAGTTGGTCCATTGTCTTCACACAGCTCTCTCTCTCCTGCCGCTTCTGCAGTGTTGTGCTTGCTATTTTTTTTCCTAATATTTAATGCAGTGCATTTTATGTTCTTCCTTTTATTTCACTTTATGTTGTATTGTGTTATGTATTTCACTGTTGGATCTAAATTGGGGAAGGGAATCCTGCTTTGTTCTTGTACTATAATGAAGATAGAGTTTGTTAATATAAACGTAAACTGCTGTCTTAGGTGCATCATCACATGAAGACTGTTTCATAATTGAATATGTTGGTACTAGATAGATTTAGAAAATTACAGTCCCTAAACACCTACTCAGAAAGAGATGAACTTAATGGTTTGTTGTATATAGTTTCATTTTAAAATATTTTAGAAGAATGATTTGTAAGAATATGTACAATGCAAAGTAATGATGGTAACAGTGGAACAGTTAAAGGAAAAAATATAGGCAGCAATTACATTCAACATTATTAGGATCTTTGTTCTTGGAAAGTTATTTTTGAGGATTTCAAAATATGGATGGTAAAATAGATTGAGAGGGAGAAATAAGTTTGCACAAGCACATTAAGGATACATTACCTACTTTAGTAAACATAACTATAAAGTGTATTGCTTTTTATTAAGTTATCTGCCTTCACAGAGCGATAATATTTTTAAATGTATATTTATTGAGTGTTAAAAATGATGCCGTGATGGCAATTTGAAATCCACTTTCCTCATTTTTCTAAGTGAAATGAAGAAATATACATGAACACGTCTTCAATTAAGAGTGGAAAAGATTATTTTAAATAATGCAGATGTGAAAATAGGCGACCAGTAAGAAATGTATGTGAAGTGCTGATGGTTAGTGCTGCATTGCCAAAATTCATATTTGTCAATATCTAAATGTTTAATGTTGAGAGAAATATTTCAGAAACATGAAATATTTGGAACAAAAAGGCACTGTACTTCTTATAATCACTTCAAAATTTATATGAGTGACTCTGGCTTCTTCAGGCTTAAAGAAAAGGAAATGATTCACATTTGCACAAAAATAGTAGGTCAAACTTGTTATTCCTAATGTTTTTCTAACATAAATGAGTTATGTGATAGTTCATAGACAAGGACAGAGCTTTGAGATTATTTTTATTTTCCAAGATATGACATAATGTGACTGTGATTTTTAGGTAACACGATTTCTTTTTCAAAAAATGACTGTTTCTTCTTCATCTTTGCAAGATGGACATCTCATAAAATAGAGACATGTTTGAAATTGGAGAAGACATTGTTTAGAAGGAAGTTGTAGGACATTTTTTAAAAATAACATCTCCACAAGGTTAACCATAAATTTAAGAAACTAAATCACACTGAAGTTAAGCATTTGCCCTTTTTAAAACAGGGCTCTTGAAGACAGTCATTTCATCTTCAGAAAAATTCAGTGTCATGGGTACTATCTAGACAATAGCACGAGAAGAAAAAGAGGGACAAACTGGATGTGAGGATGTGTTGTTCATCTCTCTACTTAAACTACGATGGTCACTTGGATTTTAGCTGTACTTTCCATATTTAAAATTTGTGAAAAAGAGGGGTTAAAAAAGCTGAATATCTTTGTACCTTAATGAGAGAATGATTGCTGTAACAGTATCAAAGATAAACCAGTATATTAGGAACACTAAATGATAAAGGGCGATAATATGCCATTCTTGAGACTTCTTGGCTCTTACCTAACACATCAGAAAGTGATTGTTGAATTTTAAATAGCCATACAAATGGATGACATAGAAATTTAACTTTGCTTTGACCTTATTCTAATTCACAAGATGACTGCAAAATGACTTTGTTGCATCTGAATGTATGCTGGATGCTAAATCACTCCAGAGTATAAAATCTTTGTTTTGGCATAATGTTGATGCATAAACATTTGTACCCCATACTAACCCTATAAACATCACAATCCATCAGTACAATTACAAAAAAGATTGTTTGTTTTCACACTTAAAGCAGACATGAAATAGAGTGTCCTTAACTTAATCACCACCTTGATTTACCACATTTGCATATATTTGCATATTAATTGGACTACAGATTAAAATTGGTTTTGTAATTTTAATTAAGTGTCCACAAAGGTAAATGATTAGAACTGTTTAAAATACATTCTGACATAAATAGCAGTAAAAGCTTTTGTGATGATGTTTTTGTGGAATTACATTCAGAAAGTGGCCTTTTTATGATAGTAATTTTAATCTTAAATAGAATTATACAGTCAAACAGAACTGTGGATTCATAATCATTTTTTTCAAGATTCATTTAATATTTTGCTGATTTGCAGCACTTGCTGAAAATGTACTGTAGGTTTAGCTGATTGCAAAATTAGGCCTCTAGAGCTGATAAACTGAGGGTTTAAACCCTCAGTCTTTAGATGCCTGTCATATGAGCTTGAAATGTATATCTCATTCTGCGTGTGTGTGTGTGTGTGTGTGTGTGTGTGTGTGTGTGTGTGTTTTAATGGAATCAGCTCCTATAACCCTTTCAATGATATACCCTTTAAAAAGAGAATCACCTTAAGGGACCATCATATTCCCAGTTTAAATTAGGGAACATATAAAATGTTTAAAGGTCTCTTTGGCATATTATCCTGGTACCCAGAAGAACCGTCCTTGTGTTGACATAGCCCAAAATGTGCCGATTTAATAACAGGTCATCCTCCCCGGTGCATTCCCTGTGGGGATGGCACTCACAGCATGAACAAGATAATTGTTGGGAAAATGCACTGTTTTTTTTCCTTGAAACCTGGGATACTTAACGTGTGGCATGTGCTTTCTCTTATACCAGACAGAAAATTGGTTTTACCAGAAGGTTACTGGATGCCTAGCACCCCCTTCTTCCAGCTGGCGTTTTCCTGTTTGGATCATTTTAAATGTTGGATTCTGAAACCCTCCCCACTCCCAGCTGCCACCTTCTTCCCTGGCGGTACCCTAGACTCAGCTCCCTAATGCTTCCTTGCACCCAGCTGCTTCTCTGCCTGGCTCCTGGCTATTTAGAATGTGATGGGATAAATAATCCTTTCCCTACCAGTCACCTCTGAACAACTCTTAATTGGATTTCTCTTATAAGCTATTATGTCCCTAAGTTTGCAACAAATTCATCAAATTTGTTTTCCTTTCTAAATTGTGTGTGTGTGTACGCACACACATGTGCACGCACGCATGTACACGTGGGTGCAGGAGTGCACCCCCCAACACACACATACATACAACACTCCTTGTAAGTTTATGAAGAACAAACCAGTCAAAACTTCAGAATTCCTTAAATCAGAAGGGAGGAGATCATTTCTTAGAAACAAATCATTGCGTATCAATTTTTAAGAGTCAGTTTTAAAAACCTTTTATTTTGGGCTTCCCTGGTGGCACAGTGGTTGAGAGTCCCCCTGCCGATGCAGGGAACACGGGTTTGTGCCCCAGTCCGGGGAGATCCCACATGCTGCAGAGCGGCTGGGCCCGTGAGCCATGGCCGCTGAGCCTTGCACGTCCGGAGCCTGTGCTCCGCAACGGGAGAGGCCACAACAGTACCGCAAAAAAAAAAAACACGAAAACCTTTTATTTTATCCTGATACATTAGAAAGAGCAAAAGCTTGGGAATTTGCCAGGCATAGTTTCAAATCCCAGTCCTTCTATTTCTTAAGTGTGCCATGTTGGCAAGTTATTACATCTGTCTGAAACCTCAGTTTCCTCATATGTTAAACGGGTATTAAAAAGACCTTCATTACGTAATTGTGGGATTTACGTAAAATGATGAACGTAAAAGCATCTAGTCAGAGTGGAGCAGTAGAGTTGGTGAAAATGGACAAATTCACGATATGTTTTGAAGATAGACCAAATTTGATGATGAAGTGGTTGTGGGATATGAGAAAAAGATAGGGTGATACCAAAATTTTTGGCCTCAGCAATTTAGGCCTCCCCTAGCCTGAAGGATAGGGAAAACTGAGGCAGAAACAGCTTTGGAGGGAAAGATCCAGAGCTGGACTCAGATGTGCTGAATTGGAGATACTTTTTAGACTTAGAGAAGTCAGCTTACTTTGATCAGAAATTACTTTGTATAATAACATCCTAACGGGTGTTGTATATGTGTGTTTGTGTGTGTGTATGCACGTTTGATCACACCTAATGCAAACTATACTTTTGGAAAAAGATAGATGGGCACAGAAATCCCAAGTTGCATTTGAAGAATAGGGGACACCATTTTGAAGTGCTGAAAAATTGTTTAAAGGTAATGTTTTATTACTGACATTGCTTTAATGGTTTGTACGGGAGAGATTTTGATTTTTCTTTTTATTGTTATTCTCAGTGTTTCTAGTTCTGTTTTCAGATTCATTTCACTAGTTGAAGCAAAGTTTTTATGTGAACATTTTATTGGGCAACATGATATCCTAGTATATGATCCAGAAAATACAGTAAAAAGCCGAAAGGAAGTACCAAACACTTCCCCTCACTTTATTGGTTCAAAGATCCTGAATGAAATGCTCACAAAAAAGAAAGAAAAAAAGAAAGAGAGAATATAAGGAAAGAGAATAAAAAAGGGATGAAAAGAAAGGGAAAAAAAGTTCCTGGAAAAGAGTTTACAAGACTCCACATCCTGCAGAAATTAGTTTTAACTTCAAGATCACATTACCCAATGCGCTTCCCAGAGCTTGACCTCCCCTAACTTTAAACCTGAGTGACTATACATTAAGGAAAGTTTGTCTTCTCTGCTCTTCATTCTTATTGCTACCATCTTTTAAGCTTCACCTACCTCTGTTTCCTGGGACCTCTCAATCCCTACCCACTCCAACAAATCTCTTCTTCCTGGACCATTCTTGAATATTCATCATACATGTTACCATTTTAAGGACTCTGAGAAGTCTTGCAAAGAAAGAAACCAGTTTTATGTTCTTTTACCCAGTGAATCAGTCAGAGCTCTGGCAAGAAACATGTGGCACATTCAAACTTGTAACTTGAGAAAACTTTAATAAGAGGACTTTTTACAACAGGATGGGCAGGGTTTCAAGAAGGCATCAAGGGTAGTACAGTACTCTGTTAGCACCCCTGGGCCTGGAAGGTCAAGTGGAAGGAGTGATTACTAGAACCTGAAGAGAGTCAACTAACTAGTCCTTTAGTTAGAAAGCCACAGCCAACTGATTGCAACCTGGCAGGGAAGGAGCAGCAGAATAAATACCTGGAAATCTCCTGCCTGTTTCTCTACTTGGCTGAAACCAACCAGAACCAGGGAGCCAGGGATCCTCTTAATGCAGTCCATTTGGTTCAGCTTGCTGAGGCACAGAGTGGGATCGGGAAAGGTGGAGAGTGAATCTAAGGGCCACACGGAAGGTAGTCCTCAAGTTTCCCAAATGTTTTTCTCAGTGTAGCTCGCTTTCAGTTTGTATGTTTGTTTCGGTTCGATTTGATTTGACACCTAAGAACTATCTCCAGGGATATTATTCTGTGCAGCACAATTTAGAATATTGTTCTAAGCAGAGGTCATAAAATGGGGCCAATGTGCTTGCCTTACACACAGGCTCAGTGGCCATGGCTTACGGGCCCAGCCGCTCTGCGGCATGTGAGATCCTCCCAGACCGGGGCACGAACCCCTGTCCCCTGCATCGGGGACACTCAACCACTGCGCCACCAGGGAAGCCCAGCAGTTTTGCTTTTTAAAAATTAAGCCTGAATATCTTTGGGTGAGGATAAGCACCCCAACTTCGATGTCAGCCCACCACTTTCTGATATGTTCATGCATTAGATCAGCACATTTATGTTATTTTCTTGCCCTAAAGACATTTGAGTTGTTGGCTGTTGCTCTGGATTCTGCCCCCCTCCCTCCTTCTCAATCCCTTATTAAAATTTACCTGTTCTGAGCTCCATTTTCATTGGACCCAGTTTTCCTCTAGAGAATCTAATAAATCTTTTGTTATAAAAATGATGATTGAAGGCTTAATGTGTCATTTTCCTTGGGTAACATATTTGAATTTTAAAAGGACTTTATGCCACATCCCCCTGCCCCGAAATTTCAAAGGATGGGACTTTCTGCCCCTCAAAATGCACAAAATCCATGGTGTTCTACATGTAAAGCTTGCCCTAATCCTTTTTAGTTGGCCAGTACCGTGAGTTTCCATTACTTCTATATTGCTAAATAGAGAGAATATGTGCGTTCTCCCAGAGCAGTATGCACTTTGAATTCCCCTCAAATGCAAGTTCCTGTGGATAACTAGCCAGAGGAGAAGAAAAACGGCAGGCTGAGTTCACAGGTGAAATCCCATTACAGAGACCTCCAGGGAGACAGTGTATTTTCTTATAATACTCAAATGTTATTCTAGAGAGTAATTTTCTCAATAAGTTTAAGCACGGTAATAATTCGACAGAAATGTTCTTTCTATCCAGATTGAATGTAATCAGTCTGCCTTCTAATGCACAGACCACAGCCCCTGTACTTTTCAGAATGCGGGTAGTGTAGAATGAATGAAATCCAATGCTTTTGACGTATCTCCTTTATCTTTTGCCAGGATCAGCGACGTCTACTGCTTTTATTCTTTCCGCTATAAAATGTCTCTGTTTTTATTTTCTCCCTTTCCTTGTTCACTGTGGCTTTGGAATTGTGTTTCCTCCTTGACTAGTCAGTGTTTTCGTATTCTATGCTTCAGTGAAGAATCAGGTGCTGATTTTTTGTTTTTTATTTATGCTTGAAGACTGAAAAAGGGACTCTTTTACTGAATTAGTAATGAAAAATTATTTTTTTATAATAAGGTCAACACAACATTATTACTGTAGGTCATTGGCCAGGACTCAGAAACGTTTTAATTACAGTATATTTCTCACAACAATATTGACATTTGCCCTGTGTTAAATTTCCCATTAGCTTCTCTGCCTGATTTTCATTAGGTGCACCCTGAATTCAGGACTTAGATGTTAATTTTCATGGCACTTGAATGTTTTATTCAGATTACTAAGTCACATTGATTCTGTTTCCTGAAGAAGTTGTGATGTTAGGGAATGGTGATGTCAAGGAAGTTTTCAAAAGTGTAGAAATGGTTTCAACTCCTCAAGAGCTGTCAGGTATTTTTCTTTATGTTTTATTTTGTTGCTTAGCCTCTAGATCATCAATTTCTAAGGTTCCTACGATTTTTAGGGGTCTTTAAAATAAAAAGAAGCTGCTCTGAGATATTTTAATATTCAAAACCCATATTTTAACTAACATAAATTATACATTTACTTATCTCACACATCAGAATTCCGTTCATAAAATTCCAGAGAACTTTATCAATCCATGTTTCCTCTGGATAAATCAAGTTGATGTTGAAGTAATAGAGGCATTTGGTATTTAATGTTTTTAAAAACACAACAATTATGAAGAAAAATAACAAGGCTCTTTGGTGATAGAAAGTTGCAAGTGACAGAAACCCAATTTCAACTAGTTAAGTCATATTTTGAAAAGGGGGTGTGGTAATTTATTTGATCAGATATCTGAGTTATCTAGGGTTATTCCAGGGTCATAGGTGGCTGGATAAAGAGGCTTAAGCAGTATCATCAGAATTATGTCTTTTTCCTTGTCCTTTGGAATGGCTCTTTTCATGTGGTAAGTAAGAAGGCCTCTAGTTGTTCCAGTCTTGTGTCCTAACAGCAAAGTATCCTGGTGATACTTTGTCCAGTAGGCCTGCCTGGCAAAAATATCCTACGAAGGAATCTAATTAGCTAAAATAACATCCCTGAACCAATTACAGCAGCCTAGGGCTGGATGGGTACTTGTTTAGCCTCCCATGACCTTTCTGAGTCCCTTTCCTACTGAACCCCATCCCACCCCCACTCCTGACCTTGAAGGGGAAGGTTGTAAGAACTGGTCTTGGTCAAAGAGTTGTGGTTCTGTTCCTGAACCACATGGAATGAATTCCTTATAAGACAGAGAGATTCTGTTGTTAAGAGTGGAACCATGAGAAAGTCACTCAGCTTCCTTCTAAAACTCCAGGTCTTATGTGGAAATTGAGGATAATAATTGTCTCTACGTTATCTCAACTCAACAAATGTTACTTATTATTACATTGAAATGTTGTGAATTTTAGATCGTTGTCATTTTTAGAGACAAGTTATAAAGCCCTCAGTAAAATGCAGGGTTTTTTGCTATATTTATAAATAAGGAGGATATATCTCTGTAGGTGAAATGGATGATTATGCATAAAACAATGTAATAACTGCTGACATTAAGAGCTTACCCCGTGCAGGCTCCGTTTTAAAAGCTTCCCATGTATTAACTCATAAGCGTAGTACTTAACTCGCAAATGTTCTAGAGTCAGATGGCCTGGGTTTGCACTTCGCAAATTTCAGGTCATGTGACCTAGGACAACTGCTTAACCTCTTTATGCCATGGTTTCCTGATCTGTCCAATAGTAGTATTAATAGTAGCTACTTCATACAGTTTACTTTACAATGAAGTAAAACATACCAGCAGCTGGGACATAATAAGCACTCAATAAACGTTAGTAGAGGAGGAGGAGATTTTGTCATTTATTATCTTCATCATCACCATATGTATTATTACCTGTGAACAGAGGCGACCATAATTTATATTTAGGTTTTAATTACACAGTTTTACAAATTGGAGATTTTATCTTTATTTCAGGCCCTTGGATTAGCAGGGCAATTCAAAGAAAATGCTGAAATTGAAAGAACTCGTAGATTCCAAAAGTAGCTTTGCTCAGGAAGGAACCAGAGTGGATGTGTGATCATCCATGTGTATTGATGAAAATCATATCACCTAAGATATGAATTATAAAAGAGTAGAGTTTCTGGTACAAAATAAATACTGTTTTCTTAAACTGCTCAGCTATTAAAATGAAATTTGTGATTTCAAAATACGTTGACTTCGTTTTTCCAGATTATACAGACTCTTGAATTTTAAATATTCATACTTAACAAGGGCACTATATTGGGAATTGCACCTTCAAGGTTACTATTTAAAAGAACAATTCACTAAAATAATATTACTTTTTTATATGATGACATGACTCTCTAAAATTATTTTTCAGTAGTGATTTACCTAAAGGTATTTCAAACCATTAAAATAGAAAAAAGTCTTAATACTCATATTTTTAGAAAGAAATAGGCTTTATGTTTATAAACATTTTGAGAGCTGTGAAATGGTAATTGTTAATTTGTTTCTGTTTATATGCTTGGACATTAAGAGTTATTTTGGAGTCAAACCCACAGTATTTTTGAAAGCTTAATTTTCAATAATTTTCTTTTCTTAAAAGACAACTCATACAATTTCTCCATGCAGAGATGTTCATTTGAGAATGATGTAAAAATTATAGCTTTGCAAAATAGCTCCTGCCTACAAGAGGAGATTACAAATTTTGGTTGTGGGAAAAGCCATTATTATGAGAATATCTGATCTGATAGCAATTTCATACTTTGGTTTGATTAAGATGCTTGGATTAGATTATTCTTATACCTACATATATATTTGTACATTACATATATTCATTATACTCAAACTTCTTCTTTTTAAAGTGGAGCCAAATCCTATAGATCAATAAATTTGATGGAATTCTTTTCTAGTATGTCTTGGGAACTGATGAGATAAGAATTCACAAAATGTAGATATTTTTCCCCAAAAAATCAAAAACAAATGATGTTGGGCACAGAGTGGATAATAAAATTTACGTTTTGGTGATGGAGACTGAAAAGAAGACAATTTCAGATGCTGTTAGGAGCTATCAAGAAAAGAAAATAGGAGGAAGAGTGCTGCTAGTTGTGGTGGTGGATGGTAACTAGATTAGAAGATGATCTGGGTAGACCTTTCTGAGAAGATGGCACTTCTCCTAATAACTGAATGACAAGAAGGCAGTAGGGGAAGGAGCATTCCCAGCAGAAGAAATAACAAATGGACACATTCTATGAATGGAGATAGACCCAGGTAAGAAGGGGAAAGGTGAAGGAAACAAGGCTGGTGAGGTGGGCATGGCTTTGTGATAGTGATGAGTTTAGGTGCATTTCCAGTGCAGGAAACACTGGAAAGCTGAGTTGGGGTGAGTCATGATTTGATTAATTGGTAGACTAGGTAGAAGACTTTGGCAGTAGTCTAGGACAGACATAATCCAAATGCAAATCCTTCATTTCCTTTCCTTCCCTTCCCTTCCCTAAATGCATTCTTTTTTTCTGAAAAACTATAACTCACTCTTTTTTTTTTATTTAACAAATATTTATGAAGCCAACACAGTGTGCCAGATGGTGTACTTGATGCTCTGATATAAAGATGAATGATATGATTCTTTTCCTATCCTTAATGGATAGTCTGTGTTTGCTTGGGTATAGTTGGAATGAAAGGAGTACTTAAATCTTCCCGGGGAAGACAGGCTTGATAAGGTTTAGAGGATGAGTAGAAGCTGACTAGATAGACAAGAGGATTAGATTAGTGAAAAGGGTATTTCAGGCAAAGGGGAGAGAGTATATAAAAGCGGCACAAAAACTATGATATGTTCAGTGATAGACAAATAGTTCTGCAATGTTACAATATGTGTTGGAATGAGTAGAGATGAAGCTGGCTGAGTTGTCAGAGGCCAGAATCTGAGAGCTCTGTTTCCAGTGCTGAGGAGTTAGGTTTTATCCCGTAAAATACTGAGAGCCAACAAGACATTTGAGCAGGGTAGACATGATATCAACTTTCCTTGTTATATATTTGCATGTGGTGGAGTTGATAAGGCTGACTTGGAGAAAACTATTAGAGGGTTATTGTGTAGTTGAAGTGAGATGCTAATTGCCTGGATTGGAAGAGATAAACAAGAACAAGGAATTGAGGAGTCTCTGTGAGGCTTGGTACTTGATTGGATGGGGATGGCTAAGAGGGACAGAGGTAGAAGGTGGAACCTAGGGTGACAGAGGGTACCATTCAAGAGGATAAAGAAGTCAGGAGAAGTGAGCAGGATTGTTGGAAACAGTTTTGAACTCCAGAGTTAGGACTGGGAGGCATGTGCACCCCTGGATACACCCAGTTGGAGGTGGAATGCAGGCATTACAACTCTGGAGAATGTCAGAGCTAAAGAGACAGATTTTTAAACTTGTTACAATATGAGTTAGAAGCTAGAAATTGGTGTTCTTTAGACTATATAGATCTCTAAAATGTGTTTTATTTAATCCACGCTACTTGTTTTTATTTGAGCCAGTGTTTAAAATTCCACAGATTTCACGTAGTAATACATAGCAACAATATGCTGGGTTAAGAAGGGCTGCACCAGTAGATACTCAGGTGCTCTTTTTTTGCTGGAGTACCGAAGCATCTCATTTCACCTATATATGTTATCTGCTTAGCCCCTGTTGAAACTGCAGGCAGAATACATTGAGTGAAAGGGGAACGGGATTAGAGATCAAAGTTCAAGGGAAGGCTAGACATTGGAAGAGGAAAATCCCAGGGAGGAGAATGAGAGGAAGCTCTTCTGAAGTTTTTGTTTTGTTTTTTACCTTCAAGTTTTTCTCCCTAGACTTTTTTTTTGTAGCCTTCTCATTGACCTTGGGTAGCTTGCTCTCTCTGCACTGAGTAATCTATTTCGTCTCTATTAGAAAAATTCTTCCTAAACACTAGATCCTCACTATTTACACTGTGCTCCATGGATCTCAGCATTTCTTGGGAAGTTTTTCCAAATACTGAATCCTGAAAAGAATTCATTTGAGGAATCTGGGGAAAAGTATTATAGTTCTCCTGCAATTATTAAAGCTTTAGAAATCAACACAGAGATCTTATTGGTTAGAAGAAATCTACTGTGGTCATGTTGAAAGTAAGGGCAGGTAACACTGACACACACAGCTGGAGGTCAGATTGCTATTTCTGGGGCCTGGGACCAGGCCACATGGGAGATGAGTAGTAAAGATCATTGTGATCTTTTGAGCATTTATTTAATCTCTGGTCCCCACAGGAGACTGCAAGTTCCATGAAGGTGAGAACGGTATGTCTCATGTCTTGTTCCCCTTTGGCACCTTGCCTTTTGCACATTTTGGTCTCTCAGTCGATGAATAACAGGTAGTGTTAGTTTAAAATAGGCAGGATAACAGTTTTTTTAGAGCAGGATGATAGATGGATAGAGTTGTCCAAGAAATTTTCCCAATATATTGTGTGTGAGTTTCATAACTTTATTATTTCCGTTGATTTAGTTACCATATAGCCAATTAATTTGCTTTAAGTGGCAACACACACACACACACACACACACACACACACACACTAATGTTTTATGTTTTTCTGCTTAAAGAGAGAAAGTCAATGTCATGCTCACCTTGTATTTAAAAACAGTTTGTAGGCAGTGTGGCTGCTTTAGGACCATTATTAGAAATTGACTCTAATTGCCTTTGTTCAGGTATTACACAAAGGTATAATTTTGGATGGATCTCCAGATGGAAGTTAAACCATCTTAATATACAGAAATTCACCTTGTCAAAAAATTTCTGGAGAGAGAAGGAGAGAGAGATTGCTTTGCCATCGCAAAATGTTTTATTGGAAGACACTTGTGATGGTTTTATTAAGTATTTTGAAGTCATTAGATTCTTCAGCACCACTACCTCTTTGACATTTTACTTATCCTGTGTTTTGTAGCTTGTAAAAGCCAGGCTTGCTGGGCTCCCTCCAGAAAAACCGATTCACTCTAGGACTTGAACTTATAGACTTCACTTTCCTCATTGTTCTGTGACCCAATAGACTTGGGTCAGCCCTAGAGGGAGAGAGTGCGGATTAAGATATGACCATTTATTCATTCAACTCCCATTGTGCACTTATTATATACCATGTACTGTTCTTAAATATAGGCCTATAGCAGCACACAAAACAAACCAAATCCTTTACCGCCAAGGAGCTTCTATTTCTGTGTGATGGCTGGAAGGAAGGAAGGCCAAAGATAAACAAGTAAGGTATATGTGAGATTGTTGAGAAGTGCTATGGAAAAGAATGAAGTAGGAGAGGGGCCAGTGAAGCTGAAGTTTTGGTTGAAGGTTTGATGGGCCGCCATTATGAACTGGCAAGCCTCAGGATTCATCCAGCTTACAGACATGTTTTGTTCAGACCGCAAACTCGTTCAAAAATAAACCAAACCTGAATTAGTTCCCAACATTTAAAAGCCTTGACCTTTCACGTAAAAGTCCAAATTTCTGGCTTTTACTGAAAAGTCAGAACATATGGCAGTATTCCAGCACCAGTTAAAGTTGGGTTCTGGCTACTCCCTTTAAACATAGCGTCATAGAGTTAGTATATATAATAAAGTATATCTAAGGAGAGCAATACTTATTAGAGCACTTACTGTGTGTCAGGAGCTGTCCTAAGAATTTGACATGTATTAACTAATTAATTTAATCTTCAAAACAACCCTTTGTAGCAAATGCTAAATTGAAGCATAAAGAGATGAGATCACTTGCCCAGGGTCACAAAGCTATGGAGATGATGGAGCCAGTAGTTAATCGTAGAAGATCTGGGTCCTTTGTCCAGTTCTAACTGTTACCTGTATGCCTCTTTCCATTTTGCCAGCTGGTGAACTTTATTTATATTTGATGAGGCTGAGATTCCAGGTCTCTCTGCCTCAAGATCTAGAGTAATTGTAGACCTGTAGGTGGACCTTCTTAAAGATCCTGCTCAAAGGGTAGGGGGGCAATAGGGTGGTTGACACATCACACTGTTGTACCCACCTGTCCTTTTCTTTAGTGCTGGCCCTGCCCTGGTGAGCACTTCCGGTGGATGCCCCAGTCCTGCTGCCTCACTGCATTTCCTGCTTTGCTCCACACGATTGCCTTGACTTCCTCACAAATCCTAAGATAAGAATAAAAGGGCCTCATAAACTGCATTTTGCTAAGTAAAATATCCAACACAGGATGAAAAATGAAAGCTAATAATCTTTTCCTTTTTCCTCTTTTAATTCCTTTTTTTAAAAATTCCATTTGAGTCATCAATTTTAGAAGATAAAACACTACAAGCAGTGTGTCTGTGTGCATGTATGTGTGCGTGTGTGTTCGTGTGTCCGTTTCAGGGAGGTGAGTGCTTGTCACCGCTTAAGTGGTGGTGTTTGACTTCAAAGGACAAAAAGTCATCCATTACCTGTATATTAACAGTGATGAAACTTAGCAACAATAAATATTTAGCAGTGCACGAATCCTTCTTCACCTCATTTACAGACTGATTGGAAGGTTTTCGCAGCTCAAGGCACTGAAACTTGGCATCTACTCTGCTAGCCTAAGTTCATTTTTTATCTTCTTCCTTTTCACAAGTTGTTTCTTAGTTACAGAACATCAAACATAAGTTAGATGTAGTTTCAAGCTTTTAGGGGCCAATTTTGGATTTTAAAATCTCTTATTAAACAACAGCCTCCAGAGACAGATATTTATTATAAAACAATATCTTTAAAATTCATATTATTTTCAATCTGTTTGATCCGTGGATACCACACTTGTCAACATTATGAGCTATTGAAAGAATTTGGCTTCAGAGGAAGCCAAGCAAGGAAGGGGAAGTGAATGTCATTATTAACATTGGGATGAGGGCTGGCATCCTGTCCCTGGAGGGGGGGGGGGGGGGGCTTCTTCCTGGCCCGGGGGGGGGGGGGGGGGTGCATCTCAGGCAGGGATTGGGGTAGTGGTCCCAGAAAAGCTAAGCTCAGTGCATTGCCTGTGGGCAGGAGTCAGGACTAGAGGTCCAAAGGCTGTGTCAGCCCCATAGTCCAGGCCAGCTCAGATCTCCAGAGATCATCAGCCTTCAGGTAACACAAGGCAAAATCCTCACAACACAACATTTTGACCCTGAATCCACACCTCTTTAGCATTTCTTGAATAAGCTGTGATTTATGTAAGAACATAAATGTTAGCAAGATTTTATCCCCCTTAGGGGCTCTGCTGCTTATTAGCTGTGTGACTTCAGTTTCACCTACTTAACCTCTCTGGGCTTCTGTTACCTGTTCTGTAATGTGAGGGTGGACTCAGTGATCTCTGAGGCACCTGCTAGTCCTAACATTCTGGGAGGCTGTAGAAGGCAGTGGGAAAATAAAATTCCCTTTATAGCTTTCTTTTTATAAATCTATTTATTAGAACATAAGCGAAGAACCTCCTCTATGGTGAGTCTTCAGATTATGGGGCTTCTTTCTCCATTTCTTTTAAGGACCTGAGCCTGGGCGAGGAGATCTTGTTTTAGTGTCATTTTTTCTCTGGAGTGGCTAGAGTCCAGCTCTACCTGAAATGGTTTGTTTCCTTCCAATTCCTTGATGCAAAATGAAATGGCCTTAATGTTGCCTCACGTGCTGAAGGGCAAAAAGCTAATGGACCCTCCACCTGGCCTTGGCTACATGAGGTCCAAAAGAAACACTTCTGGTGAACTTGCTTTTCCATTTTCATGATGCAGAGCTGCTGTGCTGGAAAGAGGAGCCAGGGTTGGAAGCAAAGCCCTGGTTTCAGATCCTGGCTCCGCCACTCTGAACCGCAGAGTCTTCATTCTGAAAATGAAGATAGAAACAACACCAGGTTGCAGTGAGGGTGCATTCACATCCAAGGTACTGTTGTTAGGGTTTCAGCAAAACAGGACACATATGCGTATATATTTAAAACAAAAATTTCATGAAACATACCATGGGCAATTCACTTTAATGTTTTCTTTTCTCTTTTTATCATTTATTTCATTTCTTGTTAAAATACTGATCGTGGCCCACTAAATTGATTTCATGACCCATTCATTGGTCGTGAAAACCCTGACCTAGCACATACTTGATCATTTATTTTTCCTTGGGTATACCAGAGTTTGGACATGAATGTGTCTGTGCAGCACCTCTGCATGACCAGGATCACCTCCCTTGTGCCCAGAGCCCATGTTTACTCCTCTAAGATAAGGGAAAGAGTACAAGCTTTAGGAATGCTTCCGGCTGAGGGACTTAGGAGCTGTGTGACTTTGAGTGAGTTACTTAACCTTTCTGTATCTCAGTTTCCTCTTTTTTAAAAACTGGGATAATATCTATCTCGGAAGATTAAATAAATGTATGTGCAGTGCTTAACACGAAGTAAGCACAAATTAAGGACTCACTTAAATGGTGGCTTTTATTAGTTACTTTGCCATCCAGCTTTCCCTCTTCCCTTCAGAATGTTCTTTCCCGCCATTCTCAGGTTTGTGTACTTGACCCCTGTAATAGTGCAGTGATCTCTTTGCTGGCCTGATAGTTCTGCCACCAGACCAGTTCATCTTGCATAACAAAACCAGACTAAGTTCCCATAAACACCACTGTGTTTCATCACCTCACATTCCTGGTTTTATCCTGTTATCATTTTCCAGTTTCCATATAAGTACTGTAAATCCAGACTCTTGAACCTGACATTTCCTACCCGTCTCAGTGACGTCAGCATGACATTCATTCCTTCAGCAAACCCACGTCCTGGTGCTGGCAGGGCTCAGCTTCTGAAGACTCAGCAGTGAACACATGTCACCCTTCCCTTTCGAGAAGTGAGGACATAGGCAATAAACAAGTAAACGTATAACTATAGGATGTGAAACTGGGTATATTAATTTCGGGTAGTTATAAGTGATATGAAGGAAGAGAAAACAGTGTAAGAGAAGATGAAATGTGAACCTATTTCACCTACTTCAATCTTCTGCTTTAGCTCCAGTGATGTCGCACCAGCATGTGTGGGCACTCTCTCCACCCAGACTGCCCCTTGCCTTTGTTTTGCCCTTCAGGGTGTGTCCATTCTTCACAGCTCTGTTCAATCCTTCCTGCTCTGGAAAAACCTCACAGTCTCCTCGACCTCTTCATGCAGCATTTTCTGTCTCAACTACTTCTTTATCCTGCTTTGTATTATTAGCTCTTTTTATATGTGTATTTTTTTAATCTCATTAACTAGATTATGAGGAGAAACAGCATGTTCTTTTTTGCAACTCTTATGGTCCTATTATATCTCTTACATGGTAATGATCAAGAAAATGCAAAGTTATTGGTAAGGGTGTGAGGAAATGAGTGTTTCCATACTTGGTTGTCAGGGTATTGTTAAACTATAAGGCAACGGGACAGTTTCTATCAAAATGTATAATGTGCATGCTCTATGACCTAATAATCCCATTTACAGTTATCTTTTCTAAAGAAATACTATCCTAACATCAAGGTGAATGTACAAGAATGATTGTAATTTTTTTGTAGTATTTAAGAAACAAACTATAGATTATGTTACATATATCCAGTGGAATACTATGCACTTGTTAAAAAGAATGGAGTAGGTCCATATTTACTCATCAGAAAGATGCCCTTGATATATTATTACATTTTTTTTAAAAAGCTGGAGAACAATTTTGAAACAATGAAGACAAAGTGTGTGCGTGTGTGTGTGCGCGCACACGCGCTGATTAAAAGGAAAATGAACAACTTCACCAATACGACTGACTACTGACCGAAAAATGAGATTTAAGTCTATTTTGGGAAAGATGTATAGATTTCTATAAAAGTTAAGTAAACTGGTTGGCCTCAGTTACTGTGATTTAAAACAAGAATGAAGAAAAATTGAATTTTTAAAAAAATAATTGCCCTTTTTGTCTCAAATTTAAAGTTATATGCTTTGTAATTCTATCATCATTACTAACTTTTAATTCATTGAATCATAAAGGCATCTCCTCTCAACTATTTTAATACTCTCCACAGCATTCCCACTAGGTAGATGCCCAGCCAATATTTGCTTTATGCAATAGTAGAGAGCTCATTACCTGTGAAAGTGGCTGATATATTTTTGGACAACTCTGATTATTAGAATTCTTTTTTCCCTGAAACCAAAATCTCTCTCCTTATAGCTTCCTTCATTGTTCTTATCGCTTCCCTTTGGGGACATATAGAACATTTTTCTCTCAACAGTCTATCTAAAATTTGAAGGCAGTTGTTCTTATTTTAATAATTTACCTTGTTCCCTACATACAGTTAATTTTTAAAACATCTCTTAGTAGCTCTGTCTTGTCAGCAGAGAAAAAAAATGACAGTGAAATTAATCAGTATTAACGTTGATTAGGACTTAATTCCAAATCTAGATATTATTATTATTATTGAATAATAAGATAGGTAGATTTGTGGGTCTCTGTAAATGTTCTAGATTGTGGGCTTCTAGAGGAAAGAATTTTTGTTTTATAAATCTTTATTTCTTCCTTCTCTCCCACTCCCACATTACCCATGAAATAGTTAAATTTATTATGTGCCTACTGTCTTTATTAAATAGATGGCTTAATTAATTGTATCCACCTATGTATACAATAGATTTCTCTTGATATACTAAATACAATATTTGGCTCAGGTATTTTCAAATCTAAGGAATATTGGTCTCTGATATTTTACCATGAAATATTATTAGGCTGCTGACATTCTACGTGACTCTATTCTGATTGGGAACGCCACAATATTACTTTAGCTATTAAAGAAGAGCCTTTTGGACAAGTAAGTGTTAATAAATGGGCTTATATAGACTATGTCTCTTAGTCCTAGGAAGTGAAGCTTAAAAGCTCAGAAATTTTCTATTGAGTATCTTTTTAAAGTTTTTAAATGCTTTTATACTAAGTTTGGATTTAACTCACTGATGATTAATGTCCTATTAGTAGATAGTACTCCTTATTTTATTTATTATGTATATGTTTTTACCAATTACTTACATATCTTTTGTGGCCGTTGTATTTTATTGATAATAATATCTTCAATTTTTATTGTTTTTTAGCTGCTTACCACAATATTGACAGGCATCTGATTGTGTGGCCTAGTTCTAATTTTAGATACAGGCTGTTTCACACGGAGCTAGATATTTCTAAGAGACTAAACAAAACGTGTAATGCTGTGAACAAAGGAAACAACAGCATGTTTTTACTGTAAATTGACTGTTGTCATAAACGATAATTATCAACACAGTGTTGGTATCATGATACTGCCTTGGCCCTCATCGTTCAAACTATTTCTTTGTATTTTACTGTGATTTTTTTAAGGGGGGAAACCCAACAACTATCAATCTAATCATTATATTCAGCCTGCATTACCAAGCAAAACATATTTACAACTAGATCTACACTGTTTTTACAAGTTTATTAAAAACATGTGTTGCCCAGTGCCAGGAATAGCTACAGCAAATGCTAACACCAGTAGGCAGACTGTCTCTTCACTTTCTTCTGAAGATGTAACTACCCCATCACTTTAACTATGAGTTATAAAGTCGATGTTCCTGTGTGAAAATGTATATTGCAAATAAGACTGTGCGTGTGTATGTGTGTGTGTGTGTGTGTGTGTGTGTGTGTGTGTGTGTGTGTGTATGAGAGAGAAAGTGTGTGTGCAGGGTGGTGGTGGAGAGGGATGTGCGGATGGAGGGAGCAGATAAGGGGAACCAGGACCATGACACTTCTTTATACCATTGATCTGGAATTACAGGCCAACAACTAATGCAATAAAGCTAAATCATGGGACTTTGGGCTCTTTGGTGTATTTTAAAGAAGCATGGCATTACTATGATATACTTTAAAGCTGCATTTATTTTCTTTGTAGGATTTTAATACTTTTTAGTAGTCTTCATTGTAATAATTTATTTGTGTAATTATTGGTTCACTGACCCTCCGCACAGCTCCACCGCCCTTGAATAGCCTGTAGACATCACAGGACTCTTTCTATCTTGTTTACCACTGCTCCTAACATAGAGTAAGAGCTCAGGAGGCACTTGTTAAGTGACTGAATATTTGAAAGAAAGGAAGGACAGAGGAAGCCCATTTTCTCCATTTGGCAGGTAATCCACATGAGCTACTCCATCCGACATTGTTCCTCCCCTTCTCTGAATTCCTCTAGTCCGTGTATATTAATCACTCAGTTCATCACTTGACTAATAATGTATTATGTTACTCCCTAGCTGTTTGAGGTATGTACGTCTAGCTCCACATTAGTTTATTGACTCCCCAGGGCCTTTGTATTATTTCTCTTTAGCAACTAATCTGGTGAGGCATACACTGGGCATTTAGTACATACTTCGTGTCTTCACTGTGTTAAAATAGATTTCAAACCAATGTGAGAAATAGCATTCTATCATCTGGTCTGAAACATCCGCTTATTTCATTCTTCAAAGACTTGATGAACTTCCCAAGAATTAATCCAATGGCATTGAATGATTTGGTATTTCCCTTAATAGTGAAGAGAGAACTTTCCACAAGTTACAATTGCTTTGTGCTGTTGAGTGATTGATAATGGATTGGTTTTCCATCTCTTGATGGCATATCAGGTTAAGTTCAAGAATGAGAAATATATTTTCAAAATGAAAAGCAAATGTCAATTTCCTTGTAATGGTTTCTTTCTAATAGTATAATAATAATATAATCATAGTTAACTCTGGAAGGGTGCTATCATAAAATATTACTAAATAGCAACAAATACCCACTTGCATGTGTTGCTGTCATTGTTAATTTACAGAGCATGTTAAACTGGTCTAACTGCTTGTTTTCTCCTCTGAATATGTATATTCGTCCAGGGACATATAAAGATAGTACAGTATATATACGAAAGGAATCCTGACATGCTTTGTCATTAAAATCCTCTAACTTTCCCAAGGACTGCAATTTTCAGTCAAGTAGTTAATTTTTTTCTTTTTATCTTATTAGTTTCACACTGTGCTTTGAGTAAAAGGATTAAGTACCTCATTGTCTCTCTACCAGGAAAGGTAGTTTGAGACAAATAGGTGAATTGCTTCACAAATGGAGAATAAAAATCTTATTCTTACTATCTGGAGTGACAGAAAGCCACTAGCATTCAGTGGCTACTATAAGATACATAAGCCAGATGATCTAGTACTCCATACAGTTTCCTAAACATTATAACTTCTGCATAATTATTTTAATGTTTATAATGAAAAACTTGTCAAATATTTGACCCCAAAAGAAATCAGGCTAGAAGTTTACAGATGTCATAGAGTATTGTTAGGAATATAAAGAGTTGACAACGATACCAGTTGTCAGAAAACTACTCTATTCCATGTGAGATAGAACCCAATTAGCATTTTAGAAATCTTCAAATCATGTAAATTCTGTTTACATTTGTAGGATCCTAACATCCTTGCATGATGATTTCATCATGAATTTCAGAAAGGCGAACTGATGTGAATACTGTGGGTGGCTTATATATAACAGCATAAAAACACAAGACTCTATGGATTGCATAAGTACTGCTTTTGCCTTCCCGACTCTGTGCAGTCTCCTGACTGCCTTCGGATGCAGCTTTCAGGATGGATCTCTTGTCTAGTTATGGCAGAGGAACCTAAGTATTAACTATTTTCCAATAATATTTAATAAGAGTTAACTGGGCAGCCTTCTAAGAAAAACCTTTTTTTGTTTAGTCTTTTCTGCTTACTTTTCGGTATTATGTGATCTTAACAGGTTTTAAAAAGAATAAAGCTCAGTTACCTCAAAGTTGAAGAGTCATTCATGTTCTTTGGGGTGACTTTTCTTCTTAAAGTATGCTGTATCCTATTATATAGTTTTAACACACATGTTTAGAAAAATAGTTTTAAGTTTTATCTAATTCAATTCTGTTGCACGAGCAGAGATAGATCTTTGATACAGTAGTGGATCATATCTACCTGTCAGTTTAAAACAATGATGAAAAACAAAACAAAAACTCCTTAATTTATTAACTTTTACCATTTCTTATTTAGCTAATATTTCATCTGTCCAAATATAAAATTCTCATGTATTGATAAAATTAACAGGGCCTTTTGGTCTGATAATGTTAGCAACACTTCTCATTTTTCAGTATTAAATCCATTGGTCCTGTGTCTTAAAAGTTTGGTTTGATAGTGTTAGTAAGTTGTTTATTTATGTCCACGTGGAGAGCCTGGTCATAGAGTTTGGTTGTGATTCTCCATATATAATACTAGAAGACAGCCCTTCATTTCTGTGTTCAGGAGATAGACTCCTTTAGCCATTCCATATGAACTTGTAGCTCTAATAGCTCAGACCAGCATCGCATTCAGTGATTTCAGAATTGTAAAATCAACAGTGAACATGTATCGTAACTGGTTAGAAAGTATGTCTCACATTTGGTTCTCTTCAATTTTTGCTGGGATTAACATAATAAAGCCTGAGTAGTGTTAACAGTCTGCTGTTACACTTTGCTGTGCTTCTAGCCCTAACCTCTTTTCTTTTGCTCCACAACTCATCTTTCCTATACCCTATGGCTAAAGTAACCTTCTTAAAACATCACCCAGTATAACCTCATTACACTGAAACTCTTGTTACCACTACCCGCAAATGAAAGCCGCATCCCTCAGCCGGCCACCTGAGGCCATCCATTCTCTCCCTGCTGGCCCCATCACTCACTGTTCCCATCTGTGAACTCCAGTGGATACATTCATGCTTTTCTTTCTCCAAGTATATCATCCACATTTCTTTCTACCTTTACACTTTGCTTCTGGTGTTCTGCCTTCTAGTTGATGCAATGTGATACGTGGAAAGAACATGAACTTTAGATGGACTAGAATTGCATTCAAATCTTGGATCTACCAGTTAATAGATGCATAGTCTTAAGTTATTTAATCTCCCGGAACCTCAATTTCCTCTTTAGTAAAAGAAGAATAAAAGATAAGTGCTGAGAGGATTAAATGAGGATAATTTGATTTCACACACACACACACACACACACACACACACACATACACGCACACACACATGCACACAACACACACACACTTCTGGTAGTAGGCATTCAATTATTTGGGGGTTTTTTCCCAAAATCCCCTCTTCTCTCCTCAATTCTTATCTGAGAGCAGACCATGCTTTTTTTAAGTCCACATTTAGCTGCTACTTTTCCATGAATTAACTCCACTTTTTCCTAGTCCTGAGCTGGAGCTTCCTTTTCAGAATTTCTCTAACATTTGCAGCCACTCTTTAGCACTAAGGATGGGTTACTTCGTGATGTGTTTATTTTATGTATTGAGGTGTACAGAGCAATTTGTCTCCCCTCTGGAGGAGTCGTGCAGGCATAGATGCTATCCCATATGTATATACCTTCTTGTACCCCAGTACTGGTAGTACACTGTAAGTGCTAGAGACTTAATGAACAATTGTTATTGCTGGTGTAACGATGATAATGAAGCTTCTGTGAAATCTCAAGTCATCTACCACATATTCCCACAAAAACAGCTTCATTTCATCTACCAATTTTGGACGTTTTTGAAGCTGGGGCTATATACCAATACATCTGTACCAGTTACTTTGCCACTGTACAATCTGATGGTTGGTGCCCAGACTATCTAGTTGTTAAATATTTTTATCTCTCCACTGCTTATGATACATTTTCTAATGCAAAATATTTATGAATTATTTTACATACTTATATTTCTTTCCCCTTGGAAAGAATTCAACACTGCGACTTTCTTTTATTATCTGACTTGGAAAAGGAATGAGTGAGTTCTGATGAATTGTGTGCTATTTTCTGGGAATTTCTCCACTGACACATCTTTTGAACAGAAAGGATTTGTTCCCCAAGTTCTTACTCATGAGCTTTCAATAGACTTCAGATGTGGAGAAGCATTGCCCTCCTCAAATACTATTTGCAACTGCATTTGATTCACTTTTCTCCCTTTCATGAAATTGAGATGGACGGCTGAGCCAACTTAAAAAATAAGTGTATGTGAATTGCATTTTATTCTAATAATATTAGATTGCCCTACAAACTGATGCTTGATGCTGTAGGGCAAAATCACATATCTTGGATACTTTTTTTCTTTTTAAGTGCACTGAAAATTAAAACACACTAGAGAGTAATGTTGACTCTGAACACCACAATGTGGTCTATTTCAAAGTGAGGTAGCTATCTGGAAGAGATTTTCAGCTTTGGATTATGTTGGTGCTAATGGTTAAACCTGCATACCTTGTCTTTGATGTTCTGTCTGGGATCATATGAAGCGATGGGATTAAAAATAAACTGTACACCTTTCCTTTGATCTAAGTAGCCAAAATGAAAAAACAAAAAAACCTGTCTCATGCTATAATTTAGCAAATACCACTGCTCTAACAAAACTGATAAGATGGTGGGGCTCAGTTTCCAGATTTGACAGGTAGCGTGTACTAAAAGGTTTTCATATCCGTTGTCCTTTTTCCTGAAACAATGTAATTCCAGATATTGCTATATAAATGTGGCTTTATACCATCTACAAAAATCAAGGCAGGTTTAGTTAATTTTAGGCAACCTCTCTCAAATGACTTGCTTCACTCTTAACCGATTACACAATAGATGATTTAAGACTGTGGGTCAGTTAGCTAGAAAGCGACAGTAAAAAGATGCTGGCCTCAGAGTTTTACCTTGCCATCAGAGCTAGGCTTTTCTTTAAAGAGGACCTGTTTATTGTATATTTTCTAATGAAAACTGCCCCATTTTGCACTAGGTTGAACATATATATATATTTACACACATATATTCACATACTTCAAAGACTCTATAGTCAATATAAAAACTATCCACTCCGAACTGTGGTTATTTCAAAAATGAATGCATGTGATGTTCAAATATTTTCTATCAGTGGGAAAAAGAGGTGGGGGAGAAGGGGAACAGATGCTTTCCTCAGGTGATGTAAAAAGGCTGAGCTTGCATTGACTGTGCCTGGAAGATCTTAGCCCAAGCTAGCTGTTGTAAGGTCTTTCTTTATGAAACCCTTTGGTGTTCTGAACAGATCTTTTAGTGGACAGGTGGCTTTCCCTACGCACGGGCAGGCCACAAAAAAAAACACACCAAAAAGAGATGGTACGTTAAAGTTCCCTTTACAGTATTTAGGATCTTAGGAGATATGATGAGAAATCCAGGAGACAAGACCAAAACTGAGCTCTTCATGTTCTTTCGAAGACAAGCCTCTCCTCTTCTTTCTGTCTTTGCTTTCATCATCATTGTTTGCTTCTGTTTTGTTTTGTTTTCCCTGTAAACGATGCTACATTCTGTTCTTCCAGGTTCAAGCTGTCTCTTTTTTTTTTTTTGCGGTACGTGGGCCTCTCACTGTTGTGGCCTCTCCCGTTGCGGAGCACAGGCTCCAGATGTGCAGGCTCAGCGGCCATGGCTCACGGGCCCAGCCGCTCCGCGGCATGTGGGATCTTCGCAGACTGGGGCACGAACCCATGTCCCCTGCATCGGGCAGGCAGACTCTCAACCACTGCGCCACCAGGGAAGCCCCAAGCTGTCTCTTAATTGGCCAACGGTGTAACATTTAAACTCCTTAGCACATCTGCCCTCAAGGTCTTCCACGATCCCTCCTCTTATCTCACTTCTTTCTGGTCAGTCACTATCCCCTCTTTAAGCTGGGCTGACTTCCCTCCTCTATACTTTGCTGAACACTGTTCCCGGTGCCTGGATGCAAACTAGCCCTTAGTTTCTTTGTTTTCTCCACCCAGCAGGCCTTTCTCTCCTGAACTGAAGTGTCATTCATACTGTTGAAAGTCTCCCAGGAAAAACACAGCAACCAAAAGGCATCTTTTCTCCAAACTCCCTTACAGAATTGTCTGTAGCTTTCTTGCCATCTCGACAAAGGCCAAACTCCACAGCAGAGCATATGGGGCCTTCATAATTATCTCTCCAGCCTCTCTTCTTTCTCAGCACCCTCGACCCACCTCCCCGCACACACGGAAGTGGTACAGTCCTGTCCTACTGAACCAAGTCCCCCAGACAGGTATGTCCGTCTGTGTGTCTGTCTCTCACCTTCCCGTATTCTCTCCTCTGCTTGCCATGTGCTCCTTCGCCCCGGGGCTCACCCTCACTTATCTTTCAAAGCTCCTCTAAGCAGCCTCCTCTACTCTGTCTCCTGATCCTCTGCTACATGGCCCCAATCCACTCTGATCCTAGCCCTTGTCACACAACACTGAAATTGTCCTTTCTACCTCTTTCTTTACTTCACTAGACCGTGAGCTCCTTGATGTCAAGACCACACTTTGTTTATCACTGTATCCACAGAACAATGCCAAATATAAGATACTAATGAGATTTGCTAACACTTAGAACAGATGTGGTGCTTGGAGTCTGTCTTATATTATGGTTAACCATAACTATTTCCTATTAGGACATAAGTTTCCTAACAGCAAGGGTTGTTGTACTTTAGACAATTTAATTCTGAGAGTATATTGAAGACTATTAGTATGTGGCAGATACTTACTGAATACTTCTTTATTCGTTCGGATAAGTGTTGCTCTTCAAACTGCTCTCACAAAGCTACACTTATTTCAGGGCTGATATCATTTCTTAAGATATTTTAGGAAATCTCTTTCACAAATAGTTTAGGAAACACCCAAGAAAATCAGCTTTATTACTTATGGTGACTTAAGACGTTATTCAGCGTGGTCATCACATTTAGTTTTTTTTGAACTCTAACTTCTGGTGATGAGTTAAAATGCCTCAACCCCTCAATTTTGCAATTTTGAGCGTATTTAGTATATAGGACTGTGCAATCCTCAAGGGCAATCACAACATCTAGCACAGTATCTTCCTAAAGATGTATGTGAAGGAATGAATGAAGGAAAGAATTATGTGACCACCTCTGAAATACACTCACATATTTTCAATGATATCAACATAACGAGTGTACTTTGGAAGATAGAAGTTATTTCAATGTACTTCTGGTAGCAAAATGAAAAATAATGATAATCTGTTTCCTTGTCCAAAGGTTGTGCCCTGCATTTTCTGAGTTGGGTAAGGAGCTTTTGAGTCCCTGACAGGTGTGTCGGTGTTTGGGTTTGAGTTCTTCCCATCATCTGATAACTTTCTTGAAGTCCTTTCTTTGAAGTCTCCCTTTTCAGTCCCCATCCTTGGGATTCTAGACTTTCACCTACTTAAGCTTCTTTCCTCATAAATTCTTATTTTGGTCCATCCCATCGTTCTGTTTCTTTCTTTTTTTTTTTTTTGCGTTACGCGGGCCTCTCACTGTTGTGGCCTCTCCCGTTGTGGAGCACAGGCTCCGGACGCGCAGGCTCAGCAGCCATGGCTCACGGGCCCAGCCGCTCTGCGGCATGTGGGATCCTCCCGGACCGGGCCACGAACCCGTGTCCCCTGCATCGGCAGGCGGACTCTCAACCACTGTGCCACCAGGGAAGCCCTATCTTTCTGTTTCTTTTCTTTCATTCCAGTTATTGGATTTTCTGACACCTTGTTGCAAGATTCTCTTACCTTTATGGTCATGAACTTTTAGGGTCTTAGTGACATATGTAGCTCATTAGCATAGATACTTTTAGTGTGCACAGTAGACAAAAGAAGAATGTTTTTAAAAAACAGAGTTCTAGGCCTCCAAGTAGGGCAGACAGAAAAATCATTTTAAACATTGTTTTCTTCTTTTAGAAGGATGGGTAAGTCTAGTGAAGTAAATGAACAGTATCAAGAGCAAGTTAACTCAGGCAGAAGGAAGTGATAATGAAGTCATACAATCATGGGGCACAGTTTCTTTAAACAACGGCCATGAGGATTCATTGTATTGTAAGAGTGGTATAGTTATCTTTGCTGTCATACTCATATGCATGCATATTTGTATATACAAGCATATAAAAATAAAACTGAATACTGGATATTTTCTGCTTTGAAGTTTAAAAATAATTTTAAAGTAGTCAAAAAGCCAACTTTCATTCACTTCTTTTGTGGAGTATTTAAAGAAAAAAAATGCCCATGGAAGTAAAGGGGACGTATTATTTGCATACCCCTTTGCTATAAGTAATCAAGAATACATATCCCCTCTTTTTACCATGCTGACAGAGTGGCACATATTTCTTAAGGCAGGCTATGTTCTCAGCAAGGCAGCCATAGCTTTCCATAAGTATACAAGTAGCTTCAATGACATTTCATCACATGGTTTCCAGTGTACAAGTTTCTAAGCCTTCAGGCTACTGGGTCACCTTTATAAAGGAACCATGTCATTTGAAAGAAGTTTAAGAAAGCCAAGGCCAGTTCTAGTCAGTGTATTGGAAATGGGTAGTACAGTGTTCACAGTTGCTCCATTGCCTTTCTGGTCCCTGTAAACCTCCACTTAAAAATAGGAGTGACTCAGGGCTTCCTTGGTGGCGCAGTGGTTGAGAGTCCGCCTGGGACACGGGTTCGTGCCCCAGTCCGGGAAGATTCCACATGCCGCGGAGCGGCTGGGTGAAAAAAAAAAAAAAAAAAAAAAAAAAAAAGGAGGAGTCCCTTCTCCCAGGGACTGTAAGCTAATGGCATATTGGATTTGTGAATATTTGTCAGAAAATATATTTATCTTCCATTATGGAACAAAATAAAGCACTTGCCATAGAATATAGTTTGCCGCATTTATTTTGGAGGAAACTTCCAACTTGTTCTTACTCCTTCAAGGGGTTATCAGGATGATGATGATAGAAAGCTCCCAAGCCCAGGAGCCTGAAGGCATGGCTCTAATCCCAACCTTTACAAAATCAGAGCTCACTTAGTCATATCCGTGAGTTAAATTTTCTAGAGCAATGTTCCCTAAAATGTGTCCTATATATATAGTCCCCTGAAATACTCCTTTAAAAAAAGTGGGGGAGAGGGACAGCCTGGCATGCTTTCATCTCCTGTGACTCTTCACAAAGCATGTTTGCATATTCAACTCTTTGAGAATCCCTGCAGTAAATAAATCTACATAACTTTATTTAATCTAGTACTTCCAAAACGTATTGAACCACAGGTTGTTTTTTTTTTTCATAGAACACTTATTAAAATCCTGAGAAACTAGTAGTTTCCTGAACACACTTTTGGAAAAGGCACTTTTAGACCTTTGGCTCCCAACCTGAAAACTGAAGGGGTAAAACAGTAATTTCTCTTGTCCCTATTAGGTGTCAAATTCCGTGGTTGTATAAAAATTTCAATTGTGTGGTCACCAGAGTCAATGCCAAGGGAGAAGGATGATTTTTCCGACAGAAAGTAGGCGAAAACAAAGGTTTTTTTTTTTTTACACATGCGTTTACTATCACATAAGCAAGCTATCTATGTCTCCGTCTTGTGCTCCTTCCGCCTCCTTTAGAAAATAATTTAAAATCCACAAACTGTCCCTTAACTTTAATTTTGAATTTAATTTAAATTTAATTTCTATCGAGGGATAAAAATCCATGTTAAATTTCCTCTACAGTGTCAGTTTAAAACTGTGTGTATGGTAAGTCTACAAGGAAAAATAAGAATCTTTCTTCAAGTCTTTATGATGGTTGCTGTAGTTGCTTTTGCCTCTCTCACACACAGTGTATGTTCCTCAGAGATCAAGAACAGTATTCTCTTAATTATTTTTTTTGAAAATTTATATTTTCATTCTCCTCTTTTTTCTTTTCCCTGCTTCCTTCAATAAACAGAGTGTTGTGTGCCCACAAAGTGGCAGGCACCGTGCCGCCCACAAGGGATGCAGGAGGGAGCAAAATAATATGAGGGCCTTATCTGATGAGCCGAGAGCTTAGCTGGGTGAGGTACAAGAATCAAGTAATCTCAGAAACGGAACAGGAAAAGTTCAGTGCTATCACATTCAACAAGTAATAGATACGTGGTGCCATCAGAGGATATAATTGGAGATTTGTCATAGGGAGGGCAATCAAGGAAGGCTTCCCGGAGTAGATGATGACTGAGCTGTGTGAAAAGGAAGAGTAGAAGTTTGCTGACAGTGAAAAAAAAAGAGATAGTATTGATGGACCACAAAATAATTCCACATGTGTTACTGTACTTAATCTTAACCTGTAATTTAACACATATTTATTGAGCTTCAGTTACATGCCAGGGAAGAGGTAACCTTTAGATCTCCCTTTGAAAGAAAGGCACTGGTAGCCGAAAGGGTAAGGTACTTGACAAAGAATAATAGTAACTTATAATTAGTCAGGACCTCAATTTTTATATTTCTACAAATGGTGACATTATAACACTGTACACAACGGTACATAAATGTGAGCAAAACAACCTTTTAGACATTCATCAATTTCTTCCCTTTTGCAGGGAGAGGCACTTTGGAACAGTGTTCATTCATTTATGTTATAGTCTCAGGATCACTGAGGGTTAGTCCTAGAAGAATCCTTCCAACCACTTCATCTTACACATGGGGAACCCTAATGATGATGTCATATTTTAAATATGTTACAATTCAGAGTCATCACTAAGTCAGGCCTTTCTCCCATTTGTCTAAGTTTGACTTCTTATTGCATGTATCATGGATCAAAGTTCAAAGATCACCCCCAGCAAGTCTTAGAGTAGAATTCAATAATATGGTTGGTTCATTCAGCAAGTGGAACTTCTCTTCACAAAATCAGCATCTTAGAGGAACTTGGCTATGCCACTTGGTGACAAGGCAGAAGACTCAGTATCAGAGCATCTGGTTCTAAGGCTCAGTGTTCCACTGCACATAATATTGGATACACTGTAGTTGCTTCTTATTTGGGGGAAAGTCCTCAATACTGAGTAAATTTTGTAAAAGGAAACTCTACCACTTTTATCTCATGTTTTTGAAAGTATACGGGTATACAGAGAGTTGTACTCTTGTTTTTAAACTATTGAAGAAGAGAAACATTTTTAGAACTGGGATTGAGATATGAAACTAATACCTACTGTAAGTAACATGCTCTCTGTCTCGCTGTGATGGGATCTGCCACTGTGTCTCTGTGTCACCGTAACTATGGGGAATAACTCTTAGACTCTTCATTGACTCATTCATAAAATGTCTTGATGAAATTTTTCAAATTGTTTGCCATCTAATTATCTATCTCCCTCTCTACCCTCTCTATATATGCATATGTCAAATGCTGTGAAGTAAGTCTCAAGGTATAGTGAAGAAATTCCTATCACAGGATAATTATTCTTGGTTATTGAGCTTATATTACATTCACAATAGTGAATGATTATGAATAAATATTTTTTACTGGGGAAAGAAGCAGGTGGGGTTAAGAAAAAACATTTCTTGAGCACTTGCCATACTTCAGGCATAGGCATTATAATTTAATTCACAAAAATGTAGGCATTATCAACATTCTTATGATACAGAAACTGAGGCTCAGAGATTGATTTTTTTGACCAAGGTCACACAGTAAGTGGCAGAGTTGAGATCTGAGCCAAGTGCTTCTAATTTCAAGTCAGTACTCTTTCTGAAATGGAAGCAGTGGAATATTTTTTCTTCTAAAATCATCAAACTGTTGAAGTGTTGTGTTTCAGAAAGACTTAATGAGAATTGAACCATCGAGTTGTTATAAGGAGCTTTCTATACCATTTCACCAAATTGCCAGAATTCCAGTATCCTTTTCTCTTTTTGTCTGAACGCAATACATATGTCTAAAAAGGTTTGATAATGAAGTAGAAAATTGTTTTTCTTAGGCATAGATGAGTGTTATATTACACTTTGAGATGGTTATCTGAAACATGTGTCTGTGGAATATTGTACGTAAAATTTAAGAAGGCTTGTTCTTCAAGGTTTAGAACAGAATAGAGTCACCCTAGGTTATGTATTTGTTAGTTTTCTGTCCCTGCCCTCATGGCCTTCAGCATCTCTTCCTGGCTCCTGGGAGACACATTGGCTATCACCACCAGGTCCTCTGCCTGAGATGCTTACCCCCTCCCAGGCCTGAAGACAAGCCAGCCTTGAGTGGAGGGTGAGGGGACCCCAGTACACAGAGTGTGTCCATGCTCTTGATGGTCCAGTCAGCCCTGAAGGACAGCTCCTTGTGGATAGCCAGTCAACATTTGCCATTTCGATTTTGTACCAAAAATGTATTGAGACAAAATTCACGTAACATAAAATTAACTATTTAAAAATGAAGAGTACAGGGCATTTAGTATATTCTCTTGTGCAACCACCACTTCTGTCTAGTTTCAAAACATTTCCATCACTCTAAAGTAAAAAGCCCTTACCCTTTAAGCAGTTTCTCCCCATCCCTCCCTCTCCCCAGCCCCTCGCAACCTCCAGTGTATGCTCTGTCTCTGTGGATTTATCTATTCATGTGAATAGAATCGTACAATCGGTGATTTTTTTGGTCTGGCTAGTTTGCCTTAGCATAGTGTTTTCAAAGTTCATTCATCTGTCATCGTGTATCAGTACTTCCTTCCCTTTTATGACTGAATAATATTCCATAGTATGTATATATACAATTTATCGATCCATTGATGGGCATTTGGGCTGTTTCTACCTTGAGGCTATTTATTGAACATACTACCTATAATTAAAAAGCCTGTTGCAAAAGCTCTTGAAATTGGGCAGCTTACAGTTGCAAAGGGAGCATCATAGGGCTGAACCCTCCATTAAGGTTCTTTTTGTTGCTGGACTCACTGAAATGTATTGTTGTATTACTTTGATTAATGATATATAATGTATATGAGTTACATGTACTGTACCAAAAATATAGATATTTTTTCAATGTAATATGATATGTAATTTATGATGTTTTTGTTTGCATTCAATACTGAATTTAGTAGAATTACACAATGCCTGTTTGGGTAGCTGAGGTTAGAGACACAAAAATAAGTTCTTCCCCAAAGTTCTAGTAACCAAAAGTATTAAATATACCTCTTTGTCAATTAGTAAAGAAAGGCTATTGAAAACATAAAATTATCCGGCATGTCTACATATATAATAATTATGCATCCAAGGCTTTTCCTTTTGAAACAATTTATACATTACATAAACCTAAATTTCTCATCCAAGTATCATTTCAAGAGAGGCAAGCTTAAATAATGGAGGCAATGGGGAAACATAATATTACGATAATGTTCTTTGGTGCGGTTTGGAAGGTTTTAGGAAACATTTGGAACTATTTTTCTCATGTAGTCACTTAACTATTGAAGTGTTATGATAGCGTTTCCCTCTGCATTGTATACAATACAAAAGGAGTCCAGTTAAAGGAGACATCAACTCTAAATATTCTGATTAGAGGGAGTTCCACCAACGAGAAAATTACATGCTCTAATATCCTGATATTAGTTTAATAAAAAGATGCAGGGAAATAAAGAAGGGCTAGGTGATTTAGGGTATCCTTTTGCTTTCAAATGTCCATTTCTTTGCAGCTTCATTTAACAAAACTACATTAAAAATTCTCAAATGGATGGAAAAGGACCCGAATTTTCAGAGTAAATATACCCTAGCTAAATTGATGTGATTTTTTTTTTTTTGAGGAATATTTCTAACTAGATTATAAGCCAAAACTGTTGAAGTGAAGAAAACGTTTAAACTTTTCTTTTACTTACACCATCTTTTTTGGCCTCTTTGAAACTTGACAGGTATGTGTCTCAAAAGTTCTGAACATCTGTCAAGTGTTAAATTAAGTTCCCTTGTGAATTGATAACCATTATGTAGTTGCATCTGACATATAGATACTAAAAGGTGATTGTTTCTCATTATAAAATAACTATGACCTTTCTATGAATTTAAATTATAACACCAATTAAAAGTGTAATGCTTTTTAAAGATATATAATCTGTTGAATAAGGAAATGAAAGCTCTTTCATGTAGGCTTTTAAGAAGTGTAGAATATTTTTGTTACATTTGAGCTTAAGAACAACCATTCCTGTTGAGGGCTGCAGTGCTATCTATTCTCAGGGACGACTAGAGAATATGGCTGTGCTATACATCAGAATGGATGGATTTCCATATCAGTGAATGTTGGGGAAAGTACTTGAGAGACCAGACCTCAAGAGAAGGGAATTTGTTTCAGGCTGTCACTAACGTGGTTACTCCCAACTCCTTCTCCCCTTAAAACAAAAATAAAACAGAACAAAACAAAACAGTAGTTCAGGCACCAGGTAGTTTAAAGGAGACAGAAGAATTCTCAGAACCACATTGATTTTAATTGAACTCCACTTCAAAATAAAACATACACACGATAGCACTTTGAGTGGGGAGAAATGAGAAGTGTCAGCAACTTCAATCAAACAAATGAGATATTTTTCCATTCTCAAATAGCATTTTCTGAGAAAATGGACTAGAGTTGGGATCTAAGCCAAGCAGGGCATCTAGAGACTACCACCTCTCATTCTCTTGCAACCTTGACCAAAAGAATGAAGCCTAAGACACAGGCCACTAACAAGTGTCTGAAGTCCAGTGGAAAGCAAAGGGTTAACTGTTTCTGTTCCGGAGCACAAAAGTAAGCTCCCTGGAGCTTATAACAGGAGACAAATAATAACAAGGTGGGAGAGGGCTGTGCCGTGGTGTGTGTGCACATGTATGAAACACCCAACCTTGCTAGGGTTGTTTAATCTAAAGCCTGGAAGCCAGGCTTGCATTACTCTGTCCAGGACTTGGTTCTAACTTAGTGAGAGACTTTAAAAATAATCCTAGAATCTTTCATTGGCAAGTATCTTAGTAGTTAGTGCATTCAGGGGCATAGCTCTGACAGGTCATACATTTTACCTGAGGGAAAGACAAAATTTTATTTCCTTGCTATACCTGTTCACCCTGATTCTGTCCTCTTGAACAGAGAACAGGCAGCAGAAAATAAGTGGACTCTGTGACTGTGTAAGAATCCTGGCTATATGAAGATTTGCTTATCTCTGCTTTGTTCTGTATCCACATGGCTGCACTCATACCCTGCTACCCTGCTTTCTTCCCTCATTTATGTCTCTCTGGAATTAGCCATTATTTTATAATCCAGAATATGTTTTGTACTTTCTACATTGTCTTTTCCATAGGGTAATGCCTATCTATTCTCTCAGGTTTTGAAATGTTTCTCGAACCTCAGCTTATACCAAATCCTGTTGTCTCCATATTTTTCCTCTGTTGCTAAGTGTTTCACAATGCTAAGTGGCCGCTTTCTTTCAAGTTCCTGATTATTTCCACATCCCCTACTCATCCCTCCATCTCTGTTTGTCTGATTTAAGTCCAGAAAAGTAGTTTCCCTACTTGCTTCATCTGCCTTCTTAGAGCTTAAACTCTTAGCAAAGTAAGTCAAGAATGTATCCAATGTTGTATTTTTGCCAAGCAAGACTTCCAGATGGTGTCCTCATGGTTGAAGTCTCCCACTACTACTTTATGTTACTTCTGTGCCAGTTTTGTAATCTCTGTTACCAAACCATATCCTCTACCTGGCCTGGCAGTCTGGAGTGCACTTCTTTTAAAAAAAAAAAAAAAATCCCCATTATTTTCTCTCATTTCTCCAAAACACTTCCACCCTAGGTTTGTAATCTTCAAGACAGCTATTATGATCTTGGTGGTCTACGCAGCTCTCTCTTTTGAGCAAATCATTTTTGCTTTGGACAAAGTTTTCCTTTTGGCCTGGGTTTATTCTTAACAATAGCACTTATATCAAAAAGCTAGTATTTATTAAGTGATTACTATGTGCCGCATTCAGTGCTGGGTTATTAACATCTATGAGTTCATTTGATATGACATATACTAAGCTAACAGTAATTCCTATGATGTAGAGATCAGATCATTCTCTCCATTTTACCTATAAGGAAACTGGGGCTCGGGAAAGTGAAGTAACTTGCCGGAGGCTACTTCACTAACAAAGGATCAGGCCGGGATGTGAACTCAGAATCCTCATATTCCAGAGCTGGCGTTTTTAGTCATTACACTGCTTCCTCTCCCCCATTCCCTTGCATCATTTTAGAAGTGAAGCATACCCCTTAAGGGCACACCATCTTGCATAAAAATTCCAAGTTAAATCACTCTCTCGTTCAAAACTTTGTGTATGAGTGTACAGACCCCTTAGGCTCAAGTTTTTATTCTAGTTGGTTTCCCTTTAATTTTTCCCTGAAACTTTCTGGGCATTTTTACCACTTGCTGCTTTGTTTTATCCCCCATGGTTTCAGGTTTTACAATTGTGTCTGAGTGTTTTTCTCCCTCTCTTCCTTCCAAAATTTAGCTTAGAGGTTTTTTTGATGATATTGGCAAATTAGAGATAGTCTTTCCTGGCTTCATGAAAAACACTTTTTCTGATGTATTCTTTCCTTTGTTGGAGTTTCTAAAACCAACTCATAGCACTATCTATGGAGTCACCGGTTTACGCCTTATATCCTATTTTCTCTTCCAGGTTTATGACCTTCCCTTTAAAAAAAAGATACACACCAGGCATCCATACCCTCTCACCATACCCATGCCCCATGCCCTGCCCCCTTCCCCACCCCCGTACACACACTAAGTCCTTTAATTTTCTTCCCAGGGGCCAGTTATAGCAGTTCTCGATTCTGGTGACCCATTAGAATCACCTGATGTGAACAAATACCAGTGCCCAGGTCCCAACCCAGATCAGTTGAATCAAAGTCTCTGGGGATGGGTCTTAGACATTATTAGTATTTTAAAACTCTCCAGTATTTTAAAACTTCCGATATGCAACCACAGTAAGATCCACAGCATTATGAGCTTCATCTGGCAGTAGCGTTCATTCCCGCTGGAATGAACAGAAGTGGGTACATTTTATGAGTCTCAGCAGGCTCCATCTCCCACTAATATTCATGCTGTAGAAAGACAACGTGCCTCTTACTGAGCCTGGCTATGGCTTTGTTCCCAGGAATGAATAAGTTCCGTGAGGATTCTCTTCTGACTGCAACTAGTAAAAGTATTATGCTTACCTCCTAAGGTCTGAGAATCCTCCTAGAGCTTTGTGGTGCATCTGGAATCACCCTCCGTGGAGAGCCCAGAACCTTTGGTGTACTTCCAACCACACGCTTTTCTTCCCATCTCTCTTGGCATATATTCTTTTGCTGACTATTCTCTTGTCATTTCTTTTCCTCTACTATGTTAACATCTTTTTATAATTGTTTTTCCTTCTGCTTCTGTTTTAATCTAGGTCAGAGAGACATCCTAAAGTCTATTCATTTTCTCCAGCACGAAACAAATTAACATGTAGGGTAGACACAACTAAGCAGGAGCGCATACAAAAATATTATCTATAAGATGTGACTTCAATTTTCTAGAGCTTGGTTTTTAGTTGAGAAGGAAAAAGAAAGATATGTGAAAGCAGCAAAGCATGTGTAGTCATCAATATTAAGGAGTCTCAGAGAAAGCATTTTGAAGAAGGTGGGTCTTGAACTGAAACTTTCAGGATAGGAGTAGAAGGGCACCTTGGTTTGATTGAACAATGTCAGCGAAAGTGTGATGATGACATTCAATATGGATTATATGGGAGGGATTGATCAAGATGGCCGAGTACGAGTATGTGGGTCTCACTTCCCCCCATGAACACATCCAAAATACATCTACGTGTGGAACAGTTATGACCGAAAACTAAATAGAAACTGGCAGGAACTATACCATCAAAGTTGTAAGAAAGATCCACACATAAAAGGTTAAAAGGGAAGAAGAACAATTGGGTCAAGACTTATGCCCCTGGGAGGGGACTCAGAGCAAAAGGGAGATTACACAGGTGGAGATCTCCCCTGTGTAGTGAGCGGCGAGAGCCCCAGACTGGACATCCCATTCCTGGGGCCCTGCACAGGGGAGATGAGCCCCCTTGTCTGGCTGGGAGCCAGCTGGGAATAGCAGGGGGGCTGCAGGAAGCCTGGCCTCTGCTCATGAAGAGTGAATGCACACTGGCTTGCCCCTGACACAGGGTGGAGAGTACAGTTAGAGGACAGCTGTAGTGGTTGCCAAGTTCCCAAGCCAAGAGAACGCTCCAGCCCCACTCACTCCACGTTGCAGCATGGCATGGGACCTGGAGCTGCCAGGACTGGGGAGAAAGCCTGTCCATGGGATGCAGAAGCAACCTGGTGGTCCTGATCCCAGGGCAGAGCCTAGGTGAGGTGGTGGCCGTTGTTGGTGCTTGCTCAAGCAGCGCACCAGAAGCCACTCCACCACAGTTTACACCCTGTATATGCTGAGAGTCCAAGTGAACCCTGTCTGCCCTACAGTGAGGCTCCACAGCAAGGCAGAGGTGGCGGAGGCTAAGAGCAGTTATCAGCTGTGAGGGACAGAGGAGACTTGCGCCTGAGGCTGCCTCCGAGCAGAGAAAGGGAAACAATTGCAGACACCTGCACAGGCAATGCATCGGAGACAGCTTGGACCTTTGTCTGCAGGTGACACAAGCCAAGAGTCAGTATGGGCCTCCATCTCCTCTGGGGTAAGACTTCTTATGCTGGGAGAGGAGAAAACTCACACTTAGAGAGCCAGCCTGGGCCCAACCCTGAGAGCTTCAGCTCCAGTAACATGGGACCAAATCCCATCCCGAATAGGGCAGTGAGGGCCATTGAGCAGAGGGGAAGTCCCACCTCACACCCAACTGCAGCTCTAGCACCTCCACCTCCAGCCCTCACCACCACAAAGATGATAGCTGCCAGCACACCCTGAGGAAAGACGTGACTTACATCCACATCAAATCCAGCTCTCCCGCCAAAGGCATTGGACATAGGCAATCTGTATAGGGACACTCTCACATAAGAACACCCCTTCAAGACCACAATAGGTAACTGTTTTACCTGAATTCAGAGGCAGAGAAAGTTAAGCAAAATGAAAAGGCAGAGAAACTGCTCTCAATTGAAAGAACAAGAAAAAAACACCTGAAAAAATAATGAAACAGATATAAACAATATACCAGATTAAGAATTCAAAACATTGTTAATAAAAATGTTAACTGAATTAGGGGAAGGAATCGATAAACACAGTGAAGATTTTAACAGGGAACTAGAAAATATAAAAAAGACCCAATCAGAAATGTAGAATTCAATAACTGAAATAAAGAAATACACTAGAGGGATTGAATAGCAGACTAAGTTAGACAGAAGAACACATGAGTGATCTGGAAGATAGAATAATGGAAATCACCCAATCAGAACAGCAAAACAAATTTTAAAAAGTGAAAACAGCTTAAGAGATCTGTGGGAAAACATTAACTGTATCAACATTCACCTTATAGCGATTCCAGAAAGAGAAGAGAGAGAGAAGAGAATTGAAAATGTATTTGGAGCAATTATGGCTGAAAACTTCCCAAACCTAAGAAGGAAACAGATATCCAGGTACAGGAATCACAGAGCGTTCCAAACAAGATGAATCACCAAGACTTATAATAAAAATGGTAAAAGTTAAAGAGAGACTGCTAAAAGCAGCAAGAGAAGAGCAAAGTAACATACAAGGTAATCCCCATAAGGCTATCAGCTGATTTCTCTGCAGAAACTTTGCAGACCAGAAGGGAGTGGCATGATATTTTCAAAGTGCTGAAAGGGGAAAACCTGCAACCTACTATACTCTACCCAGAAAGATTATTATTTAAAACTGAAGGAGAGATAAAGAACTTCTCAGACAAGCAAAAATTAAGAGTTCTTCACTAAACCTACCCTAAAAGAAATGTTAAAGGGTCTTCTCTAAGTGGAAAAGAAGTATTATAGGAAAGGGAAATCTCATCAGAAAAGGCAAATATATAGTGAGAACTGAGGATCAATCACTTAAATAAGCCAGTACGAAGATGAAAAGACAAAAAATTATAAAAGCAACTATAACTACAATAAACAGTTAAGGGATAAACATGAAAATGTAAAATGTGACATCAAGAGCACAGTGTGGAAAAAGGGAGTAAAAAATGTAGATCTTTTAGAATGTATATGAACTTAAATGACTACCAGTTTAAAACAAGTAGATATAATTATAGGTCAACATATATGAACCCTGTGATAACCACAAATCAAAAACCTACAATAGGTACACAAAAACTAAAAAAGAAAGGAACACTAGCCTACTACTAAAGAAAAGAGCAAAGCCCAAAGTCAACAGAAGAAAGGAAATAATAAAGATCAGAGAGCAACTAACTAAAACAGAGACCAAAAACACAATAGAAAAGGTCAATGAAACCAAGAGCTGGTTTTTTGAAAAGATAAACAAATTTGATAAACCTTTAGCCAGGCTCACCAAGAAGAAAAGAGAGAGAACCCAAATAAACAAAATAAGAAATGAAAAAGAATACTCTGAACAGTTACATGCCAACAAATTGGACAACCAAGAAGAAATGGACAAATTTCTAGAAACATACAACACACCAAGACTGAATACAGATGGCCAACGGATACATGAAAAGATGCTCAACATTGCTGATTATTAGAGAAATGCAGATCAAAACAACCGGATATCACCTCACACCTGTCAGAATGACTGTCATCAAAAAAAGTCTACAAATAAATGTTATACCAATGCAGGGAGAGGCAAGATAGGGGTAAGGGATTAAGAAACACAAATTACTATGTATAAAATAGGTAAACAACAAGGATATATTGTACAGCACGGGGAATTATAGCTATTATAATTTTTTTTTTTTTTTTTTTGCGGTACGCGGGCCTCTCACTGTTGTGGCCTCTCCCGTTGCGGAGCACAGGCTCCGGACACACAGGCTCAGCGGCCATGGCTCACGGGCCCAGCCGCTCCGCGGCATGTGGGATCCTCCCGGACCGGGGCACGAACCCGTGTCCCCTGCATCGGCAGGTGGACTCTCAACCACTGTGCCACCAGGGAAGCCCTATAATAATTTTTAATGGAGTGTAATCTGTCAAAAATATTCAAGCACTATGCTATACACCTGAAACTAATATAATATTGTAAAGCAACTACTCTTTAATTTAAAAAACTATGCATTATATAAAGGAGACTTTGTCTCAAGGAGGTTGTGAGATCTGGAGAAGATTAGATGGGTTGGGGTTGGATTAGGAGGGAAGGGTAATTAGTGGGGTTTTAAGATTAATGATTCCATCCCACCTCCCGTATTCAAATCAACTGCTAGACTCTAAAATGCAGAGGTCAAGCACTGTGTCTTCTATGTGCTCCCGAGCTTAGCATAGTGCCTAACGAAGAGTAGTCATATAAAATATATTTATGGAATGAATAAATTCTTCTCAACCTTATGGGGGTGTCATACATCCTTTTAGAAGTCAGATGAAATTTATGGGCTCTTTCCTTAGAAAAATGTAAATAACTACACATACACACACACAATCTTCCATATAATTACAGGGCGTTCAAGGACTCCCTGAAGCCCATTCAGGGTCACCAGGTTAATAATTGGTGATTTGGAGATGTGTGACACATTATTTTTGTCTTGCAAATTATTCAGACTCTTTCCCATGATTTAAACTTAAAAGAAATTGTCCCATCAAGTTTTGCTAGTTGTAGATAAGTTCTCTAGAAAAGGCATCATGGTGGATTTTATTGTTGTATAGGATACCTATTTCTGTGAACCCACTCCAAAGTCTACTCTAGACAGCTTTTCAACCCAGTTCATTCTCATAATCCTTGATAATCCTAACTGTGGTTTTGAAAAACTAATGCATGTATTATACTTTTACAGAGAATATTCAGAATATTATCCCACAATAATATGTAGTTGCTTTTGTAGTTTACCTATGTAACCTACCATTAAAGAAAAATAAAGAGGATCACCACAAATTATGTCCAAAGGAACAATGTTTCCAACATTTTTCTTTTACTTTCTGTGAGGTACGGCAAAAATAACCCTTAGTAAATCATGGACATTAACACAATAGGAAGTTAATATCTGCTTACCTATTGGAAAACTATTCAGTATTTGAGTATAACTTATGACTACTTAATATTTTGACTAAGAGGAAGTGGAAGAAGGGAAAACATTCTTAAGAGTGAAACCTTGGCTGTTAGTGTCTAGATATGGGATTCTTTCCTGTTCATTCCTCCCACCTCCCTGAGCTTTGCTTCTGTGTTTTTAATAACCAGTTTCTCATATCTGCACTTAACACCCAGCTTGAAATGTATTCCTCAACATCTTTTTCCTGTATCTCGTGGTTTTCTTTGAGTGCTTTGTGCAGCTGCATCAATCAGAAATAATGGAAAAGTCAGATGAGGTGACAAGGGATGGCAGGTTGTTTTTGTCATAATAGTTTGCCCTTCTCACTATTCAGGTGCCTGGGATGCTTTTAGACCACTAATGCCATTGATAGCCACACGTGCAAAGTGTGGAACTCAATGGGAGCTATTCAAAGCAGATATAAAAATAAATGTAAGGAAATATCTGAATTCATCAACCAGTTCTAGAACTTTTCTGGGAGATTTGCTCTAATAATGACACCCAGAACATCAGCAGCTAGCTTGTCAGGCTAAGCAGGTGTGGTTTCTTTCTAGAGCCTGTCATCTGAGAGCAAAATGGATTTATTGGTATAAATAGTCTCTACTATACATCAGTTGCACATATACCATTTCATCTGATCCTTAAGACAACTGTAGGAGCTTGTTCCCATTTAATAAGTGAAAAGCCAATGGCTCAATTAGGTTATTTTATTGACCATGGGTTACTTACCTATTAGGTGATGACCCTGAAATTTGAGGTGGAGACAGTTTGCTTCTAAAGGTACCTTGCTAAACTCCCCCTCCTACTGAAGAAGTTTAACACACACACCCTACCCCACTCTCAGCCCTGTTCTAGGACATATATGATACTTCAGTGAGAGGAGAATTTAATTGGCATTGTTATCACCCTCTCTGGAATTGTGAACAATATTATAAACAAAAGAATTTGGAAGGTCTATAGTTTTCCATCTAAGTGCCTGTGCCATCAACACCAGCAGCTTCTTTAATACTAGCAGGCAGAAATGATCAAGTGTATCTCTTTCAATGAGAACATCCATATTGTTTTCCAATAGAAGAGTAACACATGTTTGTTAGAAGATGACCTAAGCTGATCCATTCTTTAGTAAACTGGGGAAGTTGGATTGCTCTGCTAATCCATGGGGACACGTTCTTGTCAATATGGCCCCAGGAGACTGGGAGTGACCTGTGTCCTCTGTGCATGTGGCTTGGGTCAGGGGATGTGAGGCAAATGGGAAGCAGCTTCATTTGACCTTTGGGACTTTTCATGCAACTGTAACATTAAAATTTCCAATTGCAGAAATGTTTTTTCCAGTATAACCCGGACATTCAGAGGTTGATATTTAAGCCTGGTAGAAAATAAAACTTGAACTTAAAAATAAGCACATATTTATTGTAACTCTCTAGGTTCACTTTCTCTAGCAATTACCTTCATTTCTGCAAGACGGAAACTTTATTAAGCAACTACTTGTGCCAAGCACTAAGCTGAACCTTTTACCATTGATTATTGTATTTTATTCTCTCAGTGACCCTATGGCTTTTTTTAAGAAGGGTCATCCCAATAATCAGAGTAGAGTGATGTGGGTTTTGTTACAATGATAGCAATTTCTTTCTGTCAGGATAGGATTTAAAATATTACACTCCTGACTTTTGCTATCCTTCCTTCCAAGAAAAAAAAAACCATGCCATTTATGAGAAGCTCAGTTTAATAATATCAGATGAGCAGAATTCTCTCTTTTAAACAGTTAGCCTTGATGGAAGGCATTTAGATGTTAAAGGCCCTCATTCTAAGACAGTTCACCACAAAAGCAGGTCCAAGGGTTATCCATGCATTTTAACTTTTAAATCTAGATTTAAACTTAACATCTCCACCAATCAGAACTCAGAGCTAGTATCAATGTTGATCACGGAAAGAGATGTGTTTCTAATTAACTAACTTTAAAGGCCTATCTTAATCACTTAGAGCATTCTTGTACACATCTGTGCTGCAGGAGGACCTGGATTACCTCCATGGTGTATGTGTGTCTGGGTGTGCGTGTGTGTTTAAAGCAATGCTATAACTCTATCCAAATGCGGTGCAGCACTGCTTTAAAGTTGAGAAGCAAATGTGTGCTTTGTAATGTAGTTTAAAAATTGAAACCCCCTTCTACCTTATATGTTCTTCTCTTGTAAATTGGGCTTGTTTGTGGAGGGCAGCCATTTCCAATACTGTGACACATACATCCCAGAACTTCTTCCCTCTTACTTCGATGGGACCTAAATGAGCACCAGAGCCAGGGCCTCTCATGTGGTTTTGCTTCATCTTACAATGACATCAGTATCTTTCCATTCGCCTCATTTTTATAAAATTGTGCCCAGGATGAATGGCAATGCCAGTAAAGGAAACTGAGTCCTGGGAGTAATTTTTTACTAGAGTAAATGAAGTGATGTGATAAACAAGTACAACCTGACGTGACAACATGGCATAAAGCCGTGATACAAAATGTTTCATTCTATTCTTGTGAATGTTTTTGAAAGCTTTTATGCCTTTCACATGTCTTGTGTGTGTATATACTGACCAGTGGAACTATAATTCGTGTTCAGATATTTATTTCTGTCAATGAATGACCAGATGGTTCTTGCCTATGTTGGAAGAGAACCATTTTGCCTATTCGATAACTCTGAGTGACATTACATATAACAAACTAGCCAGGATGATCCACTGTAGCCCGAGTGAGAAACACGTAGCTTTCTCTACTTTGTGAAGTTGGCAGAGACTCACAGATGCCTTTATTCTCATTTTTTAACTGAAATAGTTTGTGTATTTTTCCTACCAAAGTAACAGATGCTCAATGTGGAAAACTGTGGCGATACAGGCAACAAAAAGAGAGGAAGAATGCTTATAAATTAATTTTTACTGCCTGTAACTTGCCACTTGGAGATTTGATGATGGTCATGAGGCCACAAAGCTGACGTTCCTTTGAATACATACTATTTGTCTGACACTGTGCTAAGTGCTTTACATCAATCAGATTATTTAATCCTCCCTAGAACCCACTGATAAAGGTAATGGTATTAATCTCCTTTCATAGATGAGGAAACTGAAGCTCAGAGATACTAAGTGAATTGCCCAAAGTCACACAGCTAACAGGTCACACAATAGCAGAGCTAATTTAACGTGGGATTGCTGGACAGCTAGCTGCATTGACTTCTATGAGTTGCATATGTGTCAGATATTCCTTTCACTTGCTTTTCAATTGAATTTATGAAGCTTTTGTTATATTAAAGTATTTAGTTTTGCACAAACGAATCTATACTTTTGTGATTTCTACCTTTAGTGCCATGTTTAAAAAGGCCTTTCCTATTCCTAGATTATAACATGGGAGGGAGAAAAAAAAGAAATGCAAACAGTACCAGAAGATCATAATCACAAGCCAGAAAGCCAAGGTATCTGCCGAAGTTGTTACCAACAGGAAGAAGTAGGAGATGTGAGGATGTGTTTGAAGGCAGTGGCAGAAGAGGACATAAGGCTGTTCCCTCATTATGAGTATCAAGTCCAGTAAGCCAATTAAATACACTTCCTTTCATGCCTCCTACCCTCCCCTTTAAGCTCCTGCATCAGGGTCTGGACTGGGAGGAGGGACTGGAGGAAAAGAGAGGAAGGTTGGGCTTCCCTGGTGGCGCAGTGGTTGAGGGTCCACCTGCCGATGCAGGGGACACGGGTTCGTGCCCCGGTCCGGGAAGATCCCACATGCCGCAGAGCGGCTGGGCCCGTGAGCCATGGCCGCTGAGCGTCCGGAGCCTGTGCTCCGCAACGGGAGAGGCCACAACAGTGAGAGGCCCGCGTACCGCAAAAAAAAAAAAAAAGAGAGAGAGAGGAAGGCTTCTTACTTAGCTGCTGCTGTTTGAGGGTCTCTTTGGAGTGTCAAAATGCCTTCTGTCAGGCAGTAGCCAGATGCCAGCACTTTTGTGTGGCGCGTAGATGTGTTCTTTTGAGACACTCCTGGGGAGATCTCACCCACAGGTGTTCCCTGTTGTACAGGAAACCCTCTCTGGATTCTCTCTAATCACTTCCTTCTCTCCGCTCTGACCCCAGGAGTATGTTCCTTGCCCTGAAGGCAGCCTTCCTGAGCGTAGTCCTTTCAATATGGCACATGACTCCCCTCCACTGGGACCACAGGGAAAAACAAAATTAGGTACCCTTTCCCTTCCAAATGGTAAAAAATGGAGGCTGCTTCCATTGCTGCCCTTTCTTCTTGCCCTGCCATGTGGACAACTTCTGACAGCCTCCTACCTTCAAAATCTCGAAGTCCTGACTCTCATCAGGATCTATGTCCCATATTTGACGGGGGCGGGGGGTGGGGGGGGAGCATATGCGTTAGGTTCTCCCAAGAACTGTTTTAGGGGCAAGAGGAGGTAGGCTTTTGGGTTCTGGCAGCTTGGCAGTCATTCACTTTGGGGAAAGAGGTGCCGGCCTCCCCTTCTGCCAACCAACCCCAGTCTCTATGAGAGGTTTTCATGGAGCACACCTACTCCTGTGAATCTCCTCTTACTTAGGCTGTTAGACAGTGATCGAGAAGAGTACAGGGCCAATATTTCTACCTTTAGCAAGTCCTGCAGAAATGTGGCAGCACCTCTGTTTAGCATTTGTAGGTATTAGTCCTCAGCGTTAGGACCTCAGCTGAAATGCCAAGGTGTTAGGAAAAGTCACACTCCACACCGTATGCTGTAGAGTTGTGCTGTGGAGATATCATGTGATAGAAAGTTTCTAATTTTTTTTTCAGAATGGATTGTAAGTTATCACAGATGTTTTCTGATTAGTACATTACTTTTTATTTTTTTAATTAATATATTTATTTTTGGCTGCATTGGGTCTTCGTTGCTGCGCACGGGCTTTCTCTAGTTGCGGTGAGAGGGAGCTACTCTTCGTTGCGGTGCGCGGGCTTCTCTTGTTGCAGATCATGTAACTGCGCCACCAGGGAAATCCCCACTGCACCACCAGGGACGTCCTGTATATTACTTTTTAAATAGTGGCCCAAGCCATCAATAAATTGACATTCATTTCTTCTAGAGGTATAACCCCATTACAATAAAATGGAAAAAAATCAAAGGAGTGTTCTGTATTGCAAAGCTATTTCTATGTCACAGTGTGTAGTCTTTAGAAGCAGGATTTTGTTGATCTTGGTGACAACAAATTCAATATATCTAATAATCCTGCATAGCAGGTCTTCATTCTCCTTCCTGTTGATGTGACAGTCACTCTTTAATGAAACCTTATTTTGTATACTATTTGCATTGTAGATCAGGAATGAAGAGCTGAGTTTGCTTAAGCAATAGCTGAGCTGTTTATACTTTTTATATTCTTCCATCAAGAAATAATTACCCTTCAAACAGCCTTACCTCTTTCTACTTTGTATATGCAAACTACCTAAATAAAACATATGCAAACTCCCAAACCACACACCAGTATACAGAAACAATCAGGACCCAGAAAAGCATAGAATAGCGTATACATAACCTATTCCACTTCCTTGTACCAAGGCATTCATTCATTCAGCAAGTCTATATTGAGCATCTACCGTAAGCCTGCGAGGCAATAGAGTTGATTTTGCTCGTTTATTTACTACAGGAAAGTAAAGAATAATGTTTGTTTTAACTCCAGTTCTATAAAATCGGAATGTTATTTCTGGCTTAACAAAGATAATATTGTAGTAGAACTTCGGTATCTCACTGGTTGCTGTCCATAATTCTCTGTTGGAATACATCTACACATGGATTAGTTTTAAATGGCCTTCGGCAGTTTACTGTAGGGCCATCTGGCCATTTGCTATCTGTACTCCCAAAATAACATGCAGTTCTAGAATAACTTAGAACTCAGTTATGCCCTGGCATATATTATTGAAGTGTTAAATGGGTATAAAGTAGGGCATGTATTGACAATTCAGGTAAGATATGCAGTACTCTAAAATAGCCCAGGCCAATAAGATGCAGACTCTCAGTACAGCTAAATTATAGAATAATTACATTTTTAAGATTATAAGAATTTTTTTTGTTTTATATGAGGATTTCACTGCATAGTTACTTTTTCTAGGACATTTATTATGTCCTTAAAGGTATACCACTTCCATTTTTATCCACTTTAGTATTTAAGGAGATGTTTGTACATCTCTGTGGTTATGATTCACAATAATGTTAGCACAAACTGTGAATGGATGAGTCTCTACTGCAAATATATGCCCACTGTTCAAAAAAGGATATTTCAAGGTGGAAAGTAGAAAACTCTTCTGCCAATAATGTTAAACCTCAAAATAATGTTCAGCATGTCCTGAAAGATGACCATGGATTGCTGTGATCTTTAAACAACCAACATACTATTTCTTTAAAAAGCTTAGAAGAGGGAAATCCGACCATATGTTAAAATGTCTGATTTTTCTTCTAATTCTTTTTCCTATAACAGCAGAATTTTGAGTTTGAGTGGGTGCTCTATAAATACCTGCTGACTGCTGAAGGAAACATATTAGAATTTAGAAAAATGGTGAGTTTTTTTTAAAGGAAGAGTAAAACTTGGGTACAAACCTTTCTCCATTGCTTCATTTTGGGGAGCCTGTAGCTTTCTGGTGTTTCCTGTTGAATATCCATCCTAGCGTAGCAAGTGATAAACTGGCTCGAACAACTTACTGTAGGATTAGACCCTTAATAAGTTCAGATACTAGAACTTCTGGATAGAGAAGATAAAGTAGGTTTTTACAACAGTTAATAGCATAAAGAATAAATTGCAAGTATGAGAAATAAAAGGCACTATAAAATCTTAGTGCATATTTTGAGAAGAACTAAGTAGAAATTTTATACATTCATTGAAATTAACCACTGAGTGTAAGTATTAGACATGTGTAAAGAGAGAATTAGTGACCTAGAAGCTAGATCTTAAGGAACAAAAAGATAAGAATTCAACATATGTCTAATAGAAGTTTCAGAAGGAAAATTAGAGAAAATGCTAGAAGCAATAGTCAAAGAGATTTTGGTAAGAAATTTCTAGAGATTATTAATTAAGTCATGGATTCTCAAGGTAATGCATATATTTGGTTTTAAAAGATCAGAGGGTGCAAAAAGGATCTGTAAGACAAAGCAAAATTCCTTTACCCAGTTCATCCCACCCCAAACTGCCCCCTGTCCCAGCTACCACTTAACAAAACTTTTGTTTATCTTGCTATTTCTTGATTTTTTAAAATATGAGATATTATCTGTTGACTTCCTACAGTAGAAATGGTGATTTAGTTAGCCCTCTTACTGTATGAGCAGGCACATGCAGGCACTCACATATTTTTCCCTCTCCCTAGCCTTCCAATATAGCTGTATCTCAATTTTTGGTTAATTAAATACTCAGTGTTTATAGCATTATTGCTATGTGAAACTGTTCCCTGCTGAGCATCATTGTTTTCTATGATAAGGTTTCCTTCCCTGAACAACTCTTCATTTTTTCCTGGAGGTAAATATTGCTTTAGCTTTATTTGCTTGGTTTCTGTGTCACTATCATAAACCCATTCCTAGCTCTGCCACCATCACTAACTCATCTTTTTAATATGGTCAGACACATCAGGAAATCTGTCATTTCCATTTTTTTCCTTGGACACCTCCATCCTGGAGGCCTAGATTCTCCTGCTCCTGTTCGTTTTATGTTGCTCTCTGGACCCTAGAGTCAACTACTTCCTGGATCCCACATCTTTCTCTTCTTTTACTTTATCATTTTAGTGGGGTACATCCACCATAATCTCCTCAAGAAATGTAGGGAGCTAAAATTTCTTAAGACCTTGCTTGTCTGAAAATGGCTTTGTCCTTCCTCACATTTACTTAATACTTGACTGAGTTTTGAGCTCTCATTGGAACTCATTTTTCTCAGAAGTTTGAGGTAATGCTCCATTGTTTTCTACTTTTTGAACTTCCTTCCTGCTGAGAAGTCTGATTTCTATTTCTGATAACTTGCCTGTGACTCGTTGTGTTCACTCTCCCAAAAGGTATTAGATTTTCCTTTTTACTCCTGTCTTTTGAAACTCCTGTCTTCTGAAATTCCATAATTGGATTTTTGTTCTTTTCTTATGCTGGGTATATATTTCCTTCACTACAAAGAATTTTCTTATAATTTTTCTTTGATTTTCTCACCCATGATTTTCTCAATATTATGTTCTTCAACTCCTATTAGTCATTACTGAACCTTAGATTGACCTTATTTTGTTATCGCTTTTCCTATTTTCTTCTTTGTTTTTATTTTGCTTTCTGTAAGATTTTCTCAACTTTATCTTCTAACTCTTCTATTGATTTTTTTTAGTTATGATGTTTTTATATGTAAGCATTCTTTCTTGTTCTTGAATTTCCTTTCTAATCACATCCTGTTTCTCCCATCATGAATGCAAAAGCTTATTTTATCACTATGGATATCATAGGATTATTTTTTAAGTTTTCTTCTACTCTCCATGTTGTCTCAGTTTCCTCTAAGTTCCCCTTTTGTATTTGTTTGATTCATCGTATTAACTTGATGTTAAAATTTTCCTCAAATATCTGATGGTGACTGTCTCTCCATTCATATTTGAGGTGAGACCTTAAAAGATGATTAGAATTTCAGAGACAGGGCTTGTTGACCAGTGACCTTTCTCATAGGAATTCATTTGTTTCATTGTGGCATCTCCACATGTCAGCGTTGCTAGGTCAAGCCCAGTTAGTTTCCAGAGAAAGGTTCCTATAGTGTCCTAGAAGGAAAATCTCCAGCTGTCTGGGAGCCAGATAGAGGAGGGGTGCTGGAGAAGCATCATTAATAAATAGACATCCTTTCATTTAATTTCCCTCACTCTTGCCTTTAGCCTTGCCTGGTCTCTGTGGTCCAGATCATCCAGTGAGGAAGCCTTTCTGCTGCTGAGGAGGGAGGTCAGGGGAGAAGGACGGTAGCTGCTTGGCTGCGTGGGCTTGAGGAGGTTACCAGAGGGCTTGTGTTTACTTTCTATAGAATTGCTACCAGTTCTGTTTTCAGCTCTGCTCCGCAATTGCACCTCCAGAGGCACTTGGTGTGTCCAGTTCCTGAGCCTTCCGGAGTTCCTCTGGAGCAAATGAGCTGCTGTCTCTTTGCTAACACCACGTACACAAGCAGAATCACCTACACTTACAGAAGCATTCTGCCTCCTTCTCTCTGCTCCGAGACCACTCATCCATCTGCTTTCCATCTCTTGAAATCCAGTTGACATTTCTTTTCTGTTGTCATCTTACTCAATTATTCTTGTTGTCCCTGAGAGTCCATGCCTTATAAAAATTCCCATACCATTATTTCAATAGAGCTTCAAAAGGCAGAGGGATTTAAAATTGATGTTTACTCTTCCATGTTTTCCCCAGCCTGTTCTTCATACCGCATGCAGCATTTTTATTCAGACCCAATCTGATTAGAAATTCCTCAAATGGCTATAAACCTCTTACTTATATCATTAAGGGCAGAAAGTCCTCCCCCTGGTTATTTCTCGAGCCTCGTTTTTGACCTCCCCCTCCCTTACCTTCATTGCTATCCACACTCACTCAGTGCTCTGGCCATATTTTGCTTTTACCCCTGAACCATGTTTTCTCACCAGGTCCTTTGCACATGCTGTTGTTCTTAACACAGTCCACCTCTCACGTTCACACCTGGCTACCTTCTAATCATCATTGAGGTCTCAGCCAAAAGAGCACCTTCTCTGGAGAGCCTTTCTTGACATTAGCCCCCCTCCCCAGGCCTGGGTTCTCATAATCATAATACCTAATTCTCCCCTGATTGGAGCACCTACCCCATTGGGTGTTTCGTGAGGGCATCTTGGCTATTCGCCTGGCACATAATAGGCATTCCAATTTAGGTTGAACGGTGAATAAATGTTTTTCTCTCTGACCTTTTTCACTCAGTATTTTCACTGAGTATGTAAGTCTTTCTTTACCTTCAAGCCTTGGTTATATTCTAGTAATAGCCCAGCACTTTACCCATCTCTTCCAAACTTAGAAATACTAGAAAGTATAGAAAACCTGAAGAAAGCGGAAGTGCTTGTACACTCACTTTGTACATTTAAAGGCTTTATTTCAAATGTAAAGTTAACAAAGTTGTATCTTAAAATATTAGTTTGGAATAGAGACAGTTTCTGTGGCTTAAAAATTAGACAGCGTAGAACCAGAACTTGAAGTGAATCAATACTTAATGCTGTAGCATTGAAAAAAAAAGGGGGTTTGTGCTGGAAGTTGGATTTGCTGGTAATTTTGATTTATTCAGGTTGTGGGTAGGAAAATGAAAAAGGAAAAAATAAAAGACTGGATTTTTGATGCCCATCTGTTCATGCTTCAGAGACCTGGAAACTGATGTTTTAAATTTCCTGGTTTTACTTTTCTGGTTTATACAGCTTTAAGAAGGGAGAAGATGGAACCTCTCAGTTAGAAAAATGAAGGAATAAAAGGAAAGACAAGGAAAAGCGTAAGGTAGAAAAAAGCACCACAGGAAACAAATAATAGAAAGGGAGGAATATATTTGTTTGATTTATAACATTGAGCCTTTTTGTAATTAATGTGCCTCTAGACAGAGAACAAATCTTTGATTAGTATACAAATGAAAGTAAGGCAACATTAAAATGCCTGCCTTAAATGGATGGCTAAAGTGTAACTTGTGAGAGTTAACAAGAAAAACACATCTTAAAAAAAGGCATGGGTCTCTGATTTATAAAGTAGCTTAACTATGAGAGGGCCAGTGGAGTCAGAGACTGGAGTTTTTAGAATGTTGATTATCTCTTTAGTAACCATGAGAGCATAATGTTGACCACCTCCATTATTATCAAAAATAAAAAATAATAGTATTTCCTGAGCTCTTACTATGTGCCAAGCAACATGGAAAACATAACTCTGCAAGGCAGCATTATTATTAGCTCCATTTTACAGATGGGGTAACTGATAATTAGAGAAAAAACTCTTTCTCCAGGTTAGCTAATAAGTGGCAGAGCCCAGAATTTAAAACAATACAATATACCTAGAGCCCTGCTTGACCCAGTGTGCCTTTTTGCCTCTCAATAATTATAAGATAATCAGTAGATTTGATTAGAAGTTTGATCCTCCTACTTCCATTGCAAGTCTAGGGGACTGGTCTCATTCTCATTGAACATATGAAGAAACCCAGGTTTCAAAAGATTAAGTGACTTTATTCACAACCGAACAAATTTTTAAGAAAAATTCTTTCCTAAACTCAGTTCTCTATTCTTTTTATTTTTAGTTAAAAAAGGAACATTTTTGTTTCACAATTCATATTTTCTCCTTTTCATCCCCCAAATTCTCTTATCAGTTTTGATGGTTAGCTCTCTCGTCTTGTACAATATTCTCTTGTTGTCACTGTCTGTCGACATAGATATGGTACCTTCCACTCTATCATTTTCCTGATACCCTGTTCAGGAAATTTCACCCATCATGGTATTGATTCTTTCCCCTCTTTCCCACAAAAGTATCCAGTTGTATTCGTCATCTCAGGCTGCCATAACAAAATACCATAGACTGGGTGGTTTAAACAACAGGAATTTACCATTCTGGAGGCTGAAAGTCTGAGATCAGGGTGCTAGTATAGTCAATTCTGAGGAGAGCTCTCTTCCTGACTTGCAGCTGGCTGCCTTCTGGCTGTGTCCTCACATGTGGCCGTGGGAGGAAAGGGGGAAGAAAGAGAGAGAGAGGAAGAGAGATCTCTTCCTCTTCCTGTAAGACCACAGTCCTATCGGATTATGGACCAATCCTTATGACCCTCATTTAACCCTACTTACCTCCTAAAGACCCTATCTCCAGACGTAGTCACATTCAGGGTTAGGACTTCAACATATGAATTTTGAGGGAACACACTTCAGCCCATAGCACCCATAAAATGATACCATGCTCTAAAGGATACTCTCCAATTGGAAACACTGCCCTAAGGGAATTCCTATTTTTGTTTGGAAAGAAGAAAGTGATCCTTTCTTCAATACCAGCACATTTTACTATCTTGCTTTCAACCTCCAAATAATGGCTTCCAAAAAAAATTGTGGAATAGGACATGTGATTAGAGATCATTTTTAGAGTTTCCTTCAGTGCTTTACTGATGCTGTAGAAGATATGGGATTCCCAGAGTAATGTGAACATTTACTTGCTAACGAGGTAAATCCATACCAAGCAGCTTGCTGAGTCTATGTACACGTGAAACAGCCACTTCCTCTTGCTTGAAAGAAATTACTTCAGATTCACATTTGGGAACTTTTTTCATTTTTGTATACTATCATTAAATTAAGCAGGGTGAATGAATAGAAGCTTTTAAAACTTCACTTCTGAGTTATTAATGAAACAAATGATGAGCAAATTATTAAGTTTAAATGAAAAAGTTAGATTATTGTAGTAATGGAATCAGTAAATACAGTTTAGTTTAAAGGTAATATGGATAGCTTACAATTTCTGGGGGTAAGAGACCAAAATAAGTACGTATGAAATGTCACTACATATGCTCTAACATTTTTGTAAAAATAGACAGAACCTTGGGCTTCCCTGGTGGCACAGTGGTTGAGAGTCCGCCTGCCGATGCAGCGGACACGGGTTCGTGCCCCGGTCTGGGAAGAGTCCACATGCCGCGGAGCGGCTGGGCCCGTGAGCCATGGCCTCTGGACCTGCGCGTCCGGAGCCTGTGCTCTGCAACGGAGAGGCCACAACAGTGAGAGGCCCGTGTACCGCAAAAAAAAAAAAAAAAAAAAAGAAAAACTTGTCCCCAAAAAAAAAAAAAAAAAAAATAGACACAACCTTTAGCTCATAGAAGGAGCTTAGATATTTGCTGAATGAATATTTGTTGACTGAGTCAAGACAGTGACGCATTTACAAACTAAGAAATCCAGTGTTACCCAAGATGGCCTTAGAAATAACTCCGTAAGTGTGGATGTTACATAAAGAAGCAAGGAAATGGGAAGTTTACTTTGATTTCCTCAGCTCATCTACACATCATTACCAACTCTCTTTTAATCCTCTCAAGAAATTTGGAAAAACAGATATTATCCCATTTCATAGATCAGAAAACTGAGGTTCAGAGAAATTAAATGATTTGAATAAATTCACAAATACAGGAAGTACCGATGCAATACTAAGTACCAGTACTACAGCCTGGGTTCTCCCCTCTTCAACATGCCCATTGCCTGAGTGGACTTACTTTAAGGTGCTTCACAGAGATTTCTCTCCACCTGTCCTCTCAAAAGAATCTCATAGGCTTACTGTGCAGTTATCCCATTTGTGATTAGTTTCCTTGAATTAAGGTATTGTGCTTTTGAAAAGTGGCACATATTGAGCATGGAAGATGACTAGTACATTGTGGGAATTTAAGATTAGTTTCCAACAAGGCCAACAGGGAAGAACAGTGCATGATTCAAGGTAGATGCAAGGGGATGCATGGTGATGAGCGTGGCAGGGATGGGGGCCCTGGGCCACTGGGAAGGAGCATAAAGCTCTTAGGGAATTAACAACCAGTTGGTGGAGAGTGCTTACAGGGGAGGTAGGAAGATAAAGATTCACTGTTTGCAGTTTCGCTTGCAACTTTGCTGACTGTGTTCAATTACTACAGTAAACCTTGTGTAAAATAGAGGGTTTTGTGGTGCTTAGCTCTTTTCGGGGGAGGAATGCGAATCATGAGACGTGTGCATGCATCTGTTCACAAGGTTGGCTCTGGGTTTGATAAACGTGGGCTGTGGCAACATGCAAGGTATCTTTTCCTAGTCTCATACATTGTTAAGGACCTTAAGTTTTCTGTATGGGAGCAGTATATCATCAAGGGATTTTATAAAATTGCATAAGACAAACTGCTCATACTAGTAGGCAGTTAAATTAGCAGTGTGTACAATCTAAAACACTTTGGAATTAAGAGAGATTGACATATACACACTACTATATACAAAAGAGATAATGAATAAGGACCTACTGTATAGCACAGGGAACTCTACTCAATACTCTGTAATGACCTATATGGGAAAAGGATCTAAAAAAAGAGTGGGTATATGTTTATGTGTAACTGATTCACTGTGCTGTACACCTGAAACTAACACAACATTGTAAATCAACTATACGCCAATAAAAATTTTTTTAAAAAGAGAATGAGGAATTGAGGCATAATTATTTAAGTTAAATAATACTAACTACATAAATTGTGTTGCCAGAAGAAGCCATGTATTGTAAATAAATGGTATAAATAAGGTACATGGAGAGTGTTAGATTTTCAGAAATGATTCTTAGAAATGCTGGTGGAAAAAAATATAAAAAAACAGACTCATGGGAACAGAACCATCTTTTCCTTATGACAGTCATATATCCCAGCTATTTAAAGGACAGACATCAGAAAATGATGGACCTTAAACAGAAGAGAGGAAGCTGAAGCTTCTCTCTTTGGCAGCCTTCAAGAGAAGATGCTGTCTTGACTAAGTATGTCATCCCTGGGACCATACATGGATAATGAGGCCAGTCTGATAGCCATAAATATGCTTTCAGTTTCAGCATGCCTTTCTCAGGCTAACAAGTAGGGTTTGCTTGTTAATTTTAACTGAGGCTAGTTTCTATGGATCCTGTTTTCCTATCTTGTCACAAAACAGATTCTTCGTAGTCAAAGCAAGACACCCTTGCTCAGTATCCTCTCTCGGACTGCTGTCAATGTTGCATGTTGGCTTTGAAAATTTGCACCATGGGAGTTGAAATCTGGTTCAGGCACGAAACTCGAGCATTTCAATGACATGGCCTAAACAGCCGCGGTGTTGTTGGATGGCTGTTCCCCCAAAGCATTTGTGCTATGTGCATGTGGATGGTGATTGACTCATCTGTGATTCAAATTTGTTCAAATAATGTTCTGCCAGAGTTTCTTGTTGAAACAGCCTTTGTAGACATGTGCCATCTATTTTTGAATATTAGCCCATAGCCATCTCCAGTAAAGAGGAGCAGCCATCCCTACAGCCAACCACCAAGCATAAGTCTGTCTTTCTGTTCAACGTTGTGGTCTTCAGACATCCAGTTTTAATTATGATAGACTTCCTTGTTTGTGATTCCTTTATTTAGTGAAGACAATGTGGCAAGAAGTATAGGGGGTGTATGCGTGCACATGAGAATGCTAGATTAAGATCTTTACTTTTATACTTTATAGGTTTATATAAATCTGCTTACCATATAAGTGATATATTGGATACATGTGGGCAACATGATTTTTTGATTATCTTTGATATTTGCCTATGTGGCTAAAATTCTAAAAATGTTAATTTTGTAATTAATTTCCAACACATTGTTTGGAAACAGTGAATAGTTTTTGTTATAAATCACCCAAGAACTTAGATCACTGAACTGCCTGGATGTGTCTTCCCAGTTGGTTTTGGAAAAATTATTTATCTTTGATTCCTATTTCCCTTCTCTTCAATTCTCAACATGGTTTCTGCCCCAGAATCCACAGAAATTGCTGTGATAAAATCGAATGATATTTTTTTCTGCTGTCATCCATATTAGCCTTGAACTGTATTTTTTTCTGTTACTTTTTTCACAGGTTTCCCTGATATCTTCAGACTTCCTTTTCTCTACTGATGTGTGGCCTTGGTGAATGGCCTTTTGGGCTGAGTTTCATCATTTGGAGAGGGAATGCATTTTCCCACTCCTCTGCCATCCCTACTATATAAAATATGCCATCACCTATCTGGTTCCCCATGCTTTTTGACTCAGGCTCTGCACCTCCTAGGGTCTAAAGTAGTATTTCCCAGGGTATCCCTTGTCGAATATTAATTCTTAAGGTGCCTCTTTGTGTGTATGCGTGTGGGGAGGGGTGGTGGTGAGGGCTTTGGGGGATTGGTCCTTGTTTCATTAAGTGCTAAGTTTGGGAAACAATAAACACAATGTCTCTATCACACAACAGGTATTAAATAAATATTTATTGAACGAACAAAAGAATGAATGAATGAACATATTTACTGAACATGCTAGCATGTGCTTTGGGAAGTTCTGCCGTGAAGAAATGTTTAACTTTGTTTAACCCAGCATTTCCGAAACTTGATCTCTCACAAAACCTTCTCTAGGGCAATACCTACACCACAAAACCTTCTCTAGGGCAATACCAACACCTTCTGTTTCGTGATAAACAGAACACACCTTGTGAGACTTCAGCCTGAAGGGATGGCCATACTGTTCTCCCTCCCCGACCGACACCTGAGCTACATGTACACACACTGAGCTTCCTCAGCCCCCTCTTTCTGTGCCTGCCCCACAGGGAGGCCAGTTTCCATATTCCAGTTGCTAAGGCTCTCCTCTTTTCTCATTGGCTCATATTTGAAATAATCACTGATGAATTATGCCCTCTCTCTGTCTCTTTAATCATCCACTCATTTGCATCATTTTTTTTCACATGTTATCTTCCAGATCTGCTTTGAGAAGCATGACTTAATCATGTCCTGAGGACTCTTATCTTTGGGTACTTATTTATGAGATTCTGTAGGTTGAAGTTACCATATTAAGTACTTTTCATTGAAATCTCTCAAAAAGATGTTTGTAGGCAACGTATTCCACATGACATACATTTTAGCCACAGCATTCTCTTCAACAACACATGAATCAGTCTCAATGTCCTAAGTCGACGTGACTTGCTTTATCTTATCGCCTTCCTCCTGACTACCTCTGTTGGTCAGCTAAACATATGCTGGCTTCTCAACTTCAGCAGAAATCAGCTAAGGAGCCTAGAGCATTTCCTTTGCTTACCCTCAATCTTAGCATCGGTTTAAGCTCCGCCCAAATCTGGTATTTTCGGACTAATCCAAATAAGGCATTTGGCCATTCCTACAGGTCCAGCTCTACGTTTGTGTGTTTGGATGTGGGTAGTGCAGGGAAGCAATCAGATTTAGGTCTGGAAAGTACTTATTCCAGCTGTGTCTTTAAACTTCCCTCAACATAGTACTGGGGTTTTGTGGCAATGCCTCTGGACCCACCCTGGGGGACAGAGGTGGGAAAGAAGGAGAGGCAGCAGAGGGAAGGTTCTACTTTTGTTTCAAAGATTGGCTGTTGCTTGGAAAAAAGTTGGGAGTGGGGTCCCGAGGCTGATAACAGATTGGAAACGACTATGGTAACCAGAATCTTTCTAAGAGTGAAAACATGTTTGAATAGGGCTTCTGAGAGATTCAGAAACAGGAAGGACATTCTGTGAGTAAGGTGGGCAGTAGCATTTCTTTAAGAAAAATTGAGAGGATGGTTAAACGGCAAGCCTGCCATGTGCTCTAGAAGGCAGCTCACTGGTATTCTTTCTTTTCTCTCCTTCACTCCTTACCTCTGTACCTTTCCTCTTCTCATTAGCACCTCTCCCAGAGTTGAAGCTGGGGAGGAGGAAGGAAGTGTTCGGTCATGTGCCTATTTGCATAGTTACTTCACTGAGTTCACACCAGGATAGTGTGAACATTCTGTCCGGTTCTATAAAAAAGCCAGTATCACCCCATCGGTAAGGTATTATTTGCTTTTTTAGCATAGAACCGTTTATTGCCAGCCTTCTCTTCACTGTACATTTCAAATAGCATCTGATTAAGAATGTTCTGGATGGGTTAATTAGTGTGGTGACTATTATTAAGCAAACTGCTTGTTAGTATATGTCCATTTGATCTTGGTATTGATGTGAAGTAATTGACCATAGAGCTACATTTAGAAAAGCTGGAAAAAAGTTTTTTGATTTCTATTATGGCAATAAATTGTTTATATAAAACACGTCTATGAAAATATGGGTTTCATGTCACACACAGAGAATCAGAGTAGACTGTGTGGGATGGTAGTTGAGGATCGTTTTGTTTTGTTTTGTTTTTTAGAAATAGTAATACATTTGTCCAGCTTGCTTCAAGATCAGCTCTGCTGAAACAAAGTAGTAAAAAATTATTACTGCAGAATATATGAAAACTGAAGTAATTTTAGCTTCCCTCACCTAAAGGACGTATTTCCTTTTAGATTTAGCTAATTGCCTAAATACTTCTTTGGGTAACAATCACTCTATATAAAAGACTATTAGAGAAAAATATGAGAAGATATTGTAAACAAGGAAAGCATGGCACGTAACCACCTTCCTTCAAGTACTGGATTATCATCTATATTATTTATTGGTATTTTGTCCAGTTCTATTATTAAGTTTCCCTAGCTATAGCATTTCCATAGGGAATTTATTCCATGAGCTAATAAATTACACCGTCAGGGAGTTTTTCTGGAAATTCAGCTTAGATTTTCCCATTCTTAATTTCATCTCATTACTCCTAGTTATACCCCCTTGTACCTGGCTAAATAATTATTCTCTTTCCTTGGAGATTCCTATTATGTACCCCTCTAGTTGTCACTTAACCAGGCTATTCATATTTAGCTCCTTTAATCTGTCCTCATAAATCAATTCTTCCATTGCCTTAATCATTATTATTGCTCTTCTTAGAACTCTCTAATTTTCAAACATACATAGTTATCAGGTACCTCAGATGAAATCAGCATTTGCACAGTATTCTGCTCCCACAGACTTGGTCTCTCCCTGTCCTGTACATCACGTTCCATAACCAAGCAGCATCAGTTAGTTGGCTGGTCCAATCAGCCCAGACTCATCTTGTCAAACTCCAGGAAATCTACACAGTCTTTTCCACATGTCCTACTGCTTTCAGGTTTATTTTATTTTGTCAATTTCATAATATTAATAAGCTGAGTTTTGGGTTTCTGTCCATATTGATATTCTGCATCTTCCCATGTCCTTATTCACCACCACCTATCTAGTCAGTCATCCGCAACCTGGGTTAAGGTGGGATTCTGTTCATCCGTGAGAACATTTAGGAAATGTATTGCAAAAAAGCAGGCCTAGCACCTTGTCCACAGCTAGATTCCTTGTCAGTGACCAGTTCCCATTGCTTACAAACCTTTAGCCAATCTCCCATCTCTCTTTTTTTTTTTTTCCCATCTCTTTTAATTTGCAATTTTGCTCACATGCTGGCCAATATAAAGGGATTTTATGAGCAAGATGGGTCATGATACTGTTTTCTAAAATGAAGGTATGTTGTTTCAATGCCCATTGATTTGTGTGTGTGTGTGTGTGTGTGTGTGTGTGTGTGTGTGTGTGAATCCTTCGTGCACCAAGTTTGTAATTCTGTTAAAATCCTTTTTAAGCTTGCCTGGCATTCTTTATCTGACATAAACAAATAGGTTACTTCACTTGTGCTATTGTTGATTTCCACATATGTACAGATGTTCCTTCTCTTACCATTTGTTCCATTTGTTTAGGAGAAGTTGAGGATATTGTCATAGTCATGTTTTTTCTTTTAGTGGTGATCGATGGGAACTTTCCTATTGATTTTTAGTTCCTTAGAATCTCCTCAATATTTTAAATTTATTTCAGGAAGAAAGTTGGTTACCTCCCTTCATGATTTTGGACCTGTGAGATCTGAAACTCTAATCTGTATATGCCCAAGTTTCTTTCCATTTTTTAAAAAATAAACTCTCTAATTTTTTATTAGAGCAGTTCTAATAAGACTGAGGTTGTGACCACTGAGTTTTTAAAGGTCTGTAGATGAGAAGAAACATTTTTAGTACAGCATTCATTATAATTCAATAAATTTCCTTAACCTAATAATCTAAAGAGAGATATTAAATTCAATGTTCGTTTTTTAAATTGACGTATAATGGATTTACAATGCTGTGTTAGTTTCAGGTGTACAGCAAAGTGACTCAGTTTTTTTTTAGTATTTCATATATATATATTCTTTTTCAGATCCTTTTCCCTTCTTTTTCCATTTTAAATCAAGAATTAATGTATTACTTTATAAGGGCATACCAAGGAGGTTAGCCCCATTCTTTGTGTTTTATCTGTCCATATGCCATATCTACTTCATCCACTTATGACAGGGCACGGGTGTGGGGGGAGGTGGCTTATATATTCAGGTGATTTTTCTCAAAAGGCCTCAAGAAACAAGCACAGAGCCCCCCACATCATGCCTTTTGCTTCTAGAATGTACATAGCATACTACAGCCAGACTGGATTTCCAGTTCGCAGCAGAACCCACACTGTGGCTTAGCCTTGTTCACCTGCCCGTTGGTTCGGAACTAGCGATCGCCCATCCCCCTCTCCACGGCCACCTTCTGACTCAGGTCACTTCCTGAGCACCATCTCTCCTCACCTCGCTTGAAATAGATGGCCTCATCCAAGGCTTTGGGGACGCACTGGATTCCGCACCTGCCACCTGAAACGGTTCTTTTCAATTCCGTCTCTCCCTTCTTCTTCCCTCTCAGCTTTGTAAGGAAGCACGGTGTGTGTTCTCTTGAATAAGGCCCTGCTTGCCCTGCAGCAAGCATCCTGCCATTATCACACCTTATGATGTTTTTCTACTTCCATTTTGTTGGGTTTTTTTTTTGCGGTACGCGGGCCTCTCACTGTTGTGGCCTCTCCCGTTGCGGAGCACAGGCTCCAGACGCGCAGGCTCAGCGGCCATGGCTCACGGGCCCAGCCGCTCCACGGCATGTGGGATCCTCCCGGACCGGGCCACGAACCCATGTCCCCTGAATCGGCAGGCGGACTCTCAACCACTGCGCCACCAGGGAAGCCCCTCTACTTCCATTTTCTAAGACTTTTCTGTTTCCTCAGGATCCTGCTCCCTTCCCTAGCAAGTATCCCCAAGCGAGCACCCCTGTGGACATGCACCCCATTAAAGAAAACTTGACCTTGCCTTCTCCTTTCTTCTCTTTGTCCCCCTCTCTCCCTAACCAGTGTCTGGTTTCTCTCTGCCCTCACCCCACATGAACCGCCCTGGCACTAGCCAGTGATCTACGGTATAACGAGGCCAAAATCGCCCTGTCATTTCTGCTGCTGTAACACCTCTGCAGTGTTTCACACCCTTTTTTTTTTTTTTTTTAAACAGTTTTAAGAGCTCTTGGTTCTTTTTCCTACCCGTGATTTAGGAGCTCTTAATTTACCTCAGTAGTGTGATATTACTCTCAGATTTCCTTTCAGCTCTTCCAAATGTTCCTCATTGCTTTCCTTGGTTCTGTGGTTCTTCTTCCTCACCTACCTCTTAAATGCATGTACTCTCCACTTCTTCACATACTCCACAATCCAGGTAAGGGGCCGAGTCTCTGCATGGGGCTCAGGGCCTCTGAGAACACCCTTGTTGTCTGGCCCCAGACTGCCTCTCTATACCTCAGATCCTGGGACTCAGACTCTTTGCTGTGTATCTTATTCCCTGAAGAGTTCATGCTCTTTCACACCCTTTTCCTTTGATCTCACTGTTCCCTCCATTCAAAACTTACCCCTCTCTGCCTTTCAGAATCAGTCAACTAAAACCCTCTTTTAGCCTTTACTTATCCCCAAGTCAGAATTAATCTCTAGTTCTCAGTTTTAAAAGTTAGAATGTCCATTCTTGATATACTGTGTTCCGCCACAGGTTCCTTTGTTGTTCTCAAGTCTGTCTCCCACTCTGTCTACTGGTTTGCTCCCTAGTACTTGGTGAATTCCTTGGTTGCATTTTATGTGTTTGCTTCTATCGATAAGTAGCAGATATCGAACTCTATGACAAAGCATTATGGGAAGAAAGGGGTGAGATGGTAATGAAAAAAATATAAAAAGATACTTCAAGAAATATTAGCAAGGGACCAAGCTATGTGATCCTTATAAAACCTTAGACCATTTGGGAGCCAATAAGAAGATGAAGTCCAACAGATGTGGTTTTGGCTTAGCTGCTGACCTAATAGTTGGGCTTCCCTGGTGGCACAGTGGTTAAGAATCTGCCTACCAATGCAAGGGACACGGGTTCAAGCCCTGGCCCGGGAAGATCCCACATGTCGTGGAGCAACTAAGCCCGTGTGCCACAACTACTGAGCCTGTGCTCTAGAGCCCACAAGCCACAACTTCTGAGCCCATGTGCCACAACTACTGAAGCCCGTGTGCCTAGAGCCTGTGCTCTGCAACAAGAGAAGCCACAACAATGAGAAGTCTGCACACCACAACGAAGAGTAGCCCCCGCTCGCTGCAACTAGAGAAAGCCCATGCACAGCAACGAAGACCCAACACAGCCAAAAATAAAAATAAATAAATTTATTTTCTTTAAAAAAGGAAATATTAGCAAAGTCAACTTAATAAAAATGTGTACAAGTGCCCAGGAATACAGAACAGTCATGTGAGCAGAAATACCCAGTGTTAATTCAGGAAGTTTCAAGCATTTTTGTAGGTTAATGAGCAAAAGTATGTTTTGAAAATAAACACTGGGCCATGTCATGACTGGAAAACACAGAACTCCAGAAAGACAAGTAAAGAAAACGCTAAACCATCGCTCTACCCTGATTTTTTACGGTATGTGCAGTGCAGATTTTTATAGCCACAGAAACTCTTTGGAAACCAAAGACAATCTGGTCTAATTTCAAACTTTTGAACTTTCTCTTGGTGACTACTGCTTTTTGTGCTCTTCCTAGAATTTTTGTTATATCTTTAGTTTTTTTTTTTTTCTCAGTTTTTATACATCATCATCACGTGCTTACAGAAAGGTAAAGAGCAAATTTTAAATAGTATTTTCACTAAACGTATACTGCATTTTCTTTTTGTAACAGATTCATGCCCAAGCACAAAGCAGCGCATTTACAGAAGATACTCAGCCTTAAAGGAAATGGCGGTGTTGCTCCATCCATGGCCCTTCCTTTCCAACAGGAGCAGAGAGGTTCTGAGAATTTATTGAAGAATTTTGATTCAGAGTCTGGATCCTGTGATGCTGCACAACAAGAAAACCTGGGTGGCTCAGTAAGGCAGGAGTCATACTTGAAAACATTCAGCTCATCAGATAATTCAAGCACTCATCATGGGGAACATAAACAAAATCCATGTAACATTTTGGCTGGAGCTGATGATCAACAAAGACCATTGCATATTGTCTGGCCTCACAGGTGGTAAGTGTAAGACATACCAATTTAGTAAGTTGTCGAACTGGTAATAGAA